>NC_064623.1:11256076-11561389 GCF_023898315.1 Schistocerca nitens | reverse complement strand
CATCGTAGTCATGTGCTCAGACATTTGTTCGATCGTGCTGAGTTCATCACACTTTACATATTAATCCACTGGTATAGCCTGGATCTGTTAACTAGTGCTCTGTATGCAGCATATTTGTGTGTTGTAGGATGGCAAGATGATCTGCGTGTGCTGGTGTGTGTTGTTGCTGTTTTTCTGTGGATTTTGAAGGTGTGCGAATTCAAATGGTTCAAATGGCTCTGAGCACTATGGGACTTAACTTCTGAGGTCATCAGACCCCTAGAACTCAGAACTACTGAAACCTAAGTAACCTAAGGACATCACACACATCCATGCCCGAGGCAGGATTCGAACCTGCGACCGTAGCAGTCGCGCGGTTCCAGACTGTAGCGCCTAGAACCGGTCGGCCACTCCGGCCGGCGTGTGCGAATTGTTTTCTTCCCTGATGTTCAGATATGGGAAGTTATTGCTACCATTGTTCTCATATTAAAGACCAAATTTGCTAAGAGCATCGAATATTTTGTTATCATTTGCGTCAGTATGTACAAAAAGCAATGAATCATCTACGTAAGGTTGATTTTATTCTGTTGAAGGTCACAGCAAACCCCGCTTAGGGAGCACATAATGTGTCCACGAAGTTCCCTCTGGCTAGAAATGCGTATGGTAGGTATCGCATAACCATAGATAGTGGTGGCTCTTGAGGCACAGAATCAGAAATCTCGACAATGTTACGAAATCTACTACACATGTGCCTATTTTAGGGTTAGTTCGTGATTTAGAGAATCATTTAATGACAGAGATTTTTTAGGGGGACGATTTACGGCTGTCGTCAACTCTTTTTGGTTCCTTCTGTGGAGTGGGAGATTAGTTTTTATTTTTCGTTTGTTTGTGCATCGCTTTTCAGAAGTGTCCACCGTCCAAGAACTTGTAGAGACTCGTAATTTACATTCCCTTGTCCAAATTTCCATTCTCCTGCACTGAAAAATGGACATACTCTTTACTTTTACAACGAGTAAGTAAATCACGGCGATTATTTAAAAGTTAACTGTTTTCATAAATACGTTTGCTGAAAGACAGTTATTTCATATGCACAAAACTCTTTTATAGTGGACATGAATTGTTAGTATTGATTCCAGTTCTTTGTACAGTTGACAGCAAAAATCTCTTCAGTATTCCATTTCGTGTTCATAACGATTCTGGATCTAATAGTAGCAAAATTTCTAAGTACTTTACTGCTCGCCTAAAAGTGGTAAAGTTATATTCCACTTACCATTCGCACTTTGAATAAGACGGGCAGCGTACGAACCATATTGCACTGAAGAGCCAATGAAGCAGGTACACCTGTCTAACATCGTGTAGGCCCCCCGCGATCACGCGGAAGTGCCGCAACACGACGTGGCGTGGACTCGACTAACGTTTGAAGTAACGCTGATACCATGAATCCTGCAGGGCTGTCCATAAATCCGTAGGAGTGCGAGGGGGTGGAGATCTCTTCTGAACAGCACGTTGCAAGGCACCCCACATATGTTCAATAATGTTCATGTCTGGGGAGTTTGATGGCAGTGTAAATATTTAAACGCAGAAGAGGGTTTCTCGAGCCATTCTGTAGCAATTCTGGACGTGAGGGGTATCGCATTGTCCTGCTGGAATTGCCCAAGTCCGTCGGAATGCACAATGGACACGAATGGCTGCAGGTGATCCGACAGGATGCTTGCGTACGTGTCACCTGTCACAGTCGTACCTAGACGTATCAGGGGTCCCATATCACTCCAACTGCACACATCCTATACCATTACTGAGCCTCCACCAGCTTGAACAGTCCCTGCTGACATGCGGGGTCCATGGATTCGTGAGGTTGTCTCCATACCCATACACGTCCATCTGCTCGATACAATTTGAAACGAGACTAGTCCGACCAGGCAACATGATTCCAGTCATCAAGAGTCTATTGTTGGTGTTGACGGACCCAGGCGATGTGTAAAGCCTTCTGTCGTGCAGTAATCAAGGGTACACGCGTGGGTCTCCGGCTCCGAAAGCCGATATCGATGATGTTTCGTTGAATGGTTCCCACACACACACTTGTTGACGATCCTACATTGGAATCTGCAGCAATTTGCGGAAGGTTGCACTTCTGTCAAGTTGAACGATCCTCTTCAGTCGTCGTTGGTTCCGTTCTTGCAGGGTCTTTTTCCGGGCGCAAGTATGTCGGAGATTTGATGTTTTACCATATTCCTGATATTCGCGGTACACTCTTGAAATGATCGTATAGGAATATCCCCACTTCATCGCTACCTCAGAGACGCTGCGTCCCATCGCTAATGGGCCGACTATAACGCCACGTTCAAACTCTCTTAAATCTTGATAACCTGGCATTGCAGCAGCAGTAACTGATCTACCAACTGCGCCAGACACGTGGTGTCGTATACAGGGTGTTACAAAAAGGTACGGCCAAACTTTCAGGAAACATTCCTCACACACAACGAAAGAAAATATGTTATGTGGACATGTGTCCGGAAACGCTTACTTTCCATGTTAGAGCTCATTGTATTACTTCTCTTCAAATCGCATTAATCATGGAATGGAAACACACAGCAACAGAACGTACCAGCGTGACTTCAAACACTTTGTTACAGGAAATGTTCAAAATGTCATCCGGTACCGAGGATACATGCATCCACCCTCCGTCGCATGGAATCCCTGATGCGCTGATGCAGCCCTGCAGAATGGCGTATTGTATCACAGCCGTCCACAATACGAGCATCAAGAGTCTCTACATTTGGTACCGGGTTTGCGTAGACAAGAGCTGTCAAATGCCCCCATAAATGAAAGTGAAGAGAGTTGAGGTCAGGAGAGCGTGGAGGCCATGGAATTGGTCCGCCTCTACCAATCCATCGTACGAACACTTCGACTGAAATGTGCAGGAGCTCCATCCTGCATGAACCACATGTTGTGTCGTACTTGTAGAGACACATGTTCTAGCAGCACAGGTAGAGTATCCCGGATGAAATCATGATAACGTGCTCCATTGAGCGTAGGTGGAAGAACGTGGGGCCCAATCGAGACATCACCAACAATGCCTGCCCAAACGTTCACAGAAAATCTGTGTTGATGACGTGATTGCACAATTGCGTGCGGATTCTCGTCAGCTCACACATTTTGATTGTGGAAATTTACAATTTGATCACGTTGGAATGAAGCCTCATCCGTAAAGAGAACATTTGCACTGAAATGAGAATTGAGACATTGTTGGATGAACCATTCGCAGAAGTGTACCCGTGGAGGCCAACCAGCTGCTGATAGTGCCTGCACACGCTGTACATGGTACGGAAACAACCGGTTCTCCCGTAGCACTCTCCATACAGTGACGTGGTCAACGTTACCTTGTACAGCAGCAACTTCTCTGACGCTCACATTAGGGTTATCGTCAACTGCACGAAGAATTGCCTCGTCCATTGCAGGTGTCCTCGTCATTCTAGGTCTTCCCCAGTCGCGAGTCATAGGCTGGAATGGTCCGTGCTCCCTAAGACGCCGATCAATTGCTTCGAACGTCTTCCTGTCGGGACACCTTCGTTCTGAAAATCTGTTTCGATACAAACGTACCGCGCCACGGCTATTGCCCCGTGCTAATCCATACATCAAATGGACACCTCACAACCCCGCATTTGTAAACATTGCACTGACTGCAAAACCACGTTCGTGATGAACACCTACCTGTTGATACTACGTACTGGTGTGTTTGATGCTAGTACTGTAGAGCAATGAGTTGCATGTCAACACAAGCACCGAAGCCAACATTACCTTCCTTCAATTGGGCGGTGAATCGAGGAAGTACAGTACATACTGACGAAACTAAAATGAGCTCTAACATGGAAATGAAGCGTTTCCGGACACATGTCCACATACCATCTTTTTTTTATTTGTGTGTGAGGCCGTACGTTTTTGTAACACCCTGTATTGGCGTTGCCGACCGCAGCGCCGTATTCCGCCTGTTGGCATAGCTCTGTATTCGAATACGCATGCCTATACCAGTTTCTTTGGCGCTTCAGTATATATCGAAACGGAAGAAGTTTTTCAAATAATAGAAGTCATGCACCAGTTCACTTTTACTGGTTCTATAAACATTCACGGTGTCAAAATTTCGCGACGTCACTGAAAGTGTCCGTATACAGCCTTCTGGTGGATCGCGTTACTCCACAGCGGTCGGCGACGCTGCTGGCGTAAAACTGTGAGCGAATGAACGGCGAGTCTCCATCGGGGTTGTTTATACGAGAGCCACGCTGAAGGCCGGACCGGACCGCCAGACGGAACACTCGCCTCCTCCAAAGCGCTGGCCCGGCTCTCTGAGTCTTCAAAAAGCGTCCTCTCTACTTGCCGCCACATTCATAAATTCTTTAATTGCGATCGTGTAGCCTCTGCAATTTTTCTATTGCAGATATATATTAGAAGAAGATATCCTAATTTTAGTTTCGTGTGTTATTAATTTGTTATGATTTTTTCATAAGAAATTAAAAGTCGAGGGCTACTAGAAGTCCTTGGGTAACAGAAGAGATAATGAATTTAACTGATGAAAGTAGAAAATATAAAAATGCAGTAAACGAAACAGGCAACAAACGTCTCGAAAATGAGATCGACAGGAAGTGCAAAATGGCTAAGCAGGCATGGCTAGAGGACAAATGTAAGGGTGTAGAGGCGTATATCACTAGGGGTAAGATAGATACTGCCTACAGGAAAATTAAAGAGACCTTTGGAGAATGGAGAACCACTTGCATGAATATCAAGAGCTCAAATGGAAACCCAGTTCTAAGCAAAGAAGGGAAAGCAGAAAGGTGGAAGGAGTATATGGAGGGTCTATACAAGGGCGATGTTCTTGAGGACAATATTATAGAAATGCAAGAGAATGTAGATGAAGATGAAATAAGAGATACGATACTGCGTGAAGAGTTTGACAGACCACTGAAAGACCTAAGTTGAAACAAGGCTCCGGGAGTAGACAGTTTTCCAAGTATTCCATTGGAACTACTGACAACCTTGGGAGAGCCAAGCCTAACAAAACTCTACCATCTAGTGAGCAAGATGTATGAGACAGGCGAAATAACCTCAGACTTCAAGAAGAATATAATAATTCCAATCCTAAAGAAAGCAGGTGTTGACAGATGTGAAAATTACCGAACTATCAGTTTAATAAGCCACGGCTGCAAAATACTAACGCGAATTCTTTACAGACGAATGGAAAAACTGGTTGAAGCCGACTCGGGGAAGATCAGTTTGGATTCCGTAGAAATGTTGGAACACGTGAGGGAATACTAACCTTACGACTTTTCTTAGAAAATAGATTAAGGAAAGGCAAACCTACGTTTGTAGCATTTGTAGACTTAGAGAAAGCTTTTGACAATGTTTACTGGAATACTCTCTTTCAAATTCTAAAGGTGGCAGGGGTAAAATACAGGGAGCGAAAGGCTATTTACAATTTGTACACAAACCAGATGGCAGTTATAAGAGTCGAGGGGCATGAAAGGGAAGCAGTGGTTGGGAAGGGAATGAGACAGGTTTGTACCCTCTCCCCGATGTTATTCAATCTGTATATTGAGCAAGCAGTAAAGGAAACAAAAGAAAAATTCGAAGTAGGAATTAAAATCCATGGAGAAGAAATAAAAACTTTGAGGTTCGCCGATGACATTGTAATTCTGTCAGAGACAGCAAAGGACCTGGAAGAGCAGCTGAATGGAATGGACAGTATCTTGATAGGAGGATACAAGATGAACATCAACAAAAGCAAAACGAGGATAATGGAATGTAGTCGAATTAAGTCGGGTGATGCTGAGGGAATTAGATTAGGAAATGAGGCACTTAAAGTAGTAAAGGAGTTTTGCTATTTGGGGAGCAAAATAACTGATGATAGTCGAAGTAGAGAGGGTGTAAAACGTAGACTGGCGGCAATGGCAAGGAAAGCGTCTCTGAAGAAGAGAAATTTGTTAACATCGAGTGTAGATTTACGTGTCAGGAAGACGTTTCTGAAAGTATTTGTATGGAGCGTAGCCATGTATGGAAGTGAAACATGGACTATAGTTTGGACAAGAAGAGAATAGGAGCTTTCGAAATGTCGTGCTACAGAAGAATGCTGAAGATTAGATGGGTAAATCACATAACTAATGAGGAGGTATTGAATAGAATTGGAGAGAAGAGAACGTTGTGGCACACCTTGACTAGAAGAAGGGATCGGTTGGTAGGACATGTTCAGAGGCACCAAGGGATCACCAATTTAGTACTGAAGGGCAGCGTGGAGGGTAAAAATGGTAGAGGGAGACCAAGAGATGAATACACTAAGCAGATTCAGAAGGATGTAGGTAGCAGTAGGTACTGGGAGATGAAGAAGCTTGCACAGGATATAGTAGCATGGAGAGCTGCATCAAATCAGTCTCAGGACTGAAGACCACAACAACAACAACTACACGATTTTTTCTATGAAATCTTGAGTGGGCCCTAGTCTCTGGAATGTCTGCTGTACTACTGCTGTATTTTTGTAAAGCCCAGTAACGGCACTTTAATTTGGTAAATCATCAACCCAACTCATCATCATCGTCATTCACTATTTACAACAGTCTGCCAACGCTGGCGTAACTTTTCGATTCCGCAATTACGTGGTTCTGATGCGAAGAACTCTTCGAGCCAGGTTCGGAGCGCATTTTCATCTGGAAAGAAAGTTCCTTGATGGTTTTTCGCTAGAGAGCTGAAAATGTGAAAATGTGAGGGCCCGCGCGGAATGTCTTCCGAGCCCAACTCCTGTGCAGTGTTTTTCGCCAGTCTGGCAGGATGCTGGGAGGAGGGGGGGGGGGGCGTTATGTTGGAGAAGTTCTTGGATTGCGTCTGCAAGACGTCTCAGCTGTTGGCAATACATGTCAGCAGTGACGGTTACACCAGGGGGAAGCAGTTGGTAGTCCACCACACCGTCGCTGCCCCACCAGATGCATAACGTTATCTTTTGTGGACGCGCGCATCTCTTTGTAAGGGAAGTTGCTGTTTTGATTGGGCTCAACCATTCATTTCTTTCCGTTACGTTAGCATAAAGACACCATTTCCCGACACCAACAACAATACGGGGTAGGAATGGTCGGTGTTGTTCACGAGTCAATTCATGACAAGCAAACAGAGATGCACGTCTGGCCACCTGCCAATTTTTCCCATTTTGGCTTAGGGCATATTGTACCCATACATCCGATTTTTGAACCTTCATCATTGCATGAAAATGTCGGACGATGGTGGCATGTTCACAGTTCATCACATCTGGAAGTTCTCGTGTATATTAACGTGGTCCATTGGGAATTAACGCGTTTGAACGATTTTCATCAATCCCCAAAGATCTCCCTGAATGCGGGGAGTCACTAACGTCGAAACAATCCTCCTCAAAACGAGGAACCCATTTTCTTGCATGCTCTATCCAATGGCATTATCCCTACACACAGCATAAATGTTTGTGGCTGCCTCCCCTGCTGTCAACCCTCTATTAAACTGAAACAGAAGAATATGTCAGAAATTTTCCAATTTCTCCACTTGGCAGTCCATTTTATAGCGTCCACACCTCCCCCACTCTCCAAATTACAAAATGACAGTATTTAAACTCAACGAGCAATAATGAACTACACTACTGGCCATTAACATTGCTACACCACGAAGATGACCTGCTACAAACGCGAAATTTAACCTACAGGAAGAAGATGCTGTGATATGCAAATGATTAGCTTTTCAGAGCATTCACACAAGGTTGGCGCCGATGGCGACACCTACAACGTGCTGACATGACGAACGTTTCCAACCGACTTCTCATACACAAACAGCAGTTGACCGGCTTTGCCTGGTGAAACGTTGATGTGACGCCTCGTGTAAGGAGGAGAAATGCGTACCATCACGTTTCCGACTTTGATAAAGGTCGGATTGTAGCGTTTCGCGATTGCGGTTTATCGTATCGCGACATTGCTGCGTGCTCGCGTTGGTCGAGATCCAATGACTGTTAGCATAATATGGAATCGGTGGGTTCAGGAGGGTAATACGGAACGCCGTGTTGGATCCCAACGGCCTTGTATCACTAGCTGTCGAGATGACAGGCATCTTATCCGCATGGCTGTAACGGATCGTGCAGCCACGTTTCGATCCCTGAGTCAACAGATTCGGACGTTTGAAAGACAACAACCATCTGCACGAACAGTTCGACGACGTTTGCAGCAGCATGGACTATCAGCTCGGAGACCATGGCTGTGGTTACCCTTGACGCTGCATCACAGACAGGAGCGCCTGTGATGGTGTACTCAACGACGATCTTGGGTGCACGAATGGCAAAACGTCATTTTTCGGATGAATCCAGGTTCTGTTTACAGCATCATGATGGTCACATCCGTGTTTGGCGACATCGCGGTGAACGCACGTTGGAAGCGTGTATTCGTCATCGCCATACTGGCGTATCAGCCGGCGTGATAGTATGGGGTGCCATTGGTTACACGTCTCGGTGACCTCTTGTTCGCATTGACGGCACTCTGAACAGTGGACGTTACATTTCAGATGTGTTATGACCCCTGCGAAACCTTACATTTCAGCAGGATAATGCACGACCGCATGTTGCAGGTCCTGTACGGGCCTTTCTGGATTCAGGAAATGTTCGACTCCTGCCCTGGCCAGCACATTCTCCAGATCTTTCACCAACTGAAAACGTCTGGTCAATGGTGGCCGAGCAACTGGTTCGTCACAATACGCCAGTCACTACTCTTGATGAACTGTGATATTGTGTTGAAGCTGCATGGGCAGCTGTACCTGTACACGCCATACAAGCTCTGTTCGACTCAACGCGCAGGCGTATCAAGCCCGTTATTACGGCCAGAGGTGGTTGTTCTGGGTACTGATTTCTCAGGATCTATGCACCAAAATTGCGCGAAAATGTCAGTTCTAGTATAATATACAGGGTGTTTCAAAAATGACCGGTATATTTGAAACGGCAATAAAAACTAAACGAGCAGCGATAGAAATACACCGTTTGTTGCAATATGCTTGGGACAACAGTACATTTTCAGGCGGACAAACTTTCGAAATTACAGTAGTTACAATTTTCAACAACAGATGGCGCTGCAAGTGATGTGAACGATATAGAAGACAACGCAGTCTGTGGGTGCGCCATTCTGTACGTCGTCTTTCTGCTGTAAGCGTGTGCTGTTCACAACGTGCAAGTGTGCTGTAGACAACATGGTTTATTCCTTAGAACAGAGGATTTTTCTGGTGTTGGAGTTCCACCGCCTAGAACACAGTGTTGTTGCAACAAGACGAAGTTTTCAACGGAGGTTTAATGTAACCAAAGGACCGAAAAGCGATACAATAAAGGATATGTTTGAAAAATTTCAACGAACTTGGAACGTGACGGATGAACGTGCTGGAAAGGTAGGGCGACCGCGTACGGCAACCACAGAGGGCAACGCGCAGCTAGTGCAGCAGGTGATCCAACAGCGGCCTCGGGTTTCCGTTCGCCGTGTTGCAGCTGCGGTCCAAATGACGCCAACGTCCACGTATCGTCTCATGCGCCAGAGTTTACACCTCTATCCATATAAACTTCAAACGCGGCAACCCCTCAGCGCCGCTACCATTGATTCACGAGAGACATTCGCTAACGATATAGTGCACAGGATTGATGACGGCGATATGCATGTGGGCAGCATTTGGTTTACTGACGAAGCTTATTTTTACCTGGACGGCTTCGTCAATAAACAGAACTGGCGCATATGGGGAACCGAAAAGCCCCATGTTGCAGTCCCATCGTCCCTGCATCCTCAAAAAGTACTGGTCTGGGCCGCCATTTCTTCCAAAGGAATCATTGGCCCATTTTTCAGATCCGAAACGATTACTGCATCACGCTATCTGGACATTCTTCGTGAATTTGTGGCGGTACAAACTGCCTTAGACGACACTGCGAACATCTCGTGGTTTATGCAAGATGGTGCCCGGCCACATCGCACGACCGACGTCTTTAATTTCCTGAATGAATATTTCGATGATCGTGTGATTGCTTTGGGCTATCCGAAACATACAGGAGGCGGCGTGGATTGGCCTCCCTATTCGCCAGACATGAACCCCTGTGACTTCTTTCTGTGGGTACACTTGAAAGACCAGGTGTACCGCCAGAATCCAGAAACAATTGAACAGCTGAAGCAGTACATCTCATCTGCATGTGAAGCCATTCCGCCAGACACGTTGTCAAAATTTTCGGGTAATTTCATTCAGAGACTACGCCATATTATTGCTACGCATGGTGGATATGTGGAAAATATCGTACTATAGTGTTTCCCAGACCGCAGCGCCATCTGTTGTTGAAAATTGTAACTACTGTAATTTCGAAAGTTTGTCTGCCTGAAAATGTACTGTTGTCCCAAGCATATTGCAACAAACGATGTATTTCTATCGCTGCTCGTTTAGTTTTTATTGCCGTTTCAAATATACCGGTCATTTTTGAAACACCCTGTATTTGTCCAATGAATACCCGTTTATCATCTGAATTTCTTCTTGGTGTAGCAATTTTAATGGCTAGTAGTGTACAAATAAAAAATGACAGTCGACAAGGAAAGCCATAGCAACAGGAATACGAAGATGCAAAACAAAATATATGGTTGCGCAGTGCTTTGTCTGCCAGGAGTAGATGGCTAAGGCTCTCTCATTGTGACCTGTAGACAAGGTAGCGGGAGTCCGTCTCCCTGACTGTCTCCCTCTAGCTCCTAACTGTTACTACACATGTACATCTACATCTACATGTTTACTCTGCAATTCACATTTATGTGGTTGGCAGAGGGTTCATCGAACCACAATCATACTATCTCCCTACCATTCCACTCCCGAACAGCGCGCGGGAAAAACAAACACCTAAACCTTTCTGTTCGAGCTCTGATTTCTCTTATTTTATTTTGATGATCATTCCTACCTATGTAGGTTGGGCTCAACAAAATATTTTCGCATTCGGAAGAGAAAGTTGGCGACTGAAATTTCGTAAATAGATCTCGCCGCGACGAATAACGTCTTTGCTCTAATGACTTCCATCCCAACTCGCATATCATATCTGCCACTCTCTCTCCCCTATTACGTGATAATATAAAACGAGCTGCCCTTTTTTGCACCCTTTCGATGTCCTCCGTCAATCTCACCTGGTAAGGATCCCACACCGCGCAGCAAATATTCTAACAGAGGACGAACGAGTGTAGTGTAAGCTGTCTCTTTAGTGGACTTGTTGCGTCTTCTAAGTGTCCTGCCAATGAAACGCAACCTTTGGCTCGCCTTCCCCACTATATTATCGATGTGGTCTTTCCAAATGAAGTTGTTCGTAATTTTAACACCCAGGTACTTAGTTGAATTTACAGCCTTGAGAATTGTACTATTTATCGAGTAATCGAATTCCAACGGATTTCTTTTGTAAGTCGTGTGGATCACCTCACACTTTTCGTTATTTAGCGTCAACTGCCACCTGTCACACCATACAGCAATCTTTTCTAAATCGCTTTGCAACTGATACTGGTCTTCGGATGACCTTACTAGACGGTAAATTACAGCATCATCTGCGAACAACCTAAGAGAACTGCTAAGATTGTCACCCAGGTCATTTACATAGATCAGGAACAGCAGAGGTCCCAGGACGCTTCCCTGGGGAACACCTGATATCACTTCAGTTTTACTCGATGATTTGCCGTCTATTACTACGAACTGAGACATTCCTGACAGGAAATCACGAATCCAGTCGCACAACTGAGACGATACCCCATAGGCCCGCAGCTTGACTAGAAGTCGCTTGTGAGGAACGGTGTCAAAAGCTTTCCGGAAATCTATAAATACGGAATCAACTTGAGATCCCCTGTCGATAGCGGCCATTATTTCGTGCGAATAAAGAGCTTTGCACAAGAACGATGTTTTCTGAAACCATGCTCATTGCGTATCAATAGATCGTTCCCTTCGAGGTGATTCATAATGTTTGAATACAGTATATGCTCCAAAACCCTACTGCAAACCGACGTCAATGATATAGGTCTGTAGTTCGATGGATTACTCCTACTACCCTTCTTAAACACTGGTGCGACCTGCGCAATTTTCCAATATCTAGGTACAGATCTCTCGGTGAGCGAGCGGTTGTATATGATTGCTAAGTAGGGAGCTATTGTATCAGCGTAATCTGAAAGGAACCTAATCGGTATACAATCTGGACCTGAAGACTTGCCCATATCAAGCGATTTGAGTTGCTTCGCAACCCCTAAGGTATCTACTTCTAAGAAACTCATGCTAGCAGCTCCTCGTGTTTCAAATTCCGGAATATTCCATTCGTCTTCCGTGGTGAAGGAATTTCGGAAAACTGCGTTCAATAACTCCGCTTTAGCGGCACAGTCGTCGGTAACAGTACCATCGGCACTGTGCAGCGAAGGTATTGACTGCGTCTTGCCGCTTGTGTACTTTACACCCAAGAGCACTTGCTGTTCCATACTTCTAACTATTGTAGGATGAGTATGTATCAGTTAAGATCAAGCCAACACACGCTTCAGATGTACACTCTCTACTGGTCTTCCAGGAAATGGAGGCCTCAGTGCTTTAGTGGGGAGGTGGACTTAGTTACCAGATGACGACCCAGTAGATGGCCCCGTGTGCTACGGCCTGGGAGACGACCAGCCAGACGACCAGGAAATGGAGGCCTCAGTGCTTTAGTGGGGAGGTGGACTTAGTTACCAGATGACCACCCAGTAGATGGCCCCGTGTGCTACGGCCTGGGAGACGACCAGCCAGACGACCAGGAAATGGAGGCCTCAGTGCTTTAGTGGGGAGGTGGACTTAGTTACCAGATGACCACCCAGTAGATGGCCCCATGTGCTACGGCCTGGGAGACGACCAGCCAGACGACCAGGAAATGGAGGCCTCACTGCTTTAGTGGGGAGGTGGACTTAGTTACCAGATGACGACCCAGTAGATGGCCCCGTGTGCTACGGCCTGGGAGACGACCAGTCAGACGACCAGGAAATGGAGGCCTCAGTGCTTTAGTGGGGAGGTGGACTTAGTTACCAGATGACAACCCAGTAGATGGCCCCGTGTGCTACGGCCTGGGAGACGACCAGCCAGACAACCAGGAAATGGAGGCCTCAGTGCTTTAGTGGGGAGGTGGACTTAGTTACCAGATGACCACCCAGTAGATGGCCCCATGTGCTACGGCCTGGGAGACGACCAGCCAGACGACCAGGAAATGGAGGCCTCACTGCTTTAGTGGGGAGGTGGACTTAGTTACCAGATGACGACCCAGTAGATGGCCCCGTGTGCTACGGCCTGGGAGACGACCAGTCAGATGACCAGGAAATGGAGGCCTCAGTGCTTTAGTGGGGAGGTGGACTTAGTTACCAGATGACAACCCAGTAGATGGCCCCGTGTGCTACGGCCTGGGAGACGACCAGCCAGACGACCAGGAAATGGAGGCCTCAGTGCTTTAGTGGGGAGGTGGACTTAGTTACCAGATGACCACCCAGTAGATGGCCCCGTGTGCTATGGCCTGGGAGACGACCAGCCAGGCGACCAGCCCGGTCAGACCCAGAGGACCGGAACCCGCCCGGAGGTAGGCCCGCAGCAGGCTCCAGGAGCGGGCCGCCCTCTGCTCGCTCCACAGGAGGTCCTCTGCCTCCAGCGCCTGCAAACGTCAGCCGCAGCTATAGTGCACACAGTACTGGCGCAGTACAGTGGGTCACGTTTCGTGGGGTGGAACCACGAACATGACAGTTGTCAAGTGCTGCGTGATAAGAGTAATGGAATTTGTAAAAAAAAAACATGATGTTGTTGTTGTGGTCTTTAGTCCTGAGCCTGGTTTGATGCAGCTCTCCATGCTACTCTATCCTGTGCTAGCTTCTTCATCTCCCAGTACCTACTGCAACCTACATCCTTCTGAATCTGTTTAGTGTGTTCATCTCTTGGTCTCCCACTACGATTTTTACCCTCCACGTTGCCCTCCAATACTAAATTGGTGATCCCTTGATGCCTCTGAACATGTCCTACCAACCGTTCCCTTCTTCTAGTCAAGTTGTGCCACAAACTTATCTTCTCCATTCAATACCTCCTCATTAGTTATATGATCTATCCATCTAATCTTCAGCATTCTTCTGTAGCACCACATTTCGAAAGCTTCTATTCTCTTCTTGTCCAAATTAGTTATCGTCCATGTTTCACTTCCATACATGGCTACGCTCCGTACAAATACTTTCAGAAACGACTTCCTGACACTTAAATCTATACTCGATGTTAACAAATTTCTCTTCTTCAGAAACGCTTTCCTTGCCATTGCCAGTCTACATTTGATATCCTCTCTCCTTCGACCATCATCAGTTATTTTGCTCCCCAAATACCAAAACTCCTTTACTACTTTAAGTGTCTCATTTCCCAAACTAATTCCCTCAGCATCACCCGACTCGACTTAATTCGACTATATTCCATTATCCTCGTTTTGCTTTTGTTGATGTTCATCTTATACCCTCCTTTCATGAAACTGTCCATTCCGTTCAGCTGCTCTTCCAAGTCCTTTGCTGTCTCTGACAGAATTACAGTGTCATCGGCGAACCTCGAAGTTTTTATTTCTTCTCCATGGATTTTAATACCTACTCCGAATTTTTCTTTTGTTTCCTTCACTGCTTGCTCAATATACAGATTGAATAACATCGGGGATAGGCTACAACCCTGTCTCACTCCCTTACCCATCACTGCTTCCCTTTCATGCCCCTCACACAAGATAAAAATCACAAAAACTTGGTATTCATGGTTGGTTCTATATGAGGGCATTGTCACCAGTACAAATCCTTCTCAGAGCCACAGTAATGTCGCAAGAAAAAAAAGAATTCTGCTCACAACAGCGCTGAGATATGTAGGATGTCTCAGTATCACATATTCCAAAATACACCAATTGCACACTCACCGTAGCTTCACTTTCAGCTTCTTCGTCATCAGCCTCTTCCAAGATGTGCCCTCCAGTTGCACTGAGGGAAATGATGTTTGTCAGAACTTGGTAGTTTTCTTGAATCTCGTTGAATCTTCCTTGAAATTCAATGCGACCCTGCAAAAAAAAAAAAAAAAAAAGTAATGCATGTAAGGTGTCTGGATACCTTCTCAGTTTCTATTTACTGCTCTTAGCCCAAGTGTTCTCTGATATTTGATATTTATCTATTGTAATTGCATTCTATACTGGCTAATCAAAAAGTCAGTATAAATTTAAAAACTTAACAAACCACGGAATAATGTAGACAGAGAGGTAAAAATTGACACACATGCTTGGTATGACATGGGCTTTTCTTAGAAAAAAAAAACACCCCATATTGCTAGACGCATGAAAGATCTCTTGTGCACGTCATTTGGTGATAATCCTGTGCTCAGCCGCCATTTTCGTCATGCTTGGCCTCCCAGGTCCCCAGACCTCAGTCCGTGCGATTATTGGCTTCAGGGTTACCTGAAGTCGCAAGTGTATCGTGATCGACCGACATCTCTAGGGATGCTGAAAGACAACATCCCACGCCAATGCCTCACCATAACTCCGGACATGTTTTACAGTGCTGTTCATAACATTATTCCTCGACTACAGCTACTGTTGAGGAATGACGGTGGACATATTGATCACTTCCTGTAAAGAACATCATCTTTGCTTTGTCTTACTTTGTTATGCTAATTACTGTTATTCTGAGCAGATGAAGCGCCATCTGTCGGACATTTTTTGAACGTTTGTATTTTTTTGGTTCGAATAAAACCCCATGTCATTCCAAGCATGTGTGTCAATTTGTATACCTCTATCTACATTATTCCGTGATTTATTCAATTTTCAAATTTATACTCACTTTTTGATCACCCGGTATATACAAAGTACAAATGATTTATTCATAGACATATGATATGCGAGAATGCAGGATCCTCAGAAGAAATAAAAAGACCATACTAATTGAGAGTGAGATATATTATTTCCCACAAACACTGACATGTTTAAGCATCACTGCTTTGATGCTGGACATGTATTAACATATATTATAGCCGGTTCTAGGCGCTTCAGTCTGGAACCGCACGACCGCTACAGTCGCAGGTTCGAATCCTGCCTCGGGCATGGATGTGTGTGATGTCCTTAGGTTAGTTAGGTTTAAGTAGTTCTAAGTTCTAGGGGGCTGATGACCTCAGAAGTTAAGTCCCATAGTGCTCAGAGCCATTTGAACCAATTTTGAACATATATTAGGAACAAACATAGTAGCAAGAAATACATGAATAAATCTGTAAATGATTTGGGAGTTTACAGTGTGTATTATTCAGTACAAAGAGCTGCCACATCAGGCAGCAACAATGACTCCGGCTTGGTTGGGCATTGAGGTAAACTGAGCTCTGTATAACAGACACAGGTACATCGTACCGTGCTGCTTCAACTCTGAGAAAGGGTTCAACAGTCACAGATGCTGGCGGGAGATGGTGTGCCAGTGACACAGCAACCTGTGATCAGTTGTTCCCAGTGGGTGAGAGACCTGGGGAACATCGTGGCCAGATAGAGATAATGTCACAGAGATCTTGGAGGTATACTGCAGCTACATGTCAGAAATGTAACAGGTACTGTCTAAACTACCATCTGCATGAACCACAGGTGATGGTGTTGTGTTCCCTGTGGTGCCCAGCACCATCACATCTGGTGGTAGGCCTATAAGACGATTATAAATTTAATTCCGCGATGTTTCCGCTTGTCAGAGCCTTCACACATGGATACGTGCATTGTGATGCTGTACTTCTCATAGGAAAAGATGATGCGGTGCCATTCTTATGTCCAGTGTTTTGATTTAGTGCGCCACTGTCGGCGTGCCTCTCCCTGCTGCAGCATCAAGGGAAGCCGCAACAATGGTTGCCGTACTAGCACTTTGGTGCTCCAGATGGTGTCTAACTGTTCTTGTTGATGCTTGTCTTGCTGAGAAAAAAAAAAGAAAAGAAACTCATGTCCTCACTCAGGTTACAAGACGTACCTAATACGATCCTGTCCACCTGAGCAAATAATATGCCTGTCTTCGGGGTCGCTGGGTGTATGTCTGGCTCTTGAGATCTCGTATGGCGTTGACGAGGGCCTTCCTGAACCCATTCATTCCATAAGTGCGTCAAAGTTGGGAGTTCCCACCCTATGTGGGCAGCAATACCTCAAAATGGTAAACTGCGCTCTATATAGATGATGTTGTTGCCACTGTCGAATTCCGACGCATGCTGGTAGAAACTTACATTACACATGAGGCTTAACACAATCTTCTCACTGGCAACCAACATTTTAATGCAATTTATGGATGAGATACACGCTCTGGAATGTTTCCATATAAGTGGAATGTAGATGGCATTACTCCCACCTTCTTTGTGTGGTATACTAATAATTCAAGTACCCAAATATTTAGTACACTTAGTGGTAGTTTGAAGATTCTTTCATGCTAGTGCAAATTTAATGGCCAACTGTGTGTGTATATGATGTGATGCGCTCAAGATGTTGTGATATGCTCAATGTTCATCACTTATCTTGTAATGGGGTACTAATCCACTTTTTCTTTTTGTTGCTTAGGATGTTCACCACTAATCCTTTTAATTTGTTACTAATTGGTTCTTTCCCTTTGTTGTTGCTTAAGACGTTCTTTACTAACCTTGTTGATGGGTACTAGTTGCATCTTTCTCTTTTTTGTTGCTCAAGATGTTCACAATTAATCTTGTAATGGGGTACTAAATCTTTCTTTGTCTTTTTTTATGGGCATCATGTCGCGTTTACCAACATTTGAAGAGAACTACCATTGTTAGATTGAGCTAAATAATTTCCAAGTGTTTGTGCAGTTCCTTCGATTGTCCAACAATGTACTTTGCAGTGGATAACAATACTATCCGAAAACAATCTGCTACTGCTGCTGATCCTATTCGATACATTTTTTATATTGAGATATTACATGTCCTATTACGTTTCTTTGGGTACACCCAATGTATATTCATTTCTGTTGCCCATTCATAATTCAATATAAATTCTGCATTCCATTAGTCAAATATTCAATAAATCTGGTACATATTTGTGGAGGTATTTCACGTGATTTTGTGTTGGTGATTAGTCAAATATATAACTGGATGCCTTGGGGAAAGAAGACTACAAAGACAGAAGGTACAAACTGTAGCTGTATCCAGTATATGCAAAAAGCTGAAGGAAGGATGTAGCATTACTCATGCGAGTAGCCTTTCTTAAGCCCATGCTGGTTTCTTGAGAGAATCTTCTTTTCCTCTTAGAACGTCATGTTTTGTTCTGTATGAGCCTGGCACAGACATAAGTCACTGATATTGTTCTGTTATTTTGTGTTTCCCATCTTTTACCTGTTTTCTAAATAGTCACCTGAACTCTTTTGCAGTCGTGAGGGACTTTTCATTGCACAGAGATTTTTGTTAAATACAAGCTACACTTTCAAAGAAACCCGTGGTTATCCTCATAGTACTTTGGAAGAAAGATTCACTGAAAGTAGAGGACAATCACAGGTAGGCATACCTGTTTACGGACGATTATATGGCCGCAGAGCGGCAGCAGGTTAATATGGCGGGCATATGTGGTTGATGACAGTATGCGGTCACAGAATGGCATCATTGAACAGGCAAGACTGTTTAGTTGAGGATGATCATGTGGTCACAGAGAAGCAGTGGGTTGAACTGGTAGACCTCCATGTTTTAGGATGATGATGTGGTCGCAGAGTGACAGCAGGTTGAGCAGGTAGGTCTACCTGGCAGAGGACGATGCTGTCACAGAAAAGCATCAGGTTGAGCTGGTAGGTCTACCCGGTTGAGGATGGTGACATGGTCAGTGAGTGGCAGCAGGTTGAGTTGGTAGGTGTAGCTGGTTTAGGATGATGATGTGGCCACAGATTGGCAGCAAGTTGAAGAGGTAGGCCTACCTGGTTGAAGACAATGACTTGATCACAGAGTGGTAGCTGGTTGGGCTGGTAGGCGTACCTGCCTGAGGATAGGACATGGTCAACGAGTAGCAGCAGGTTGAGTTGGTAGATTTACCTGGTTCAGGGTGATGATGTGGTCACAGAGCGATAGAAGGTTGAGCTGGCATTCCTACCTTGTTGAGGACGATGATGTGGTCACAGAGGGGCAAGAGGTTGAGCTGGTGTGTGACAAGCAGCCTCGTCTTACCAGCCAGCAGCTTCAGGATGCACTCACGGAACACGTGGCTGGCCACGTGCGGATCCACAGCAGAGAGCGGGTCATCCAGTAGGTAGACGTCCGCATCCCGATATGCCGCCCTGCCAACATAGAGCAGTGAAGAGCTTTAGCCACAGATACAGTCTCTATATGGCTGCTAAGTTAATAGGCTAGGTTTAAAAGTTGATAGGAAATCAGTTACAATAACACTAAAATAATTTGTAGCTTTCATGCATTTACATTGGAATTGATCCAAATTATATCAGCGAGATACTTTCAAATATTATTAACCTGCGCTTCTGAATGTAAAAAGATTTTAGTACCTCAATTAACTGATTATCTTTAAGAAGCAGTTAAGTTTTATAATGGGTAATTTTCTGTCAAAAGAAAACTGAGTGTCTGGCAATGATTTGTACCAGCATCTTTTGCTTTCCTAGGCAGTGTTCCACGCACAGTGCACACTCCATTACAGGTGAAAGATTCAGTCTGGAAACAAACTGTGCTTAAGCCATGTCTCTACGTTCATGTTCCTCCACCATGGGAGCTAGTCCTGCAAGACATGCAGAACAACTGTTGTCAAGTTTAGAAAGTAGGAGAGCCGTAGTGGCAGAAGTGACTGTGGGACAGGTTGCAAATTGTGCCAAGCATGCAGCTGGAGTTTCAGTGTAGCAGTTTGTCTTAATTTCTGAGGACGTTTGGTTTGAAAACGAATGTGTGTTTCGCACACTGGACGTCTCCTGGTGGCTGTAATCCGGTCTGATCCCCACTGGCACATACTCGGTGGCAGTCAGTTGCCTAGTGAGCTGCAAACAACTGTCTTTCTGGATTCTGTCAGGTGCTCATAGTCACGAGATGCCACAGAACATGATAAACAGTGTCCACAGAGTCACTGACTGCCATGTTTGGATTAAATCATCTTCCACATCATATCGAATAACGTTCTCACTCTTTCAACAGCGATCACTGTGTGAGGACATCTTAGTGAATGTCCGCTCATCTTTCAAGGTTTCAGCCTTCATTACGGCTTACCCTCTCATAAAGATCGGAGTTTGAAGAGGAAAAATGACAATGTTAAATTAAATGTTTCAGTTTGAAGAGGAAAAATGACAATATTAAATTAAATGTGGATGGCACCTCTGTAGACTGTGTAACAAATGCAAAATTTCTACGAATGAATAGTGATTCTCAATTGAAGTGGTGTGAACACACAAAGGTACTTGCAAACAGAATGTTATCAACATGTTATGCCCTTAGAATCCTGTCATCAGTGTGTAACATGCAGTGTCCTTTAGTTACATATTATTCATATGTACACTCAATTCTTAGCTATGGCATTCTTTTTTGGGGAATAAATGCGCAAAATATGAACACAATATTCAAACTTCAGAAAAGAGGCATAAGAATAATAACCAAAAATACTAGTCGAGCTCATTGTAAAGATCTGTTCAGAACACTTGGGATTTTAACTGCTCCATGTGAATACATTTACCAGCCAGTTGTACACATCAAAAATAACATTGGTAATTACTGCACAAACAGCTCTATCCATGACCATGCAACAAGAGATTGACTCAACTTACATTTACCAAGAGACATTAAACATAAAACGCAAAACAGCATTTCGTACCAAGGAATAAAACTGTGCAATAAATTACCAAAAGAGGAATTGCAAAACTACACTTATTTAAAAAGGCAGCTAAAAAGTACCTGTTGTGCAATACATTTTATACATTCAAGGATTACTTAGCTAAAACAGAGTAGAGGTTTGATAAAAAATGTTATACAAATATATAACAATAATAATAATAATAGTAATAATAAGTATAAAATATACAACATTCCACATAACACCTACAGTTTGTTTTTTTTCCCCTTTTTTTTCCTTTCTAGAAATACTTACCCCCAAGCTATGCATGGCACAATACTAACACTCATTATGGAGGGATGCTGACTCAGTTTTTCAGGATACTAAATAGGTAGCTGCGGTACAGAAAATGGCCCAGAGTTCACGTGTGTGTGTGTGTGTGTGTGTGTGTGTGTGTGTGTGTGTGTGTGTGTAGTGAGTGAAGTGTCATGAAACAATGTGTCTATAGTGTGTGCAGTGACTGATAGTGAGATATGAGCGAACAATGTGGCATTACATTATTTAATAAGTTATTTGTAAAAACGTATTGTACACCAGAAGTAAATCTAATGATTGTCTCTAACTAGAAGTCTGTAAATATATGTGTATACGAATTAGCTTATTTTAAAATCATCTAAGTTTGTAAATACTTTGACATGTCCTATATCCTTGTAAAAAGAGATCTACAGATGAATAAAGCTACTACTACTGCTACTACTACTACTACTACTACTACTACTACTACTACTAAGTCTCTCTTCCTAGCCCAATGTACTTTAATATCTCCGTTTTGTGATACTTTGTACCTTATCTTGGATTTTTTTTACACATCTATACTAGTAAAACGCTTTTCTGGAACCTGATGCTAGTTGTTGGTTACGTATATAATGGGATCCAGGGGCAAAACAAATTTATTTTCAGTTTTTCCTATAATTATTGTCCTAATTCAAACATTTAAAATGATTTCACAATCAATTCATTAAGATAGATGATCTTATGTTAAAAGTGTAAAAAAGTAAGAGAAGTATTACAGTTAGAAAGTGTGTGTTTGTCTTGATGCAGCATAAGTGACAGCGAGCATATGCCCAGACTATATTCATCCATGATTTGCGAATGAGAGCACTAAGCAACTTGTAGCAAATATTATATATAATGTCAAACCGTTACGAAACTTTTTGAAACTGACACCCCCGCAAAATGATGAAAGGAAAAAAAGTTTATTTGTTGCTACATTTTCGCTGTTCGTACAAACTTGAACATCAAGAATGGCGTTTTATTTTATTTCTCCTTTACTACTAGCTTTATTGGCAACTCCGTTTGCAGACAGTATCCAAGTATGCCATTGAATGTACCTGCAAAATTATATCACATTATGGCACGTAGATCAAGAGATATGAAGACATAAATATTTAAATGAGTGAAAAATAGCTTTTTGCTTAAAACTGAGTGCGTATTACCCAGACTACATTCATGTAGTGTTTCATAATGTGTACACTTAACGACTTCCAACAAATTGAAAGCATAATTTCAAGCCTTTCCTAAAAAATTTCCTACGTGCATCCTTAAAGTCAGACATTTATTTAACACATTACCTCATTTGTAAAGTAATCAAATGTTTGAAAGTATTTCACACTTGGGAGATCGATTCTGCAAATAATCGTGGGTTTACCGGTGATATTTCCAATGGAATACAGAATTCAGTGCTATAGGGACATGTTTAAGAAAAAGTTAAATTTTCCATTTACTCTGTCTGGTTCTTAAATCTCTTCCTAGTATGTTTCTATCACCCCCACGATAGATTCAATGTTTCTTATTTCTTAAAATGAAAAACCAACCGCCATCAATATCAATGACAAATCGTGATTTTTATTTCAATGCAGGGTGCACTTCAGTCCTGGAGAGCGCATCATCAGGTACTTGATCCAACATTTTTCTAATTTACATTAATATTGGTCTATTTCAGTAGTGTTTACATCGTTTTCAAGCACAGTTTGAGTTAAGATATTTATATACATATACACACTTTCCGTCGTACATCACATATGTAAAAACAATTCAGAATGGATACAGACCAATATTCACCTAAATTAGAAAAATGATGTAGCCTGATCAAGCATCTGAGGATGAGCCCCCAGTGATGGAAATGAATGGCTGGTGACTGAAGGCGGTGTGTTTTTCATTTTACGAAATAATTTCAGTCACGGAAGCAACACTGGTAGCAATGGATAAAATAAAGTGTATTATTTATTATTTCACGATCTCAGCTGGCTGGTCAGAACACTGCATCGTTAAAATTTGACAGTCATTGTTAGGTAAGTCATTCAGTATCGCTTTTACATCTAAAGAAGAGAAGTAAGTTGGATCTATAAATTAAATGTCAATAGCTGCTTCATTTTTCTTTCGATCACCCTGCGGATTTTATGTGAGACTACGAATGAGTTGGAACATTCTGCTTTGTGTACAACAGAGGAACACATTACCATTCACCAGCTGAGGTCAAATAGAGGCTGGTCATTAGGGAAGAATATTTTCCAGGTGACAGAATGTGTGAAGTGTTCCTCATAACAGAACTAGTTGTGGCAGAGGTTAAACCACGGGTATTTCATTGAGGTTTGAGGTACAGTTTCCCATCTCAATGTCCAGTTGCGGGTTTTAAATAGTTTCCTTAAATCGATAAAGTCCAATGTCTAAATAGTTTGTTTGGCAAAACCCCATCATTGTGATACCTCTGATTTTGCCGAAGTAATTGAGTTTGGTGAACTTTTTTATATATTCAAATTGAATCAAGAAATTCGCTGAACATCAGAATGTACACCACAGGCCCACCTTTGTTCTGTCCAAGTTGGGCTCTATCTTGAATGACACACAATTTATGAAATGTTGAACACAAATCTTTGTTCCTCTTTCTTACTGACAAAATTATGGGGAATACTACTCAGATAGTCTCAGCGGCGATGTTTGAGATTAAGAAATCACGTTTGCAACAAATTGGCACTGTGAGCTGACTGCCTACCTCGGCATCATGGTGGTGGGCAGCCACTATTTGATCCTGAGCGAAGGCCCAGTAAGCACATATAACAGAAGTGATTATTTACAAAAATAAAAAGAGATTATCTTATGTAAAGAAATTAGCGCTACCAAGGGTTGAGGGAGAGTGTGTAATAGATATTTAATTTTAATGCTTCAGTCATCTGTCTTCAGTGGGCAGTTTGGTAGAAAGTCTGGGACTGAAACTAAATGTGAAGAAGTTACAAGTAATTTTAACATCCCATCAAAAATTAATTATTTCGGGATCACGGGAAAAAGTGCCTTCTATTGTTCTCAAGAGTACCCTTACATCTTAACAGAAGACGGTGAACAACTCTGAGTACCTCAACTGGCGAAAAAATACCGTTGCTACGTGCACTAAGATTTCCGCTTGCCACTCCCCCGTTCAGACATTTCGAAACATATTTTGGCAAGATGTAAAACGTAGACTTGTGCAGTCACTAATTCTGCTAAACCTCCACAGTTATGATGCAATCCTTTAAGTCCTTGTAGAGGCAAGCAACCAATATGAATGTAATTTATCAACTGAAGACACGAAGTCTGTATATGAGTCCGCAATCATTTCATTTTTAGCACTTTTATTTTCACAAGTCCGTCTTGATCACAATTTCTTTACACTTTATGACCGGTTTATGCTTATCGCCATCTTCAGATCTGTTGTAAATATAAATATTGTACAAGCCTTAGTGGTACATGAAATATAAAATATAATATTTATAGCCATGTATGGCAGTCATACATACCGTTAAAATATTCTGACATAAATCATCGTCAATTACACATCTGAGTGCATGGTACGTGCTGATAACGTGCAGATCGCATCAGGTATTTATACAAAAACCTAATGCCAACAGAGGGCACTTTAGCTAGAGTATGTACAACAGATCTGAAGATGGCGATAAGCCGAAACTGGTAAAGAAATTAATGTGATCAAGACGGACTTGTGAAAATAAAAATGAACGTAATTATTGGATAGAATTTAAAAAAGACTGTGTTTGCTTAAAAACAGTGGTTGCTTTTTCTGAATTTGTTTATTAACTGTCACGATGCATTTCGGGATTAACCCCTCATTGATTACCTGTAATAAACAGAGAAAAGTAACATATGTTATGTTACAAATTGTACAGAAACGCAAATTTCTTATGAAAGTCAGCTCTAAACGAACAATGTTCAAGAATATAAGGCTTCCTGATAGAGAAATACATACCATTTCAGATACAAATACATGGGGCTTTGATGTGGACGTCAAATACTGTCATTACTAATAGATAGAATAACAGGTAGCAACAGTAGTTGGACAGTTCGATCCTAGCTGTTGAAGGACCATGCAAGCAATGGACAGTGCCACCTTGTGTGCTGGGGCGAAAACTCGGTCACTCTAGATGGAGTAACCGTGTCGATGCGCGCTTAGCCCTTTTACTACCAGTGGGAGGTACGTGTCCCGCAATATGTTCTCAGAGACCTAACTGGAATTTGTTGCTTGTTTTTGCTATGTATCAGTGTCCCACCGGTAAAGGGAAGCTTACTGATGGTTAGCAGAAATCTTATAATTACAGATTGCACCTGAAGGTTGTGCTGCCCTCAAGTTTCATTGTTATTCCTCGTCACCATATTGTCTCATCGAATTAGTTCGCACCTGCAAATAGGCAACGCAGTTACACAGACTCGCAAAGCATGCTGGCTCCGCGTCTTCCAGGACACATCGCATCAACGACTTGCGCCTACGGATTGACCTTTGCAGCATCAGCGAAGCTCATGTTGAGCACCGGCAGCGACAGTTACAAATGTGGATATATGATCCGTCCACTGGCGTGTGTCTGTTTTCAGTATGTCTTTTAGTTTTTGCGCAGATGTCTTCTGAAACCCTGGAGGTAATTATGAATACTACTGGATGTTCTACCCCGCCCCACCACATCCCAATCCTTTGGATAACTAACCGGCGGGAAATATTATATTCATGTCGTTATTTATGACTAAGACATTAATTAAAATAACTATACATTAATGTTTACGAAATGAAATTCGTGGCCAGAGTGTTAAGAGCGCTACACAGATTCATGACCATTGTAAATATTATTTTTAGACTCTTAAAGCGCAATTGCCGAACGTGGGTGTCAATATATAAAACATTTTAAAAAAATTTGGCCATAGACAGGCAAAACTCCTATCTTACTTACAAAAATTTAAGTGACATATTATATAAAAGCAGGGCATAGAAAATTTTCTTATGTATACACACAGAAAGCCTTCTAAATATTTTTATGCGCTGGTGTTATGTATTATGTCACTTACATATTTGAATGATAGGATTTTTGCTCGTGTGTGGGTAAGCAATTTTCAAGTGTTTTATAAATTCGGAGTAGGGATTAAAACCCATGGAGAATAAATAAAAACTTTGAGGTTCACCGATGACATATAATTCTGTCAGAGACAGCAAAGGACCTGGAAGAGCAGTTGAACGGAATGGACAGTGTCTTGAAAGGAGGATATAAGATGAACATCAACGAAAACAAAACGACGATAATAAAATGTAGTCGAATTAAATCGGGTGACGCTGCGGGAATTAGATTATGAAATGAGACGCTTAAAGTGGTAAATGGGTTTTGCTATTTGGGGAGCAAAATAACTGATGATGGTCGAAGTAGACCGGGTGTAAGATGTAGACTGGCAATGGCAAGGAAAGCGTTTCTAAAGAAGAGAAATTTGTTAACATCGAGTATAGATTTAAGTGTCAGTAAGTCGTTTCTGAAAGTATTTGTATGGAGTGTAGCCATGTATGGGAGTGAAACATGGACGATAACTAGTTTGGACAAGAAGGGAATAGAAGCTTTCGAAATGTGGTGCTACAGAAGAATGCTGAAGCTTAGACGGGTAGATCACATAACTAATGAGGAAGTATTGAATAGGATTGTGGAGAAGAGAAATTTGTGGCACAACTTGACTAGAAGAAAGGATCGGTTGGTAGGGCATATTCTGAGGCATCAAGAGATCACCAAGTTAGTACTGGAGGGCAGCGTGGAGGATAAAAATGGTAGAGGGAGACCAAGAGATGAATACGCTAAACAGATTCAGAAGGAGATAGGTTGCAGTAGGTACTGGGAGATGAAGAAGCTTGCACAGGATGGAGTAGCATGGAGAGCTGCATCAAACCAGTCGCTGGACTGAAGACCACAACAAGATATACCGACACGCACTTCCGGCAATTATGCGTTAAAAATTTCATACAATACTTCCAGTGGCCACGAATCTCTGTGGCGCTCTTCTAGCGAGCATCGGCACCGTTACGGCACCCAGTGTGACGCGGCCTTGCCCCCAGCTGACACGGTGGCGCTGGACATTGCTTGCTGGCTATTTCAGCAGTTAGTGTCGAATTGTGACCAGTGCTACCTGTCATTCTGCATGTTAGTAATGACACTGTTTGACCTCTACATCAAAGCCTCATCTAGTAATACCTAAAGTGGCACGTCTTTCTGTATCAAACACAATTATGTTCTTGCATATTGTGCGCTTACAACTGATCTCTATAAGAAATTTGCGTTTCTGTAAAAAAAATAAAATAATCTCCGTTCTTTCAACTCCTGGAATGCCTATCGAATCCGCCTCCCTTTCCCCACACGGATCCTCTACCACTTAATTCTTTACCCACACCTCCTCCTCCTCTTCCTTGAACGGATACGGATCCTTAACACCTCCTGTAAACTTGATCCTCCTTACCCGCTTCCCTCTCCCATCCTTTCCCACCCCTGTCCGCTGCCATACCTGTCCACCTGCATCCCACCTGCTCTCCACCTTACCACCCTCCACACCTTTGCCCAAGGTAGCTTCCGCCAACTCCCCCCTCGTCCCCTCCATTTACCCCTCCTACCAGCTTTGATGCTCCCCTTATTCCTCCTGTGTTTTTCCTCCGGGGCAGCCCCCTTCCCTTCTCTCCCTCCTCACTTCCTCCCCTCTCCTGCCCCCTTTCCCTCCCCCCTCCCAGGGCTTCCACACACACACCCCCTACCCTCTCTCCTCCTCCTCCCTTCTTCTCTCCCACTGGCATCTCCCCTCCCCCCCCTCCTACCTTCACCTCTTGCCACCGCCAGCCCCCCTGCTTTTTCGTGTGCACAGTATGTTTTTAGTGGACCAGAGATAGTAGCCACTGTGCCAGTGTTTGTCTTCCCGTCTGTTACTCAGTGTCTCTCCTTCAGTGCTCTTCCATTCACGTGTGAAACTCTGTGTCTCCGTTGTGTACAGTGCTGAATGTTTTTATACAAACAGAGCCTCCGTGACCGTTTTAATTTATTTTAATATGTATGTTTCCTGTTTTTATCCTCCATGTATGTTTGTTTATATGACTTCCTGTTTTGTGTGTGGTTTTCCTGTGGCCAAAGAGAGCGGCATAGATAGGCCCCTGCCGGCCTACCTTTCTGTAAAGGTTTTAAAATTACAATAAAGAAAAGAAAAAAAGAAAGAAAAGAAAAAAGAAACTGTAAAATTTGTAACATAACATCTGTCGCTCTTGTCTGTTTATAATAGGTCATCACATGAGGGATTACACACGAAACGCATCGTGACAGATAATAAACAAGTTCAGAAAAAGCCAGCGACTGTCTTCAAGTAACCACACCGCCTTTTTAAATTATCTATAGCGATGCAGTCCAACGCGGCACAAGCTGCAAAATGTCTAGATTTTTAACACTAACCAGAAATGATTATTTGCGTTATATCTGCAGCATGCATCTCTTTGACCATGTTCATGCACTTAAGCTGTCCTGGCACAGGACGTGTTACTCCTCGTGAAGCCCGCAGGACGTGCTCTCTGTCGTGGTCGGTGCACGCTCGGAAACGAGTTGGAGCATCACACGGAGAGCGCTCCTCGTCGTGAACAGCGAATGCAGCGCTCGCCAGCGGGCGTTGATGCCAATGGATGGGCGTTAAACTACTACATTAGGTTTAAAACGCGCAGTTCCTTCCTCTTCCACAGCTTGGCCATGTTGTTTTGACTGTAGTGTTCACAGATAAAAACTGGTGTATCCTAAGATCACAAGGGAAGTTCCACGTCGTCAGTGAGGGCATAATCTTTTAAAACTTTCGTGATGGTAAGTAATGCATAGTATATAGAATAACGTCAGCGTGTCTGCCTGTTGGAGAAAGTGCGGTTCATGATGTGTGCCCACGTGTCCTCCCCAACAGCTGCAGTGTACGTAACGGCTGCACACGTGATGAAGGACGTGGGTAGCAAGGCACATCCACGCATCGTAGTACTCAACTAGCTATACAGGGTGTTACAAAAAGGTACGGCCAAACTTTCACGAAACATTCCTCACACACAAATAAAGAAAAGATGTTATGTGGACATGTGTCCGGAAACGCTTTATCTCCATGTTAGAGCTCATTTTAGTTTCGTCAGTATGTACTGTACTTCCTCGATTCACCGCCAGTTGGCCCAATTGAAGGAAGGTAATGTTGACTTCGGTGCTCGTGTTGACATGCGACTCATTGCTCTACAGTACTAGCATCAAACACACCAGTACGTAGTATCAACAGGTTAGTGTTCATCACGAACGTGGTTTTGCTGCCAGTGCAATGTTTACAAATGCGGAGTTGGCAGGTGCCCATTTGATGTAAGGATTAGCACGGGGCAATAGCCGTGGCGCGGTACGTTTGTATCGAGACAAATTTCCAGAACGAAGGTGTTCCGACAGGAAGACGTTCGAAGCAATTGATCGGCGTCTTAGGGAGCACAGAACATCCCAGCTCCCCCTGCGGGTTCGGGGATAAGAATAGACCCGCGGTATTCCTGCCTGTCGTAAGAGGCGACTAAAAGGAGTCTCAAATGTTTCGGCCTTATGTGATGGTCCCCTCTCGGGTTTGACCTCCATCTTTCTAAATTATTCCGAAGAGCGAGCCAATGGGGAAGGGCGCCTTACATGGTGCACTGTATCCGTCGTGCATTGAGACCTTTAGCCGGCTTTTTCGTCGTTGCAATGGTGTCCCGCTCGTTTTCCGTCTCTTGGGCGGGGATACGTCACTGGGTGCGATTACCACGCTGCACTCTGCAGTGTCGCTTTTAACTGCGACGACGACCTTGGACAGTCTTGCACCTAAGATCCAGCACGGTAGCCAGCCCGTTGTGGTGGGGCCGCCATGTACCCTCTTGGTTGTAGCCCCCTGACAACACAGGGATCGCTCTACTGATGCCTGCGCCGTTAACTCCCCACGTATGCCAAGGAGTAGATGCCCATCTCCTGGGGGCATCAGGACTCCCGGCAATGGCCGTCCTGCCAGGTGGCTATTGCTGCGGCTGGGTGGCGCCCGTGGGGAGGGCCCTTGGTCGGAGTAGGTGGCATCAGGGCGGATGACCCACAATGAAGCGTGGTACATCATCTATCGCTGGTGGGCCTCCACCAGCAGTCTCTAAGCGATCGAGGTCTAACCTCAATGGCAGGAAATACGAACCACGATCATTTCCCTCCCTGGCCACTCCATGGGAGGAACGTATGGCAAAAGAAGGCAGTGGAGAATATTCACCCCGGTTCCTTGTGTGTACGCGAGTTGATGGGGAATCGTTTATGTCAACCAAGCCCCAGTTTTTTGTGGAGCATTTAGAGGACAAGTTCGGGGAGGTGGAGGGCTTGTCCAAGATGCGCTCTGGTTCTGTGCTCATCCAAACGGCATCCTCTGCCCAGTCACGGAGGTTGCTCAATTGTGACAAGTTGGGGGATGTTTCAGTTAGCATCACGCCGCATAAGAGTCTCAACATGGTCCAGGGTATTATATTCCACAGGGATCTTCTTCTGCAGTCCGACGATGAATTACGCGCCAACCTCGAACGACGAGGTGTTCACTTCGTCCGGCGCGTCCATCGGGGTCCGAGGGATAATCAGGTAGCCACCAGTGCCTTCATCTTGGCCTTTGAGGGTGATGTATTACCCGAAAAGGTTAAGGTGATGGTTTACCATTGTGATGTGAAGCCATATATCCCTCCTCCGATGCGGTGTTTTAAATGCTGGAAGTTCGGGCACATGTCATCTCGCTGTACTTCCAGCATCACGTGTCGGGATTGTGGACGTCCTTCGCATCCTGATACTCCATGTGCCCCGCCTCCTATCTGTGTTAACTGCGGAGAACACCATTCCCCCTGCTCGCCGGACTGTAGGATCTTCCAGAAAGAAAGGAAGATAATGGAATATAAGACTCTGGACCGCCTGAGCTACACCGAGGCAAGGCAGAAATATGAGCGGCTACATCCCGTGCCCATGACATCCTCCTATGCCACTGCTGCAACAGCGATCCGATCCTCTCTGGTGTCGTCACGTACTGTTGCCTCTCAGCTATGTCACAATGAACCGGCCCCCTTGGTTGTGGGGGGCACTTCCCCCTCTGTTGCTCCATCTACTCCAGGAGCAACACCACCCCAACCATCGGGGACATTCGTCCTCCCTTCCCAGCCGGAGAAGCGTCGGGCTTCTTCGGCTACTCTAGCCAGAAAGGGGTCCCTTGGGGCCCTCCCTTCCCAGGCTTCACCCAGTGTCAAAGCGGAAACCCGCAAAGGTTTGAAACAATAACCGGTCGCTGGTCATAGGGCTTCACGGTCGTCGTCGGTCCCTGAGACTGACCCAGTGGGGCCCTCCCAGGCAGACCCTCCAAAGGCACAGCGTGCGAAGCAGTTGAAGAAAAAGGCTCCCAAGCATCCTGACATTGCGGTGGCACCTGTCCCACCGCAACCTTCAAACTCTGCGTCTGAGGACGAGGTGGAGATCCTGGCGTCTGCTGAAGACCTCAATCTCGCCAGTCCCTCCGACACCATGGAAAGCACTGGCACAGGTGCTCACTTGGAGGCAGCAGGTGACCCAGCAGCGTAATCTGCCTTCCCCGTCCCGTCACGCCTTTCCCAGACATGGCCAATACCATCCTCCAGTGGAACTGCAGCGGTTTCTTCCACCATCTAGCTGAGCTCCGCCATCTTCTCAGCCTTCACCCTTTCTTCTGCATTGCTCTCCAGGAAACTTGGTTTCCAGCAATCCGAACCCCCGCCCTCCGGGGCTATCGGGGTTATTATAAGAACCGAGCAGCTTATGAAAGGGTGTCTGGTGGCGTCTGCATATATGTCCTTCACACTCTGCACAGCGAGTCTGTCCCTCTCCAGACGCCTTTAGAGGCTGTCGCTGTACGCGTGTGGACGCCACAGGCTGTTACCGTCTGCAGTCTTTACATTCCACCGGATGGTGATGTCTCGCAGCATGTCCTGGCTGCACTGGTCGCCCAATTGCCGCCACCTTTCTTGCTATTGGGCGACTTCAACGCCCATAACCCTCTGTGGGGTGGGTCAGTGGCAACAGGTCGAGGCGCCATCGTTGAGCAATTACTGTCGCAGCTCGATCTCTCGCTGTTAAATGATGGTGCCTTCACACACTTCAGTGTGGCGCATGGCACCTACTCCGCCATTGACCTTTCAATCTGTAGCCATAGCCTCTTACCGTCTGTCCAATGGAGTGTGCATGACGACCTGTGTGGTAGTGACCACTTTCCGATATTTTTGTCACTACCACGGCGCCACTCTTCCGGGCGCCCTAGCAGATGGGCTATGAATAAGGCTGACTGGGACTTGTTCTCCTCCACTGCCGCTTTTGAGCCTCTCTCTACTGATGACATTGATGCGGTGGTTCAATCGGTCACCACCGGCATCGTTACAGCCGCCGAATCAGCCATTCCCCGTTCCTCTGGGTCCCCTCGGCGGCGGACTGTGCCTTGGTGGTCGCCTGAGATCGCTGAAGCGATTAAAGATCGCCGGCGGGCGCTCCAGCGTCACAAGCGACATCCCTCCATCGACCACCTTATCGCCTTCAAACGGCTGCGTGCGCGGGCCCGCCTCCTTATCCGCCAAGGCAAGAAGGAGTGCTGGGAGCGGTATGTATCCACCATTGGCCTCCATGTCACTCCATCGCAGGTCTGGGCCAAGATTCGACGCGTCTACGGCCATCGGACACCTGCCAGCGTCCCTGCACTCTCACTGAATGGAGCAGTTTGTACTGACTCCAACGTCATTGCGAATCGCTTAGCAGAGCATTTTGCTATGAGTTCCGCCTCTGCGAATTACCCCCAGGCCTTCCGCTCCATTAAAGAGCGGATGGAACGTCGGAGCCTTTCGTTTCGCACCAACCACCTAGAATCTTACAATGCTCCATTTAGTGAGTGGGAATTTCGCAGTGCCCTAGCTGCTTGCCCTGATACCGCTCCTGGGCCAGATGGCATCCACTGTCAGATGCTGAAACACCTTTCAGTGGACTGCCAGCGGCGCCTTCTCGATCTTTACAACCGTCTTTGGGTCGAGGGGGAGTTTCCGTCGCAATGGCGGGAAGGCATTGACATCCCCGTTTTGAAACCTGGAAAGAACCCTCTCGAGGTGGACAGCTACCGTCCCATTAGCCTCACCAACGTTCTTTGCAAGTTGCTTGAACGGTTGGTGAGCCGGCGCTTGAATTGGGTACTGGAGTCTCGGGGCCTCCTGGCTCCATCTCAGGGTGGGTTCCGTAAAGGCCGCTCCGCCACCGACAATCTGGTGAGCCTGGAGTCGGCCATCCATGCTGCCTTTGCCCGCCGCCAGCACCTGGTCGCTGTCTTTTTCGACATGCGGAAGGCGTACGATACGACATGGCGTCATCACATCCGTTCTACGCTTCATGGATGGGGTCTTCGTGGTCCTCTGCCGATTTTTATCCGCAATTTTCTGTCGTGTCGTACCTTCCGCGTGCAAGTCGCGGCCTCGTATAGTTCCTCCCACGTCCAGGAGAACAATGTGCCACAGGGTTCTGTTTTAAGTGTGTCTGTTTTTAATAGCCATTAACGGGCTTGCTGCGGCCGTGGGAACTTCTGTCTCCGCTTCCCTGTATGCTGACGACTTTTGCCTTTACTACAGCTCTACTGGCATTGCAGCTGTTGAACGTCAGCTACAGGGCGCTATCCGTAAGGCGCAGTCTTGGGCTGTGGCGCATGGGTTTCAGTTTTCGGCAGCCAAGACCCGCGTTATGCATTTCTGCCGGCGCCGAACAGTCCATCCTGAGCCGCGGCTTTATCTTGCCAACGAACTGCTTGCTGTGGTGGAGACCCACAGGTTTTTGGGGGTGGTTTTCGATTCCCGGTTGACTTGGCTGCCTCATATCCGGCAGCTCGAACAGGCGTGTTGGCGGCATCTCAATGCTCTGCGATGTTTGAGCCACACCCGCTGGGCCGCCGACCGCTCTACCCTGTTACGGCTCTACCAGGCGTTAATCCAGTCCCGCCTGGATTATGGGAGCCTGGCTTATGGCTCAGCATCCCCATCTGCGTTACGGGTGCTGGACCCAATTCTCCACAGCGGGATACGCCTTGCCACTGGTGCTTTCCGCACCAGCCCTGTGGACAGCGTACTAGTGGAGGCAGGTGTACCTCCACTGCGGTTCCGACGCCACCGTTTGCTGGCCGCTTATGCTGCCCATGTTCTAAGCTCGCCCGGGCATCCTAACTATCGTCTCCTGTTCCCGCGATCGGTCGTCCGTCTGCCAGAACGTCGGCCCCGCTCTGGTTGTACAATAGCGGGCCGCGTCAAAGAGCTTCTCTCTGGGCTTCAGGTTTTCACTGTTCCACCTCCTTTCCGGGCGCCTCTGCGTACACCCCCGTGGTGTGTTCCTCGCCCTTGCCTTCGGCTCGACTTGGCACAGGGCTCGAAGGACTCGGTCCCTCCAGAGGCCTTCCGCCGCCGCTTTTTTTCCATCCTGGCCACGTATCAGGGCTCTGGAATTGTTTACACCGACGGTTCGATGGTTGCTGGTCGTGTCGGGTATGCGCTAACTCTAGGGGACCATTCCGAACAACGTTCCTTGCCGGATGGATGCAGCGTTTACACTGCTGAGCTGGTTGCCATCTTTCGTGCCCTAGAGTATATCCGCTCCTGCTCAGGTGAGTCCTTCGTTATCTGTAGCGAGTCCCTGAGCGGTTTACGAGCTCTCGACCAGTGTTTTCCTCGTTCTCGTCTGGTGATGGCTATCCATGAGTCCCTGCATACTCTTGCGCGTTGCGGCCGCTCTGTGGTCTTTGTGTGGACCCCAGGTCACGTCGGTATCCCGGGCAATGAACATGCTGACCGCCTGGCGAAGGAGGCCACGAGACAACCGTCTCTGGATGTTGGCCTCCCAGAGACTGATTTGCGGGCAGTCCTCTGCCGAAAAGTTTTTGCGATTTGGGACGCTGAATGGCACGATCGGATCACGCACAATAAACTCCGTGCCATTAAGGAGACGACGACTGTGTGGCGGTCATCCATGCGAGCCAACCGCAGGGACTCAGTCGTCCTTTGTCGGCTCCGCATTGGCCACTCCCGGCTGACACACAGTTATTTACTGCGCCGGGAGGACCCTCCTGTTTGTCGCTGCGGGGCGGCTTTGACAGTGGCCCACATTTTGTTGGCCTGCCCCCTTTTAGCTGTGGTCAGGCAGACATTTGCGCTGCCTGATACGCTCCCTGCCCTTTTATCCGATGACCCTGTTATGGCTGGCTTAGTTTTACGTTTTATTCGGGCAGGGGGTTTTTATCGTTTACTCTGAGTGTTTGTTCTGTTCTTTTGTGTTGATTCTGGCCATTGGCCTACGATTTTACGCTGAGTTTTTAATGTGTTCTCGGTGGTTGGCTTTTCCTTTTTATCTCTATGGTCGGCCAACCACCGTCACACTCTGTGTGATTTTAATTTGTCTTGTCTGAGCTCTGTAAGAGTATTTCTTGTCCTGTGTCGTCTGACGTTTTTCCTGCTGTTCGTTTTTCTTCTCTTTGGGTGGTTTTAATTTTTTGGAAAGAGGGACCGATGACCGTCGCAGTCTGGTCCCTTTAATCCCCCAAACCAACCAAGAACATCCCAGCCTATGACTCGCGACTGCGGAAGACCTAGAATGACGAGGACACCTACAATGGACTAGGCAATTCTTGGTGCAGTTGACGATAACCCTAATGTCAGCGTCAGAGAAGTTGCTGCTGTACAAGGTAACGTTGACCACGTCACTGTATGGAGAGTGCTACGGGAGAACCAGTTGTTTCCGTACCATGTACAGCGTGTGCAGGCACTATCAGCAGCTGGTTGGCCTCCACAGGTACACTTCTGCGAATGGTTCATCCAACAATGTGCCAATCCGCATTTCAGTGCAAATGTTCTCTTTACGGATGAGGCTTCATTCCAACGTGATAAAATTGTAAATTTTCACAATCAACATGTGTGGGCTGACGAGAATCCGCACGCAATTGTGCAATCACGTCATCAACACAGATTTTCTGTTCAAAATTCAAATGGCTCTGAGTACTATGAGACTCAACTGCTGTGGTCATAAGTCCCCTAGAACTTAGAACTACTTAAACCTAACTAACCTAAGGACAGCACACAACACCCAGCCATCACGAGGCAGAGAAAATCCCTGACCCCGCCGGGAACCGAACCCGGGAACCCGGGCGTGGGAAGCGAGAACGCTACCGCACGACCACGAGATGCGGGCACAGATTTTCTGTGAACGTTTGGGCGGGCATTGTTGGTGATGTCTTGATTGGGCCCCATGTTCTTCCACCTACGCTCAATGGAGCACGTTATCATGATTTCATACGGGATACGCTTCTCAACAACAGATTCGGTGACCGATGGATTGGTAGAGGTAGACCAATTCCATGGCCTCCACGCTCTCCTGACCTCAATCCTCTTGACTTTCAATTATGGGGGCCTTTGAAAGCTCTTGTCTACGCAAACCCGGTACCAAATGTAGAGACTCTTCGTGCTCGTATTGTGGACGGCCGTGATACAATACGCCATTCTCCAGGGCTGCATCAGCGCATCAGGGATTCCATGCGACGGAGGGTGGATGCATGTACCCTCGCTAACGGAGGACATTTTGAACATTTCCTGTAACAAAGTGTTTGAAGTCACGCTGGTACGTTCTGTTGCTGTGTGTTTCCATTCCATGATTAATGTGATTTGAAGAGAAGTAATAAAATGAGCTCTAACATGGAAAGTAAGCGTTTCCGGACACATGTCCACATAACATATTTTCTTTCTTTGTGTGTGAGGAATGTTTCCTGAAAGTTTGGCCTTACCTTTTTGTAACACTCTGTATATTACACAATATGTACATTGTGCAAGAACTTTAACAACTTTTTGACATTGTTTATGTTCGCTGACGTAAAAATGGATGTTCCGTTTCCAACTTTACCTTCTTAACTGTCGAATTTTGTTTTACTTCCTAAAGTACCCTATGTTCTTCCTCACATTCATGCTATCTCCATGCCAAATTTTCATCTAGGTTTATTTCTGCAATTTAGCTATGAAAGGATAACAGAAAGAGTTACTTTCGCATTTGTAAAATTAGCACGGACTCTCACTTTTTAGTAAAACTCTAAGGCAATTGTTAATAAATCACTGCTTCCATTCAGTACTAGAATTTTTGCAAGAGGGAAACCATGTGACGTGAAACAAGAAAACGGAAAATTACCTATTACAAGCAGCACAAGGTCCCTTGTAGTTAAAGCCAAAAAATCATTTCTTTACTTCAATACTGACATTAAATACCATGTGTTATAACTAAGAATACGTGTGTGTATGCGAGTGCGTGTGCGTGCGTGCGTGCGTGCGTGCGAGTGTGTGTGTGTGTGTGTGTGTGTGTGTGTGTGTGTGTGTGTGTGGGTGTGTGCGCATAATATTCTCATGTATAAATTAATCTTTATGCACACAATCCATACTAACATTATAAATGCGGAAGTAACTGTGTCTGTTACATGAACCAATTTAGATGAAATTTGCCATGGAGATAGTTTGAACACCGTGGAAGAATGTAGGCTGTCTTACAAAGTAAAAAAAAAAAAAAAAAAAAACAAGATGACCCCTATCGAGACGAAATAGGGAATGTAACAATTTTTTATTATATCAGTGAACATAAACTGTGTTAAAAATTATTAAATTCATTACATGATGTAAATGTTGTATAATGTACAGTTACTTTAATAGAAGCATGCATGATGTGTGCTCCTGCCCATGTCACTTTGCATGCACTGCATGGCAGCAACAATGTGTGTGCCACAGCATTGTGCATTGGGTGGAGGGAGAGAGCACACATAACGAACTGCGCTTACCCAGACAGGTAGACACGTGAGGGTAGCTGACATTGTCGCTCGTACAGCAGCTGACGTACTCTACCACCACTCGTCATAACAAAACTGCTGATACGGAAGCACAGCTGCGGATAACACACAGTAATACAACATAATATTTGTAAGAGAATTACGTATCCCACAACCTGGAAAGTTTTGTGAACGAATAAGCTGATACAGAATTTCGATCCAACCAAACATACTACCTGGGCTGTTTACAAAATCGAATAAACTCACTCCTGAAGAACAGCGCTTTTATACAGACATGACATCGATTATTACAGAACATACTTACGTTAATAAGAACGTCCCAGGATCGTTATGAAAATGCGAACGTGTATAAAAAAGTTCTTGCAGGTAGCAAGACACTAGCTCTCAACAGCTGACTGGTACTCCAGACTTTTGTCAACCACACTATGGTGAACAGGTGTAATGTACGATTGTATCTTTGACATTAGAATATCCTGAAGATTTAAAACGCTGATTTATCATTAAGTCACATTTAAGTGTAACTATTTGTACCAAGAGCAATTCACTTTCGATAAATCGAAAGCGCTGTTGACTTAAAGCCTTATACTTTCATAACATACAAGTTACAGTACTAAAACAAGTAAATACAAAAATACGGCATTTCCCGTCATTGTATTGTAACAAATCGCACCAACAGTGACATGTTTCCGACAGATTCTCACGGTGCTGCTGCTCTTAAACACCATACATTCATAGGATGTGAGGTATAGTTTGAAACTCGCAGATATGGTCTTCAACTGAAAGCGACAAAATCTAATATGGCGTCTCCCAGCTTCTGTTTGTGACGCAGAAGGCCATCTTGCATCCACTGGACACGTTCCTCTCAGCGAGGCCGACGTCTGACTCGTCTCGCACACCACGGAGTGCTGTGAATCCCTCAGTTCCACACTGTGACGTCACAACCCGCCCAGCTCCTCACCTGTGAACACTTCCACGTCCCGTGCGAGGACAGCCTGAGGCCAGACCTGCGACGTGATTGCCTCGTGCAGTGTCCACATCAGCTCCTGATTGTGCTTGCATCGCAGTACCTCAGCACCCCACATCAGAGATCGAGTGTCTGCCCCCCCTCACCATAATCACAACACCAGGTCTCATTTGCATATCACTCAAGCTGTGCCCTCGCGTAGAACCAAAACATTCCAAAGCTGCTTCTGTGCTGCCACTCCCCGCTGCTGGAATGCGCTGCCCTCCACTCTGCTCACAGTTCAATGACCTCTGACCTTTAAGAAGAATCTGGAGCACTTGCTTTTGTCAGCGTCATATCTCTTCCCTAAAAAAAAAACAACACATGCGATGAGTTCTCCTCTCTGTCATATAGTTCGCTCACCTTCTCCCAGTTACGCTTCTTCCTCGTTTCGTTTCCCCACTTCCACTACCCTCTTTCTTTTACATGGGTTTCCATCATGTTCCTTTCTCCCCCCTCCCCCCCCCCCCCTCTTCCTGTCATGTCCACAACTATCAGTGACAGTAATTTATGTCTACCTAGTTGTATTCCTAAATTCCACGAACGTGTTTCTTCTAGTGTAGCTACTATTGTTTTCCACTGTGTTATAATTATGTCTAAGAGTTGCATCTGTACATATTTTAAATAAATTTCAACAACTGCGGTTTCTATCTGCGTGCTCAGGCAAATCTCAGGAACTACATTAGGGATTTTGATACAGTTTGACCTAATAGGTACACGGATTCACGAGCAAGGTTTGTTTCATACGCTTTATTACTGCTATGCCAGAAATGTCGTCCAGCTGTAGGTACACAGTGCTAACCATGTGAAGCCAGGTCAGATTGGTAGCACCATACTATATGTAAGTCTTTTTGTAGCAGATGTACGTTTATGTGAACACGATGTAAAATATGTAGGCGGCCTGGTTAAATGTAAAAGATGCCCTGACGGCCCTAATCTTGCTAGAATCACTAAACCGATAACTAAACCAAAATTGAGTCTTCAGAAGTGTATGAAGTGTTTATGTTGAGGATATGCATTATTTTCAGTTACAGTAGAAACTGAAGAACAGGTGTTGTGGATAAAACTGCAACTTTTCAGAATTCTTTTCTGTCGGCTACCTATACAAATGTGTAATCCATAAAAGAAGCCAAGTTTTGTCAAGAGAACAATAAATCAAACCCAGTATCGAGATCAAGGAAGTCTAGCTGCAAAAGCAGAGTCGAAGCGTAACAAGCATAATGGCGTGACTATAGTAGCTCAAATAGTGGACTTACAATGATGAATCACACTCACGTGCACAGCCCGCCTGCCACGAGCCGCTCAGTCTGTGTGACGTATCGCACACGCCTCTGGTGGTGACTGTCAGCTGCGATCTGCGATCGCTATCATCCGTTGCCGGCGATGTTAAAATTTCAGTCAAGATATGTAAAAAACTATTCTGGTGCTTTCAAGAGTGTCAACTCAACTGCACCCTCATGCATGTAATTTCACAGTGACATATGGAATAAATTCTTGAAACTTTCAATATATGTCACCATCATCAGGAGTGATTTTTGTCTGATGGCTGCGACAAGCATCAAAAGCTGAAGGATGCTACTGTACTTGTTGGATGTGGCAAACCTGTAGTATATTAATGAAGAGTAGCCTACCATAGTAAATAAAGACAAATGGCAGCGCAGATGGGCTTGTTGGTGAAAACCCTGTTCTGCAGAAAATTTCTGTGAAATGTTGAAGGAATGTGTGTAATCTCTTATCGTCAATGAGAATCACTCAAGCTTTTCATATCTGACTACATCAACATCATCAGAAACAGATTTACACCTGATGAAGCTGGCTTAAAAATGTATCAGGAACATTTTATTGTATTTAGTGTGGCCAGAGAACTAAGAGTATTTCACTGCTCAAGTGTCTGCCATGATGACTGACAAATAGCGGCAGAGAGCTGTTCTCTACCAGAACTCTTCTTATGCCTAAAATGTACACTGCCAGAAATGCACCGAGAGAGGTGCTGCAGTGGTCAGCACACTGGACGCGCATTCAGGACGAGGACGATTCAAACCATTGTCCTACCATCCTGATTTAGGTTGCCATGATTTCCCTAAATCGCTTCAGGTCAATGCCAGGGTGCTTCCTCTGAAAGAGCATGGCCGACTTTCTTCCCCACCCTCCTTAATCCAATGGGACCACTGACCTCGCTGTTTGGTCCCCTCTCCGAATCAACCAACCAACCAGCCAACCAGAAATACAAGGAGTGCCTCTATATCTGTAGTACTAGAATGAATAAGTGTCTCAAGCTTTCAGAATCTTCCACCACCGTCTTCATCAGGAGAACCTGATGAAGGTGGTTGTGCCAGGGATCAAAAACTCGCAGGTGTTGTTCTTCTTGATCCAACCCGAGAAGCTGGTGGACTGGAGGGTTTCAGTGTAGAGGTAGTTGCCAGCAGGCAGGCAGTAACGTACCTGGCGAGCGCCAGACGGGCCCTCTGCCCCCCGCTGAGGCGCGCCCCCCTTTCGCCCACAGGGGTCTCGTCCCCCCTGGGCAGCCGGCGCAGGTCCCCCGGCAGGGCGCACGCCGCCAGCACCGCCCCGTAGCGGCCGGGGTCCGCGTCGGGCTGCCGGTCGCCGCCCCCCAGCACCACGTTGTGGCGCGCGCTGCCGCTGAACACCCACGCCTCCTGCGGCGACAGCGACGTCGCGCCGGACACGGACACGCGGCCCCCTGAGGCTCGCAGCTCTCCCAGCAGCGCCATCAGCAGCGACGTCTGTCGGCACCAACTCGTTTTGAGTTCACACGGAAAAATCAGGATGACCTGCTAGTAGATAGCTGGCGGCAGTGGCGGAACGGAAAAGAATGGAAGGCACATTGGTGACTACCTCAGATATGTCTGTGTAAACAAAAATGTAAATGTATGTTTGTTCCAAAACATTTATCTCTGAAACTTCTTCGCCACATGTTTTGAAATTTTGACAGAATGTTGAATTCTACTTTGGGCTTGTTTTTGGGTACCTAACTCTATTATACACTACTGGCCATTAAAATTGCTACACCAGGAAGAAATGCAGATGATAAATGGGTATTCATTGGACAAATATACTACAACTGACATGTGATTACATTTTCACGCAATTTGGGTGCATAGATCCTGAGGAATTAGTACCCAGAACAACCACCTCTGGCCGTAATAAAGGCCTTGATACACCTGGGCATTGAGTCAAACAGAGCTTGGATGGCGTGTACAGGTACAGCTACCCATGCAGCTCACACAATACCACAGTTCATCAAGAGTAGTGACTGGCGTGTTGTCACGAGTCAGTTGCTCGGTAACCATTGACCATATGTTTTCAATTGGTGAGAGGTCTGGAGAACGTGCTGGCCAGGGCAGCAGTCGAACATTTTCTGTATCTAGAAAGGCCCATACAGGACCTGCAACATGCGTTCGTCCATTATCCTGCTGAAATGTAGGGTTTCACAGGGATCGAATGAAGGGTAGAGCCACAGGTCGTAACACATCTGAAATTTAACGTCCACTGTTCAACGTCCCGTCAATGCGAACAAAAGGTGACCGAGACGTGTAACCAATGGCACCCCATACCATCACGCCGGGTGATACGCCAGTATGGCGATGACGAATATACACTTCCAATGTGCGTTCACCACGATGTAGCCAAACACGGATGTGACCATCATGATGCTGTAAACAGAACCTGTATTCATCCGAAAAAACGACGTTTTGCCATTCGTGCACCCAGGTTCGTCGTTGAGTACACCATCGCAGACGTTACTTTGTGATGCAGCGTCAAGGGTAACCGCAGCCACAGTCTCTGAGCTGATAGTCCATGCTGCTGCAAACGTCGTCGAACTGTTCGTGCAGATGGTTGTTGTCTAGCAAACGTCCCCATCTGTTGACTCAGGGATCGAGACGTGGCTGCACGACCCGCTACAGCCATGTGGCTAAGATGCCTGTCATCTCGACTGCTACTGATACGAGGCCATTGGGATCCAGCACGGCGTTCCGTATTACCCTCCTGAACCCACCGATTCCATATTCTTCTAACAGTCATTGGATCTCGACCAACACGAGCAGCAATGTCGCGATACGACAAACCGCAATTGCGATAGGCTACAATCCGACCTTTTTCAAAGTCGGAAACGTGATGGTAAGCATTTCTCCTCCTTACACGAGGCATCACAACAACGTTTCACCAAGCGTCGCCGGTCAACTGCTGTTTGTGTATGAGAAATCGGTTGGAAACTTTGCTCATGTCAGCACGTTGTAGGTGTCGCCACCGGCGCCAACTTTGTGTGAATGCTCTGAAAAGCTAATCATTTGCATATCACACCATCTTCTTCCTGTCGGCTAAATTTCGCATCTGTAGCACGTCATCTTCGTGGTGTAGCAATTTTAATGGACAGTAGTGTATATTTAACACACACACACACATGCACGTGTGGAAGAAAGCTTGGCAATAGGTTTGCAAGGTATCGAAAGTTATAAGTCGAAGAGAGCTCACACAATATTATTTGTGTTGCCGCAATTTATGGCATTTGGGTATTTCGATATTAATAAGGTGAGTGTTTATCTTATTGGATACTGGAAGAAGTGATATTGAGAGCCAATGAGAGTTCAATCCTTCAGAACGTAAATTTCGAGGTAAGTATTTTGTTTTGACTAGTGGGAGTGGGAGCTATGAATTTCTGTCCGAGATTGATTACGGATGATTTACTTGTCTCAAGAATTAATAAACTGTGTTCCCACAGAGCGATTTCTATTACTTTAAGCCGGCCGGAGTGGCCGTGCGGTTCTAGGCGCTACAGTCCGGAACCGCGTGACCGCTACGGTCGCAGGTTCGAATCCTGCCTCGGGCATGGCTGTGTGTGATGTCCTTAGGTTAGTTAGATTTAAGTAGTTCTAAGTTCTAGGGGACTGATGACCACAGCAGTTAAGTCCCATAGTGCTCAGAGCCATTCGAACAATTTTTATTACTTTAAAAATATCGTTAATATATATATATATATATATATATATATATATATATATATATATATATATATATATATATATATATAATATTAAGAAGCAATGTTTATGGTGGTTAAACGAAGACTATAGAATCCAACAATGGCTACATATCTCGATGTAATCGCCATCCCATTCTCCAGTTTGACCAATAGCGAAGAGAACTAACAGCTAACAAAGAGGTTGTTTCTAACCCGTATAGGCACACTCACTGAGAGGTGCTGTCTTATTGTCGCTGCTCATTTCTTTGTACTTTTGTTTATGTCCAGTTAGGCGCTAGTTTTAATATTTGGCGAAACTTTTTGTGGTCTGCTACTTCACCAAACTGGTTAAAATGTTGGAATAGTAAAGGCACCAAAAACAGGTGAAAAGTGTATGGTGGGGCAGAAATTTAGAAAAGAATTACAGTTTCAGATGACTGATCATTGAAGGAAAGACTGAAGGAAAAAGTGGTTATGGTCAGAGAATGCTCTGATGGGTGCAGGGTCTGCGAGAGTGTCTCGTCATCCCAGAGAGCGTTATGCTGGTGAGAACAGCTGAGAACAGGTTGGAGCACTCCACAGTGGTCGCTACAAGTGCAGCTGTGAAGGGAGGTAGATTGTAGGCATGGAAGAACAGGGCCCCAGGCCCGGGAACCGAGGGGGACTTACCTTGCCGCTGGCTATGGGGCCCACCACGGCACACAGAGACCCCGGTGGCAGGCTGAAGGAGATCCCCTCGAGGACATCTGGGCCGTCGCAAGTCCACCGGAAGTTGGCCTCGCGCGCCTCCACGGCGCCCACCGGAAGCTCTGCCTCTGCGACTGGAACCACCTGCTGCGAGTTGGCAGCACCATCTTCCTCCAGCAGGAATTTCTGTCAACACAAAGCAATCCGGGCACTTTTTGGGTAGGTTACCACCACAGTCTGCCACATACAGGCGCGACGCTCCCGCTCATTTCTGTCATACATTATATGATCAAAAGTGTTATGACAGCGCCGTGTAGCGTGGAATTCACAACCAGATATCATGACAGCTGAATCCTTCAATATAAAGACGAGACAGTGAGTTTTGTGTTGTTAGCCGAAAAGCAGTCAGACATCTAAATCCTGAGAAAGCCACTTGAGTTGATCATAAACAAGCAGAACTCATCAAGGCTACTAGAGAAGAGATACATGAAGAATTGTTCCATCTCATCCAAGTTGTATGTAGAACTGAGAAGCTTCTGACAGACTTTTAAAAATATACCAGACTGCCGATACCAGAGAAAGCATCTTTAAACATATGTAAACAATACCGGGCCATCAATTTGGTAACCCATGCCTCAAAGATCTTAACCTGTGTCATTCTAAGGGTGATGGAAGACAGGATAGATACAACGGCCACTGACGCCCAGTTTGCCTTTAGAAGAGGTGAAGGCACGCGAGACGCAATTCTTGACAAGAGACTAAAGAAGGGTCAGGTCAAATACATTGCCTTCATTGATTTAGAAAAAAGCAATTGACTAGGTAGACTGGGACAGCTTTTTGACATGCTGAGAGAGAGATTGGCATAAACTGTAGGGACAGAAGAGTAATTCAGAGAATGTACAGAGAACACGTCGCTGTAATAAGGTGTGGAGAGCATCAGGACGAAGGCACTGGTAAGAAGAGTGCTCGACAGGGCTGCTCACTCTCTCCTGTCTTTTCAACGGATGCGTTCAAAGGGCAATAGATGAAGCTAAAGGGAAACTATAATCTATAGGAAGAGTCAAATTCATGGTAAGAAAATAGACATGATCAGCTTTTCTGATGGTACCGATGTGTTTAATGAAGATGCAGAACAATTAGAAGCGATGTTGGCCCAGATGGAAATCATCCTCAGCTCTACCTACAACATTAAAATTAATACAGATAAGACAAAAACCTTAGTTGCGAGCACACAAAACGCCTTTGCCCAATGCTCAGTTAACAACGAGCGGCTGGAGACAATAGAATCCTTTGCATACCTAGGGAGTAAATTACATTACACAAAAGATCAAGGAAAGATACTGCTAGCTGAATCCATTACTTACAAGCTGGTGAAACAAGAGAAGAAACCTTTTTACATCCAGCAGCATACAAAAAACATCTCAGGGAAAAAACCAAATAGAACCTTGTTTGGAGTGTGCTGCTGTGCAGAAGTGAAACAAAGACACCTGCAGAAGCAGAAAAACATAAAATAACTGCCTTAGAGATATGGTGCTACCGCAGAATCCTAGAGATTTCCTGCGTGGATATAACAAACGAAAAGGTGGTCCACAGTGTGTGTGTGTGGGGGGGGGGGGGGAGGGGAGAGGAGCCTCGTCTCCTGAAAATAATCGAGCACAAGAGGGACACGTGGGTCGGACATCTGCTGATACGTGACGGTATCATTAAAAGTGCCATTGGAGGGGCAGTAGAAGGGAAAAGTACAAGAGGCAGACCGAGATTACATCAACCAGATCGTGGAGGATACCAGCTGGGACCGCCTATACCGCTCTCAAGAGCTGCTGTTAACGAACGTGTTACGTCTGCCACAGATGGCCCCTGCAAGGGAAACTACACTCAAGACACCTCTGTGTACCATATAACATACACAAGCACTTGCGGGCGCAACCACGTGGAAAACAATTCTTAAAAAACAAACTTGGTAGAGACTAATGCGAACCTTTTTCTGCAGAGGTCGCCTCACAGATACAGGGAAACTTGAAGTATTCCGCCAGCCTCCGCCGGCTTTATAAGGCCAGCGCGGCAGCAGTACAGCCAGTTTCTCGCCGAGCTAGGACCAGCTCCGACGGACCTCACCGATGCTCTTGATGAATGGTCGTCTACAAGTTATTTGTTTTTGTGTGTGTATTGTGATTGTTCGAGAAGTGTAGTTCAGTTTCAATAAACGACGTTATACTGAGTGTTCTACAATATTGAGTATTCTGCAGTGGCGACGAGGATGGGATCCACTGGAGAATACTCAGTATTGTAGAACACTCAGTACAATGTCGTTTATTGAAACTGAACTACACTTCTCGAACCATCACTATATACACACAAAAACAAATAACTTGTAGACGACCATTCATCATGAACGTCGGTGAGGACCGTCGGAGCTGGTCCTAGCTCGGCGAGGAACTGGCTGTACTGCTGATGCGTATAAAGCCTTATAAAGCCGGCAGAGTACTCCAACTTTCCCTGTATCTGTGAGGCGACCTCTACAGAAAAAGGTTCGCATTAGTCTCTAGCAAGTTCTGTTTATTTTTTAAGAATTGTTTTCCTCTTGGTTGCGCCCGCAAGTGCTTGTGTATGTTATATGGTACACAGGGGTGTCTTGAGCGTAGTGTGCCTGGCAGGGGCCGCCTGTGGCAGACGCAACATGGCGTGATGGTTGAATATCAAAGAAAAAGAAGAAGAAAAGGAAGAAGTAGAGAAGCACCAACAGCAGAAGGGGTCTGTCACTAGAGCTTAGTGACTTGGAACATGCACCAGGCATTGCGTGTCACCGGAGTAACAGATCCATCGGGGACTTTTTAACCCCGCTAAAGCTGCCCAAGTCATTCGCTGGTGTTGTAACTGTGAAGTGGAAACACGAGGGCCCAGCCACAGGTAAACCAAGGTCACGGAGACCTCATTTACTGCACAGGCAGGGACCTTCGACCATTCTTGGAGGATGGCTGTAAAAACTCGCATGCAATGAGTGGAATGAACCTCTCTGGACTTGCAAAGTGCTTTCAGCAGTCCAGAGAGCATAATGGCTGTGTGTAGGCAGGTAAAGGGAATCTGGTACAGTGGTCTAGCAGATCCTCACAAACAGCCGTTTCTGTAGCCAACGTTGAGCGAGACTTGATACGGTGTAAAGAGTGATACTACTGGATAGTATGGGACATTTGTAATGTCATCTTGTGGTCAGCTTATTTATCAAATTGAATTTACTACTGGCCATTAAAATTGCTATACCAAGAAGAAATGCAGATGATAAACGGGTATTCATTGGACAAACATATTATACTACAACTGACATGTGATTACATTTTGACGCAATTTCGGTGCATAGATCGAGAGAAATCAGTGCTCAGAACAACCGCCTGGGCATTGAATCAAACAGAGCTTGGATGGCGTGTACACGTACAGCTGCCCATGCAGCTTCAGCACGATACCATAGTTCATCAGGCGTAGGGACTGGCGTATTCTGACGAGCTACTTGCTCGGCACCATTGACCAGACGTTTTCAATTGGTGAGAGATCTGGAGAATGTGCTGGCCAGGGCAGCAGTCGAACATTTTCTGTATCCAGAAAGGCCCGTACAGGACCTGCAACATGCGGTCGTGCATTATCCTGCTGAAATGTAGGATTTCGAAGGGATCGAATGAAAGGTAGAGCCACGGGTCGTAACACATCTGAAATTTAACGTCCACTGTTCAAAGTCCCGTCAATGCGAACAAGAGGTGACCGAGACGTGTAATGAATGGCACCCCATACCATGATGCCGGGTGATACGCCGGTATGGCGATGATGAATACACGCTTGCAATGTGCGTTCACCGCAATGTCGCCAAACACGAATGCGACCATCATGATGTTGTAAACAGAACCTGGATTCATCCGAAAAATTGACGTTTTAACATTAGTGCACCGAGGTTCGTCGTTGAGTACATCATCGCAGGCCCTCCTGTCTGTGATGCAGCGTCAAGGGTAACCGCAGCCACGGTCTCCGAGCTGATAGTCCATGCTGTCGCAAACGTCGTGGAACTGTTCGTGCAGGTGGTTGTTGTGTTGCAAACGTCCCCATCTGTTGACTCAGGGATCGAGACGTGGCTGCACGATCCGTTACAGCCATGCGGATAAGATGCCTGTCATCTCGACTGCTAGTGATACGAGGCCATTGGGATGCAGCACGGCGCTCCGTATTACCCTCCCGAACCCAGTAATTCCATATTCTGTTAACAGTCATCGGATCTCGACCAACGCGAGCAGCAGTGTCGTGATACGACAAACCGCAATCGCGATAGTCTACAATCCGACCTTTATCAAAGTCGGAAACTTGATGGTAAGCATTTCTCCTCCTTACACGAGGCATCACAGCAACGTTTCACCACGCAACGCCGGTCAACTGCCCCGCCAGCTCTGCGTCATCGGAGGCCAGCCACACTCCCTCGGCCTGACTTTATCGCCAGCGCACTTATCATTTCGCTACCACACAACATGTGAAACCTGCCCGATTAAATTTTCAAGTCACACTTTGAAAATTTTGCTACACCTACGATTAAATACTTCCTGTAAACGTTATCTATGAGGGGCAATCAAATGAGAACCGAGCACCCGCTACAGTGGGACCGTGGAATGGTTCCATTCGAAATTGGTCACAACACGAGTTTAGACATTTACCCCACTGGGAGTCGAGACGACCAATTCCTGTTTCGTGGAACGCGCTCGGCCGCTGACGGATCCACAATCACACCCGTTCTTCCACTTCCTCGTCCGAATGAAACCGACGTCCACGCGCATGATTCTTTCCTTCAGGACCCCAAAGATGTGAAAAATCACATGGTGAAAGATCCTGGATGTACGGCGGATGTTGCAGTGTTTCCGCAGCAAATCGCTGAAGGGTATCGTCCTCCCTCTGATTGTAATTTGACGCCGGGGAACTTGTTTCACTGTGATCGGCGGAGTTCGTGTAGCGAGCAGGCGAGGAATGCAGGCCGCCTCTGCTACGCAAACGTCTGAAGGGGTGTCGAATCGTAAGCGCTACCTGTACAACGCTGTGACAGCTAGAGAACCACAACGGACCAGTCCGCCAACAACCGGGGTCGTAACCCAACTACTACGTACCTCTGTGATGAGGCAACATGTCGAGGACAGTATCGAAACGTAACAACAGTGGGGCCATGTGTCGCGCGCACTGTCAGTTAGGTCTGGTGTTCGGTTTCAATTTCACTGCCTCTCATGTATAGTGGAAGCCAAGTCTCTTTAAAATAACTCGTTGTACATTCATAATTACATCGAATCAATGTCTAAGATGGCGCTTATCACAATTCATAGAGCTTGATCAAATGCGAGTGTGCCGATGCAAGTGGCACAAAGGCCGCTAACGAAAATGCACTCGCCTAAGTATTTAGGTTTCATAAACGCCACAACATGTTAATCTATGTTGACGAGACTTAATTAATGCTGTTTGCCACACTGGACTCAGCACGATAGTGTGGAAAGCTGGAAATAATTACAGTGTGTTAAATACGATCGTGGTCGGCTTAATCAGTAGAAAAATGTATTTGACAAAAAACTAAAACAAATACATACGGACTACAGAAAAATGCAATTACAGTTAAAAATACGTGTAGTCACTCCCAGCGTTGATAATTGTTTCACATCTCCAAGGCATGCTTGAAACCGAGAGACCTCCAAATGCGTCGAATTTGCGTTGACAGCTGTTTCGACGTGAATATCTTTTTTCTTTGCAATATCTTTTTTACGTAAGGCCGTATATTTTCAATAGGGTTAGCGTCAGGTGACTGTGAGGGCCAATCCAGTAACTGCACATCTTTCTTCTTTCTCCAGGTGCTGCAAAGCCTGCTGCGCTGCTTCGGATCATTGCCCTCCTTCAATATCCAATCTTCATTTTGATCGATGAACCAACGTTTGTCAGTCGGCATCAGACATCTTCGCTAAACGCGACACATAAGTTGCATTCGAATGTCTTCTTGTCTATCTCAGTCAAGAATTCAAAGTAAACTAATGTTTTATGGACATTGCTTGAGCTAGAAAGCCGGCCGGGGTGGCCGAGCGGTTCTAGGCGCAACAGTCTGGAACCGCGCGACCGCTACGGTCGCAGGTACGAATCCTGCCTCGGGCATGGATGTGTGTGATGTCGTTAGGTTAGTTAGGTTTAAGTAGTTCTAAGTTTTAGGGGACTGATGACGTCAGATGTTAAGTACCATAGTGCTGAGAGCCATTTGAACCATTTTTGAACTGTAATGATATTCTCCAAGCCGTTGATTCCATTAAATTACGAGTGGTGATCAAAATGTCATCTGTGGCGACAACATCACAACATTTGATTAGTTAACACATTGCCAGTACGCTGCACATAAGCAACCTTCATACTCGGGAGTGATGCGCCACACACGACATACACTTTGCTCACTGACTACTTGCATCTAAGCCTGCGCAGTTTGTCACCAGCACAAATGTACTGAAAACACGTTCATGAAGTTCACTGCCCGCGCAGTTTTACTTAGACAACGGCAGCAGCACAGTACGAGCGTTCACAAAGCTTGTAGTGCAAGTCCGACTGAATGACACTCAGCACGTGTCCGTCCTGCCAAACCCATGCAAGAGCGGCGTCTCTTCTACCTATGGGCGTCTCCCCACTGCTCCTGGTTCTTGGGAGCAGAGACATCAGATACTACAGTTTGCCAAATATTAACTCTCCTCGTAACTATATCAGTAGCTGCGATTTCGTGATGTGGAGGCAAACTGTAAATGTTACTTTAATAAATATGTTAAATTCTCTGGTGTCCGCCACAGCAAAACGGCAATGACATCTTCCCAACAGGATAACCGCACCTGGCACACAGCCAGAATCTCACTTACGTCGTCTGAGGAGCAAGGTAGTGAACTCGTGTCGATGCCTTGGTGACCACATTCACCTGGTCCGTACCCGGAATGGAACGCTATGGGGTGTCAGCTCCATACCAAAAAACCACTGGCTTGTAATTGATGGTAATTGCGTAACATTTACGTAAATATCTGTTTCCGCGTACTTCCAGAATCTTACCGAGTACTAGCCTAGATTCACGCCGCTGCTGTATTGCGCTCTGGAGGAGGAGCGAGATGCTAGTGAGCAGCTGGTCGTAATGTTTCGGCACTTTGATGTTGGCTCGTAGACAAAGCATCTACGAAGTTGCGGTGCATTAACAATGAAAGGTAACAAACATACGTCTGGCTAATCACAACGTGATATTGTATACCTGCATATTTTCTACAGCCAGTTTGCACTCCGACCACGCTGAAGCTGCGGCAGGGAAACAGACAGCGAGCGACACTTTGAAGTCGAAGTAGAACAGGACGGCCGTGAAGATCTGCAACAGGAAAAGAAACGTGCGTACACCACATCTAAGCTGTGCACAAGCATTTGAGAATGAAATACTGCTAGGATTCACTGCGTGTGAAGTAGTCACTTCTCATCCTTTAGTTTCGAAGAACTACGCCGAAAGAAAATTTGTGTCGACATGGTATAAATTTCCGGTGGCGTCAGGTTTTAAAAGCTGCTATTGTATTCTGCTTACTCATGCAGAGTACGCGTCCTGTAGAGTTCAGTGGACTGAGATTCTCTTCGTACTGCTCGAGTACGCCGGGCCCCCACGTGCACGTTCACCCTGTCGCTTGCAGCCGATCTGATACACTCAGCACTCTGCATACAGTGTGTGCAGTAACATCAGCAGGAACTAATAAAAACATCCAAACTGGCCACCGGCTTCCCAAACTGGGATTAAAAAAAGGCGAGTCAGAAGTAGCCCATATTTTTATTACAATGTTCACCTGCAACTACAGAGTGTTGTGTGACCAGACGAAATTACTTTCGTCTGGCCGTAACTGTGGGATCTTTGACTGCTTGTACAGGTGTCACATAGGAACTATAGCTCATGAAATATTAGTTTGCTTTATTATATCAACGGGCAACGGCCTTGCCGCAGCGGATACACCGGTTCCCGTGAGATCACCGATGTTAAGCGCTGTCGGGCGTGGTCGACACTTGGATGGGTGACCATACGGCCGCCATGCGCTATTTTTTTGGATGCACTCGTGATGCCAATTGAGGAGCTACTCGATCGGTTAGTAGCGGCTCCGGTCACAGAAAACCATCATAACGACCGGGAGAGCGGTATGCTGACCATACACCCCTCCTATATGCATCCACAACTGAGGATGACACGGCGGTCGGATGGTCCCGATGGGACACTTGTGGCCTCAAGACGGAGTGATTTTATTATATCAATGAATAAAAGAGTTACTTAACTTGGACACCGTTCTTTGCTGCAGGAGTACTGGATAATTTACAGTGGTCATTGACTAACAAAGCATCACTTGATGCATTTATTAAGAAACTGCTATCTTCAGGTACAATGTTCAACATGTACTAAAGTACAAGTTCACCAGAAGCTTTAACAACTTTTCGGTCCTATACTGTGATGTTGATCTTTCAGACGAGGCCACGAAATGAGACAGAGCGCTTCTGTGCTCGGCTCTACATTGACCTCCAGTGCGAGGGCGCTGCTGTGCTGACATGGGAGCTGTGGTCTTCACAGGCGCCTCCCATACGCTGTTGTGGGTTGCAGCGAGCCAACACTGACGTCCGTGGTGTCGATATGCGTTGCCGACTTTGGTGTGCCGCCGCGATCTCTAGACGATACCACACAGTGGATTATTGAATTACATTTCGGTAGCAGTACTCACATGTTATGTTCATTACTGACACCACAATGGCTAGGCCACGAATTGTTGCTGGATGAAGAAGATCAACCAAAATGGAGCAAAGTAGTCTATCCAAACACCTCACCAGTACTTGGGCCACACACCGCCATCTGAACTTAACACTCCCATCACTACCCAGGACATCAGCCTCACACTCCGCACCAAACGCAACACTGCTCCCGGCCACGACTGCGTTACCTACCGACACCTCAAACACTGCCCTCCCTCGTTCCTTTCAATCCTTGCCACCCTCTACAATGTCATCCTTGCAACTGGCTTCTATCCCGACCTGTGGAAAACCTCCCGTATCCTGATGTTCTCCAAACCCAACAAGCCTCCATCTGATGCCTCTTCCTATCGTCCTGTCTCACATCGGTGTTCAGCAAGCTCTTGGAATCCATCCTTTCCCGGCGCATCCATCACCACCTCCGCCAACACCACCTCCTCCCAAACACCCAATGTGGCTTTCGACCTTCCTTCTCTGCTGATGACCAACTCCTCCGCCTCACTCATCTCCTCTCCCTCCAGCTTAACTCCCATCGCTCCGCCATTTATGTCTCCCTTGACCTCGAAAAGGCCTACGACCGTGTCTGGCATCCAGGTCTCCTGTTTAAACTCCAAACCTACGCCCTTCCTATCAACTACATCCGTCTGATGGCCTCCTTCCTCTCCCACCGCCTCTCCTATGTTACCATCCATAATGCCACTTCCTACACCTTCTACCCCTCTGCAGGTGTGCCCCAGGGCTCTGTCCTCTCCCCTCTCCTCTACCTCCTGTACACGGCAGATATGCCCCAACCCCCCCCCTCCAGTACACCTCTTGCAATATGCTGATGACACCGCATTCCTCGCCCTCGCTCCTACCCTCCAACGGTCCCACCGCCTTCTCCAGAATCACCTTGACCTTTTTGCTGCATGGTGTAACCAGTGGCTCCTGAAACTCAACCCTTCCAAGACCCAGGCAATCATCGTAGGTCGTACCACTCGCTCCTTCCGGCTCCTGGATTTCTCCCTTACTGTCTGCGCCCGTCCTGTCCGCCTCACCCCCACCCTCACCTACCTTGGCCTCACCATTGACCGTTACCTCACCTGGATCTCTCATCTCCGCTCCATCCAATCCAAAGCCCACAACCGCCTCCGACTTCTCAAACTCCTCTCCGGCCGGACTTGGGGGTTGCACCCCTCTACCATCCTCCACACCTACAAATCCTTAATCCGTCCCATCCTCTGTTATGCCAGTCCTGCCTGGATATCTGCCCCCCCCCCCCAAATTCTATAAGTCCCTCCAGATCCTTGAGCGTCATGCACTCCGCCTCGCCTTCCGTATACGCCTCCCGTCCCCCACACGGATCCTCTATGATCTCATTCCTTTCCCCCATCTGTTCCTATTCCTCTAACATATCCGCATCCTCTATACCTCCCGCCGTCTTGAACCCCCTCATCCCCTGGTTGCTCCTCTCCTCTCCTCTCCGATCCCTGCCCCCTGCCACCTCTTCACCGTTGTGTCCCCCCTACCCTCCATCTCTACATGTTACATCAACGCCCCCTCCTGGCGGATGATGCCCTCTCTCCCTCCATTTATCCCTCCTATCAACTCTGATCCTCACTCCCCCTCCTTTCCTCTGTCCTTTTCCCGGGCTTCCTCTCCCCCCCTTCCATCCTCTTTCTTCCCCACCTCCCCTCTCTCTGCCCCCTTCTCTCCCCCGCATCCTTTTACATTTCCCTCCTCTCATTCCCTCTCGCGTCTGCCCTTCTCCCCCTTTATTAGTCCTCTCCCTCCTTGGTCCCCCCCCTTTTCGTTTCTTTTTTTTCCTCTCCTCCCTCCTTGTTTTTCCCCCTCCTGCAGGTCCCCCCCCCCATCTGCCTTTGGCTCGGGAGTGTCATCTTTGTACTGCCACTTTCGTGCAGTGTTCTCCGGTGAGTGTTCTACAGTGCGTGTTTTACAGTGAGTGTTCCGTGTTGTGTTTTTTGGGACTTGTTGCGAACGGCCATCATACTGTCGCTGGGTGTGCCTTTTATCTCTTGCGAACAGAAACCAGACTGTCGCCGTGTTTTTTAATTGTGTGTCTACTATGTTACTTGTCTGATTCCTGGGTATTTTATCTACATTGCCAACCCCTTTTGCTTTTTGTTTTAACTTGCCGCATTTTTACGCCATTTTACACTTTAAATCACCATTTTATCGCCTGTTTTACCTTGTTTCTTTCTTCTTCCTTTCTTTAAAAAAAGTCTGTAGGCTGTAGAGCAGCGTAGTAAGCTGCTGCCAGCCCGGCCCCTTCGGCGGGAATTGAAAATCAATAAAGAAAAAAAAAAAAGCACCTCACCAGTGTTGCACATCACTGTGCCCAAACCTGTCCAGCAGCCCATGGCTGTCGCTGAAGAGTCTTGTGTCCGCCCTGCAGCAAGTGTCTTTGTTGAGTGGCATCGTCTCCAGACTGGCTCACATAACAATTGTACGTGCCAGACATTCAGGGGCTGGTACTTCCCTCCATGCTAGTTTAATGTCATTTTTTACTGACTGTTACCGTGGAAAAGGGAATTAATCTTCCGAGATGTTTTGGTGGAAGACACACCTTCAATGCCTACATGCCTTCAATTTACGAATTACTCTTTACCCACAATCCACCACTTCAGTTATTTAAAGAATAAAACATCGCCAAAAGTCTGATTACTTTACAAACTAGTTTATGTGTTAAATTTTTGATGTTAAGCATGTAAAACCTTGAGTGTGGAAGATGCGAAATCCTGATTATGGTGGCTTTATTAGTTCAGGATTATTCACCATATGCTAACGAAAATGTCCAGAAAACATATGAAATTACATTTTTAAAGTTCGTTAGAAGCCGCTAAGTGCTCTATTATCAAAAACTGGATCAGTATAGTCTGGGGAAATAGCGGTCTGTTTTAAGAAAAGCTGGTTTTCTCAACGTTTATGACGTATGTCTTAAACTATGTGTCTTATTATGATTTAATGTGGCAGGTACATTTAATGCTATACGTGAATACTGCCTGCAAAATTTGTTGCAAATACAGATAGTAAAGATGATGATGATGTTTGGTTTGTGGGGCGCTCAGCTACGCAGTCATCAGCGCCCGTACAAAGTCCTAATTTTTACACAGTCCAATTTTTAACTCAGTCCAATGTAGCAATTGTCACGAATGATGATGATGATGAAAATGAAATGATCAGTACAACACAAACACCCAGTCCCTGGGCAGAGAAAATTCGCAACCCGGCCGGGAATCGAACCTGTACCCCGTGATCCAGAGGCAGCAGCGCTAGCCACTAGACCGCGAGCTGCGGACAGAGATAGTAACACAGAAGTAATAAATTAAAAAGGCGTGGTTGACCTAATAGTTTTACTGCGTCAACAACGAAAATGTAGTAAGCGATAATCTTTTTTCCTTCGTTATCCTGTAGGGAATATCAGTGAGAAAATATAACCAAAGGTTTGAAAGTATGTCTAAAGTTTATCGTAAATCGCTAAGTAATTTCATCCTCGAACACTCGGTAAATATAATGTGGGTAATTTGAGTCCCGTGATTATGTTGCCTCAACACATATACACCATGTCTAATTGCGATACTTCTCTTATTGCGTCAAACTTTTAATGCAGTATTATACCTCTTAATGAAAAGATTATGACAGCATTTAAACTCTTAAAGTCAGTTAATCATTATGTTGCACACGAAGACAGTGCAGAAATGGGAGACAAAAATTTCTGTGTGGAAGTGCGAGTGTGTTCAGCGGGAAGTGTGAGACAAGCGGACAACAATCTATCTTCGTTGCCCTCTTGACATTAGGTGAGATTCCCCAGACACTACGCAACGACGCCTGTCAGGGACTTGATGGAAAATTTACAGAATTGAAACAAATGCATTAAGCAGATGTAGCAGAGCCATAAACCGCTGATCACTCGTAATGAACTGAACCAACTCGGCCATTACGAATCACGTCTCACAGCGAAACTTCTCCTCAGTTCATTATAAATACTCCAACGAACTAGCTCAAGGGGGGTAGCACATGAAACGGGCCGACTTGGAGCAGGTGAGGCACCACAGGACATTTTAATTTACACTGTCTATACTTTTACAACTAAATTCATAAAACTTTGTCAGCATGACCAGGAAGGATTCAGGATTCACATTCATAGCAGAGGAAGTTCAAAAACATAACAAAACAAATTTTTTTACATGTGAAATTTCATCATTTTTTCACTTGGTATTGGCTACATTTGTTGCTGTAGGTACACTTTTCTTCATAAGTAAGAGAGATTCTTCGATGAATTTTGCACAGCATACAAACCATACTTACAGTTATATGAAACTCTAGAATTTCCCAAATCTGTTAAAAACTGTGGTAAAAATTGAGATAATTAACTATAAAATTCGATCTTTCTCTAAACACGAATTTTAAAACGTAACAGCCCATTCATTTTTTCGTAGATTAAATAAATTCTACAGTTTCATACACCTGTAAGTATGATTTGTAAGCTGTGCAAAATTCATCGAAGAATCTCTCTTACTTAATGAAGAGAAGTGTACCTAGAGCAACAAATGCAGCCAACAGTAAGTGAAAAAAAATCATGAAATTTCACATTTAAAAAATATTATTTTTTCATGTTTTTGAACTTCCACTGCTATGAGTGTGAATCCTGAATCCTTCCTGGTGATGTTGACAAACTTTCATGAATTTATTTGTAAAAGTATAGACAGTGGAAATTAAAACGTCCTGTGGTGCCTCTCCTTCTCGAAGTCGGCCCGTTTGACGTCCTACCCCCCTTAAACGGAGTCGACCAGTAGCATCGACGGTGTACACGTCATTTCCACTCGATTTCCTGATGATTGTGTTGTAACGTCTTACGTAAAGATCGATCCATTACTGTCACACTGTGCCAGTTGTAATTTCACTGCCTGGCGTAATCACAGCGGTTCCATGACGACGAATAACTGACGCCAGAGTCCAAGACGGAATCTGTCACTGAAGGGCAGTCGACGGGTCGACTAACACTGTTCCAGAACGAGAGCTGCATTGTATGGACTAAAAGGCCTACCTAGCCAGAGGCCCAGGAACGGTTTACATCACTACATCAGACTTCACTGCACCCGACATCGAGGACCATCTGATGGGACAACGAGCGCAGTGACAGACCCCTGTCAGGGCGGCGTGTACGTCAAACACACGCGAACCACAGTTACTCCTCCTTCGCAGTGGAACTGTCACACGGGAAGCGCCTACGGAGCGGCGTGCAGGCAACCCGCCACACCTGGAGTCGCCGGCCCACGCTTCGACTGACTCAGCGAACTCAGGGCAGCATAGAATCTGCCACGGGTGACAGCAGGTTCCGCTACAGTCTAAGCACCCGTCACTGAGGCCACAGCCGCGAGATATACAGGTTGTTACAAAAAGGTACGGCCAAACTTTCAGCAAACATTCCTCACACCCAAAGAAAGAAAATATGTTATGTGGACATGTGTCCGGAAACGCTTCATTTCCATGTTAGAGCTCATTTTAGTTTCGTCAGTATGTACTGTACTTCCTCGATTCACCGCCAGTTGGCCCAATTGAAGGAAGGTAATGTTGACTTCGGTGCTTGTGTTGACATGCGACTCATTGCTCTACAGTACTAGCATCGAGCACATCAGTCCGTAGCATCAACAGGTTAGTGTTCATCACGAACGTGGTTTTGCAGTCAGTGCAATGTTTACAAATTCGGAGTTGGCAGGTGCCCATTTGATGTATGGATTAGCACGGGGCAATAGCCGTGGCGCGGTACGTTTGTATCGAAACAGATTTTCAGAACGAAGGTGTCCCGACAGGAAGACGTTCGAAGCAATTGATCGGCGTCTTAGGGAGCACGGACCATTCCAGCCTATGGCTCGCGTCTGGGGAAGACCTAGAATGACGAGGACACCTGCAATGGACGAGGCAATTCTTCGTGCAGTTGACGATAACCCTAATGTCAGCTTCAGAGAAGTTGCTGCTGTACAAGGTAACGTTGACCACGTCACTGTATGGAGAGTGCTACGGGAGAACCAGTTGTTTCCGTACCGTGTACAGCGTGTGCAGGCACTATCAGCAGCTGGTTGGCCTCCACGGGTACACTTCTGCGAATGGTTCATCCAACAATGTGCCAATCCTCATTTCAGTGCAAATGTTCTCTTTACGGATGAGGCTTCATTCCAACGTGATCAAATTGTAAATTTTCACAATCAACATGTGTGGGCTGACGAGAATCCGCACGCTATTGTGCAATCACGTCACCAACACAGATTTTCTGTGAACGTTTGGGCAGGCATTGTTGGTGATGTCTTGATTGGGCCCCATGTTCTTCCACCTACGCTCAATGGAGCACGTTATCATGATTTCATACGGGATACTCTACCTGTGCTGCTAGAACATGTGCCTTTACAAGTACGACACAACATGTGGTTCATGCACGATGGAGCTCCTGCACATTTCAGTCGAAGTGTTCGTACGCTTCTCAACAACAGATTCGGTGACCGATGGATTGGCAGAGGCGGACCAATTCCGTGGTCTCCACGCTCTCCTGACGTCAACCCTCTTGACTTTCAGTTATGGGGGCATTTGAAAGCTCTTGTATACGCAACCCCGGTACCAAATGTAGCGACTCTTCGTGCTCGTATTGTGGACGGCTGCGATACAATACGCCATTCTGCAGGGCTGCATCAACGCATCAGGGATTTCATGCGACGGAGGGTGGATGCATGTATCCTCGCTAACGGAGGACATTTTGAACATTTCCTTTAACAAAGTGTTTGAAGTCACGCCGGTACGTTCTGTTTCTGTGTGTTTCCATTCCATGATTAATGTGATTTGAATAGATGTAATAAAATGAGTTCTAACATGGAAAGTAAGCGTTTCCGGACACATGTCCACATAACATACTTTCTTTCGTTTTGTGTGAGGAATGTTTCCTGAAAGTTCGGCCGTACCTTTTTGTGACACCCTGTACACTGAACAATAAATTGAGTTATAACTCATCTTGTTTTACTACTGTCAAACGCCGCCCCGGAAGTCCTCAGGACACATATCCTGGGGAAACAATAGCAGTTTCTAGACCGCGAGTGGGTGACTCCTAAAATTATATGAAATACTGAGAATCAAAGTTTTGTTGTTAGGTAGGCAACCTGCAACTGGCACAGAACACCATGCCTAGCCCCTTAGTATTATACACTGAGGCGCCAACTGGTATAGGCATGCGTATTCAAATACAGAAAGACTTAAACAGGCATAATACGGCGCTGCGGTCGGGAACACCAATATAAGACAAGAGGTGTCTGGCGCACTTGTTAGGTCAGTTACTACTGCTGCAATGGCACGTTATCAAGATTTAAGCGAGTCTGAACACGGCGTTATAATCGGCGCACGAGCGATGCGACACAGCATCTCCGAGGTAGCGATGAAGTGCGGATTTTCCCGTAAGACCATTTCACGAGTGTACCGTGAATATCAGGAATGCGGTAAAATTCAAATCTCCGACATCGCTCCTGTTGGAAAAAGATCCTGCAAGAACGGGACCAACGACGATTGAAGAGAATCGTTCAGCGTGACGGAACTGCAACCCGTCCGCAAATTGCTGCAGATTTCAATGTTGGGCGAACAACAAATGTCAGCATTCAAACCATTCAACGAAACATCATCGATATGGGCTTTCGGGTGTACCCTCGATGACTGCGCGACACAGAGCTTTACACCTCGCCTGGGCCCGTCGACACCGACGTTGGACTGTTGGTGACTGGAAACACGTTGACTGGTTGGACGAGTCTCGTTTCAAACTGTATCGACGGATGGGCGTGTACAGGTATGGAGACAACCTCATGAATCCATGGACACTGCTTGTCATCACTGGACTGTTCAGTCCGGTGGAGGCTCTGTAATGGTGTGGGGCGTGTGCAGCTCGAGTGATACGGGACCCGTGATACGTCTAGACACGACTCTGACCCGTGACACGTGCGTAAGCATCCTCTCTGGCCACCTGCATCCACTCGTGTCCGTTGTGCTTGGGCAATTCCAGCAGGACAATGCGACACCCCAAATGTCCGGAATTGCTACAGAGTGGCTCCAGAAACACTCTTCTTAGTTTAAACACTTCCGCTGGCCACCAAACTACCTAGACATGAACATTATTGAGTACTTCTGGGATGCTTTGTGACGTGCTGTTCAGAAGAGATCTCTCTCCCTCCCCCTTATGCCACGTCGTGTTGCGACACTTCTGCGTGCTCGCCGGGGTCCACCACAATATTAGGCAGGTGTACCAGTTTCTTTGGCTCTTCAGTGTATGTAGTAAACTGAACATGCTCAGTTTAAATGCAGGGCTGTGATTCGTTGACTCCGTTTTTTGCCAAATTCTAGTATTTTTCAGCAACGCAAGGCTGCTAGGACAGTTGCCTCGTGCCCTCCGAGCAGTCGACGGTTTTCAGCCTGTTCCGACTCGTCAGCGCCACTTTCACCCTGTCACCCTCCCACAGAGGGCTATCGTGTGTCTCCAGACACCTGCCATGCGTGGCTGGCGGCATTGATTTTTACTCCCGAGTCCGCCATCTCGACAGTTTTCATCGCAACCCCATCACCTGACACTGAACTGGCTGTCTTTCTAGTCATTTCTCCGTCCCATTACAGGGTCACAATGTTTAAATTGGCTTTCATTCATCGATTCCTACCCAACTATTTGCTGTGGGTCTCCTACCTTTAATTATCTTCAGCGTCATTTGACATCTGATACTGCGCTCAGGCTGCTTCTGCACATTTCCACCAATTACAGCCGTCAGCTGTACGCAGTCGTTTTTCACACGCAAGCTTCCTCGTCGTCTTCATACCCGCTATCACCTCAGTCTATTATCTCTCGTGTAAACGAGCAGAGAACTCCCTCGGTCCATCTGCTGCCCGTTCCCCCTGGATACACGCCTGCTCGCTTCCGTTTCACCTTCATTACAGTCATGTTCACAACTTCTTCTCCAGGTGAATCCCTCATACATTTGCTTGTATCCGTCAATTTACCAGCAATGTCCCACATCCATCTCTCACTGCGCAATCCTACACTTTTGGTAAGGTTTTCACAAGGCTATGTGTCAGCAGTGTGGGTCCAAAGAAAAATTACACATTAACAGTAAATTTTAGTTTCCAACCACATGGAAACGTTAGCTTACAATACCCTGTTTATTTTCCCGAAAAGGATACGCGCTATTTTCATTCGTCAATCTGTATCCTTTTCCTGTCGATCTGGCCGTTGTCGTTTTCAAGAATTTACTGGTTCTGTGACCTTGAAACTTGCCTGTCCATTTGGCGCTTCGATATGTTCCCACGATATGTTGCTTTCAATATATCACGACAGTTGTCTCTACAATACTTCAAGCGCATATACACTGTAAAGTACAGTTATCGCGTCACATTTTCGAAATCCCGTAATTGCCTCCCATTTAGAGACAAACTTGAGATTTGCCTCAAAAGGCGCCTACAACTTTATAGTCTCTAATGGTGCAAAAGCGTGGCGCCCTGCGACGTCACCCATTGCTGTAGACCGGAGCAATCACAGAAGATAAAGACACATTTCCAGACAGGAGACTTATTCTCCCTGTTATTAACAGGAAACTACGTACACATTAAACAAACACTATGCCTGAAATATAGGAGACGACTGTGTTTATGAAGATGACATACGAAGAACGTTGTATTCTTACAGCTGTAACTTTTCACAATTTTCTCTTCTTTTACAAGAAAAGAAAGTTTTATAGCTACTGTTGATCAGCAGTAGATCACTACCTGGTTCTGGACTTTTTTGGTGCGGCGATTTGTTAACATTATTGCAGTATTACCAAAGCACCGTTCACAACGTGCCCTTGTTGCTGGGATACATACAATACGTCTTGCGACTGCAGCCCCACTTGGTAGATCCTTTTCATGTCTGCTCCACCATTTTAAGATGCAATCATCACCAGGGTGAAATATAGTAATGTAATTCAGCTGCTGCGGAGGATGTATTGTTCTTCCAATCCTTGAAAAAATCTCTCCCTCTGGCTGGCGATGGCACGGCACTTCATGGTCCTCTTTAATAAACGAAAGAGTGAGAAGTAATACAAAACTGATGCAATCTGGAAACCACGAAAGTGTACCCGGAAGAAATGCGTTTTACGTTGATGAAGTATTATACGAATCATAATATTTCAGTTTCGCTATAAGACAGTATGCACTAACTATACAAACGATTACGTTAATGGTTGAGTGTTGTGCCTGAACAGCTTGCACACATTCGTCGCAAACTGATAGGACTTTCCTGCTTTTCATTTGTGCCGTAAATATTGGGACACGGGAAGGAGGCCAAACGGACTTAGCAGTTTTATTTTTGGTCGTGATTACAACCTTCTCACGTAGAAAAGTCAGGTCTCGGTTTTTAATCCCCTGTATAACCTGTTAACAAATACAGGACTGCCAGTATATATCAGATAAACTTTTTAATTAAAAATCTATACTTTCCTCGTATCATAACGGGACCTTACTTGCAATTGCTGTAATTAAACTCGCCTCACAGTCATTATCTTTGACAATGCAGATGTGTTGACTTTCATGAAATCAATGAAGAACTAACTGGACTATAGGTTCTTTTGTTGCCTACAAATTCATCTGTGCCCTCTTTAAAAAGGTTCGGGAAAATTTAAATTTTTCCTACAAGTTCATTGTCGTATCCCTGTAACTTGTAAGAAAAATCCTTTTCCTTCAGTAAAACAGCAACCTCGTTATACTGACTGTGTAAGGAATCTATTAGTATAGGGTACACAAGCGGTTCCGGCGTCTGCTGACCTCTTGTTTCAAAGATGAGCAGGGAGTCACTTTCCTTCGTGTACCGTATAACGTATTCTGCAGTGTTTATTGTCGCTGCGATATTCGCGGCATCATTTAACGAGAAGTAACCTTCATCGGAAGCGTAGGTAAGTGCTGTTGTACAAAGAGCAGCAGAAGAAAGCCTTTTGTGATTTTCCAAAGCTTTGATTTCATTGGCACCCTGGTCGGAGGAGAAAAAAAATGCAACATATCTGGCGAAATGTTCTAGTCAGTCATTGTCTTTTGTATATTTGATTAGTATTTGTGTAATGTGCTTGTCAGCGTCAAATTATACACCTTATCGTACGCGTTTGTCCACATACCATCTGTCGTGGAACGTGTTTTATGAAGTACTTCCTCAGTAAGCCAAAGTATTATGCTGTTTCGAACTGCATAGGGCTGTTCTTTCACATGTCGGCTTACAGTAGAAGGATGGGCATGGCATTTGAAACACAGACTTCTCGATGATGTGCATCTAGATTAATTAATTCTTGGTCTAGTTCTTTGAAACCTTCACCAGAAACAGAATTAAAAGGTGTCATATCTTTAGCACTGATTGGAACAAACTTCAGTGTTATACCGTTTGTATACTGTCGGTATTCCTGAAGGACCTGTCCCTATACGGGGTTTCTTAGAACTGTGTTTGTCTGAATGAGTCGTTCACAACTCGAACCACAGTTGCGTACATCAGTTTATGTACGATATGTTCCCAGTAGAGATTCTGTTTTCGCCAACAACAGATAGATGTTTATTCCATACGTTTTACATCCTCTCGTTTCCTCTACGCGTACGCATTGGTCTCAGTCTTACTTCTTACTTCTTTCACTTCCTCACGCTTCACGGTTACAAGCAGACAACGAACGTGAAGTCTGTGCTGGACGTAGTCATGCAGAGATAAAGACTCAAACATTGCCTAGAGTTCAGTATTGGCTTCTATACTCGGCCAAAAGTAACTATACACCGTTCATCATAACAATAAACCTGATGTAAGCAATACACTATGTATTCCTCCACGTATGCTGGAACCTCATTGGATTTCGTTTCACGTGGAGCGGAAGCCAAGCTGTCTCGAGTACAGTCAGATACGATAATGAGGATACGTCTTATGCTGCGCGTTACGCCCACATAGACTAAGTTTTACTGGCGCATTTAACTTGGGCAGGCAAGTGATCCAACTAACCTCCAGTGTTGTGGACAGTTGTAGTAAAGGTGTAAAAAGAGACGAGCAGAGAACAACACAGCTTTGAATGTCATTTAATTTTGAAACACGCCGTAATAATATATGGTAAAACTCAGGCTATACGCTTGTCAGGTGATCGGACAGAAAACAACAAGTTCTCGATCTTTGTTAACATAGTGTTGTAATTAAAAACAAGAGTGATAAGAATTCCTGACTTTAACAATGGTAATTTTTCTACATGGGCTATGTGCGGCGCAAGAGCGCACTGATGGGATTTTACCACATCGTTAAATATTGAAGCCACTGAAGGTATTACAGTCAGTCGTCTGGTAACCTCTGAACTCCTTCCATATCGGACTCCGAGAAATACATTTGAGTACTGCTACGTTGATAACGAGGCGATCAGCAACAGAGTAGTGGCTAGCGTTGCTGCGTCTGGATCACGGGGTCCAGAGTTCGATTCCGGCCGGGTTGGGGATTTTCTCTGCTTGGGGACTGGGTGTTTCTGTTGTCCTCATCATTTCATCATCATCTTCATCATTCGTGACAGTGGCTCGACTGGACTGTGTAGAAATTTGGACTATGTAAAAATATGGACATTGTACGGGCGCTGATGACAGCGCAGTTGAGCGCTCCACAAACCAATCAGCATCATCATCATCAACAGAATCCCAAGCCACCAAAAGTCCACATTTCACCCTCCTCCTCTTTTATGAGGCGCTGTTCTGCATTTCGCCATCGATCGGCAGAGACGTCCCACAGAGTTTCGTGCATTAGTTCCTGTAGGTTTGGCAGCTTAAATGTCTTGTTATTTCTCGCGACAGATCGCTTAACTTGGCTCCAGATCAGTTCTGTTGGGTTCAGATTGCAGTGTTCAAGTGGCAACTGTAAAAATGCAGCAAGTGGACAGTGTGCTCGACGCCGTAAAAAACTATTGTTTTCCGTGTTTCTACGATGCATATCACTCCGGCTCATGTGAGACCACATCTGTCCTAGAAAACAATGGGCATATTCAAACAAAGAGCGTTTGGTTTTCCATTTTTCTCCAAACAATTTAATTGTGTAATGGTATCTTAACTTCAGTAATCTTTTATAAAAGATCAATAATTAAGAACGTGTATTTCAATGAAAACCAGAATTTTGCATGCGATATGTTATTAGAATCTAGAAGACGTGCATTTTCCTTGAGAACGATGGCCAAGTATGAGTTAATTACCATATATTTGATGAGTTTCGCTTTTAAAGGATTTAGGTATTCAAACCGAACAAAAAAAAAAATGTGTTCTCCGACGGATTTCGAACTGTCACTCATAATTAACTATGGGTGGGAGTCCATGATGCTATCGGTTACGCCACACACCAGATTTATCCTCCCTCCCTTATATTTAATACATACTGTTTCTCAAGAAAACTTCAAAGCTTATTTTATTCTGTAATCTTGTGAAAACATTAACAACAACTTGCTTCTAGCCATGAATGGTGTTCCGCGCGCGTGTTTCACTACAAATCAGGAAGCAGTGTCAACCACTTTCACGGTACGTAAGAACAGCACAAGTAGCGCTTCAGCCCGTTACAGAGACTCTGACTCTACACGATTTTTGAAATAAAAAGTACGTAGCTAAAGGGTGATTAAGAAAAACGTTGATGGCTGTTAATTCACTTTAAGATATTCAAGGTTTATTTAACGTAACTTAGTAATAATATATCTAATACATAAGTAGGACCTACTTCCAGGAGCGTCACGACACCAGTGTATGAGAGCTACGGCTGCTGACCAATCGTCGCGGTTGTGTTTGTTTACATCAGGTATATTCTTATGACGAACGGAGTGTAGTACAGACAGCCTACCCAGTTAGGCGGTACTCGGCAGATATCACCTTTTGTGCTCGCCTGCACGGTCGCGCTGGACTCTGTTGTACAGTGACGGTACGAACAAACTGGTATCTCGTTGGGAAAAATGTGTTCTTCACAGGTCCCTATTTTGAGCAATAAATACGTAGACTTGAAGAGTAAACTTATAATGGTAATGACGTTTGTGTTATTTAAAAAGCTTTCAGTTTACCTATAGGAAAGTTCAGAGGCATTACTTTTCCGCACGCCCATGTACTATGAAATCAGCGCAGTATCGGCACGTCAACGACCTGTTTTCTGTCTTGGTTGTTTCACAGTATTAAGTGTTTTTGATATTTACATTAAATTTATTTAAATTGGCAATTACTGAAGGTTTCTTCCATGTGACTAAGGCGTATATATTGTAAATTATGAGTGCATTAGGTCAAACGTCGTCAAAAGACGATTCAGAATAAATCGCCACTTAATTTTTATTTTAATTAATAAACGTTTTTTCTTTGTGTAAATTAATGTTGCAAGAAGGTTTGAGATGTGCTTTTGAGGAAGCGTACTCGTCAAAACTGTTTTTAATACATCTCTCTTTTGTGAGACCGCCATTCACTAGTGAATTCAGTTTTATCTGAATAAAATAAACTTTATTCAATTTTAATCAGAAATACCTGTCGTCTTCAATTATTCGAATTTCCTATTAATTCAGTTTCATTTGTAAATGTCGCTGTACTTTGCGATTCTCGTCAATTAAGAGGACACTCAGTAAAATCTATCGATTCTACGTCCACGTTGCTCAAGTGCTGATAAACCGAGCGGCGTGAAAACACCCCTTAGACATGCTGTCGAGCCAGAACTCTACTAGGCTGCACTTTTACCCGACCGTCTACTTTCTCATACGCAGCTTAAATATTAATTTTATTAGTCGTAAGAAACAGAGCACTTTTCGCTACCAAATCACGTCAGTATAGTTTTTGTTGGAACTCTCTTTCTTTTTTCAAAATGTGTGAGTCTGTAATAAAATTGTGTTAAACACATTCGCTGCTCGTACCTTGGACGCGACCATCCTGTACCCGAACAACGTGCAGAGGAGGAGAGTGGCAAAGACGGCCAGCCTGTCCACCATGATGACGGAGGACTTGCTGAAGCCGGAGATCATCGCCTCCATCGCCACTCTGGACATTTCGGACCTGGAAAAGGCGAGCGAGCGGTTGACTTCCCTCCCTGGAGACAAGTTGGACGTCACTTCATGAATATCCAGAGGTTCCGAACATAGAGGACAGGGTGATGGAAAGGTAGTGGGAGTTACGTACGCTGCAGTTGAAGCATACAGAAAGAAGGAAGTTTAAATTTTTCTATCGATTTCGGTGTAGTACTTGATGAATCGAGACGAGAATCGTGATTACACGAAATAAACACTTTTGCCACTTGTTTTGCCTGCTATTCTTAAGACTTAGGTTCTGCCCAAGAAATGGTTTCATACAATGATAAGAGTAAAAACTCAAGAGATAATAATCCAGACAAGTCGTGCCCGGTATGCTCAAGAAGCATCATTTAGTTAATTAGTTAGTTAGTTATAACCATAGATCGTCTGAACGATTCTTTTATCGAAATAGTGTAAAGCGGGTAAGTTTACAAGATATCTATACATGATTAATGTTAACAGTAATCGACACATCATCTTTTTTATAGTCCAACTCATGTAAATGCACTTAAAAACAAGTTTTTTACTGCCTAACAGTTTTAAAATAGAAACTTCTCAGTGAATTAGAAGAAGTACTCCAGGACAAATGGTTTTCAGTTAGATTTAAGACGTGATTTGCTACGTGTCAGACATTTTGTGTTACTGTGCAAATCAACAAACATTTTTATTGCTGCATATTGAACTCCTTTTCAGCTTTTACACCTTGAATAATGATAATAAATGTCACTTACCCTTTTCTGTAGTAGGAATGGATATGACTGTTCTTTTCAAATTGTAATTTATTATGTACGTCGAAGTTCATTAGCGAATATCTGTATTACGATAGCACAGTAAAAGTGCCTAGCTCCTTAAAAACGTACCTACGTGATACTGCGGGTGAACTCGGCATATTATGGTCACTGCTTGCTATTGCGCAATCAGTACTTTATCTCTAAATGGTGAGTTACACCAAGAAGTTACTCCATAACACATTACTGAGTAGAAATATGAAAAATACGCAGGAGGTTCATTCGTTTGTTTCGAAGACTAGCAACTATACGGAGAGCAAAAATAGCTGAACTTGACTGTTTAAGAAGCTTAGTTACGTACTTCTTCCACTTCAAGTTTACACCAAAATGTACAACCAAATCTTTGGAGCATTCTACCGTATTTACTGACTGCTGCTCATGTGCCCGGTGAATTGTTGGTGTGCGTAACTGATGTTTGTGTGCGTGTGTTCCTTACAGTCGTCTGTCAGTTCCTGTTTTAATAGTAATTTCGTGATGTTGCGATTAATTTGCACTCGCACGCCGAATCGCCTCAGACTGACGCTGGACGAGCAGCTAACACGGAAACCGACCTGCCCACCATTCAGCAGAAAGCCTGCAGAAGACTGACACTACGAAGCGACTGAACGTGGGTATTGCTACCCTCCATTATCTTCCTCACCTACATAATCCAGATTTGAGCTCTCCTCTCTTGTGTCGATGTTGCAGTCATACCCTCACCACCAGAATTCCATCACTGCCGGCAAAACCCTTAAGGCCATGTACTCTGCATTGACTTCCGCATCCGCTTACCTACCCCTCCCATCCTTTTTCCGTTTTTACCAAGTCAAATTCCCACCTATCACCACCCACATTGAAAAGCAGCCTCATTCTGTACTCAAGTACTGTGCTGTAAGAACCGTATTATTTCCCCTCTAATTTCTTGACCTGCTGCGTTTTTTTTATTTATTTTTTAATAACTTTCACTTCTGCCCCAGATGCAAACATGGAGTGCCTATTACTCTTTGTCCCTTATAATATTGCCTTATGTTATACTGAGGGAACACATTTCCATTCTTCAGTGAGGTTTACTTATTGCCTTCGTGAGCATCTATCGTTTATTTATCGCTTCTTTTCGAATGGATATTGAGAGTAACTTCCCTGAAACCAAATCAAGCATCTCTGGTCTTTCTTTTTCCTTACTTTTACTTATTTTCTTCACCTTGTACTTCATCGTGTTTTGTGTGTATTACTTTTAGCTGTAACTTTCATCTTGTTTTCAATTTTCTAGTAGGTGCTGTATTTTATCCTCGTCTATGATGCGGCGTTTAGCGTCACTATTATCTTTGTGACAGTTGTTGTAGTGCAGGTTCTGATGATTTTTCAGCTAATAGGGGTATTTCGTTTTAGGATGATTAAATTGTTTATGTTGTTTTGCAGGTATTGTAGTATTGGGTCTGTCTTTTTACGGCATCTGTTGGCGCCTACACTTGCTGTTAATTCTAGTCATCTTGTTCTGATTGGTTTCTTTTTTGCGTTTCTGTAAGCCATTCTTTTCCGGTCCTGGGGTTCATTTCCGAGGCTATTCTTAGTGTTCTACTTTCTGTCCTCGTTATTCTTTTGTGTCGGTTGTATTTGCCGTCCGCACTGGGGCAGCGTGTTCTACGATGGGGCGGACAGTGGCTTAGTAAGTGTACATATACATCTACATCTACATTTATACTCCGCAAGCCACCCAACGGTGTGTGGCGGAGGGCACTTTACGTGCCACTGTCATTGCCTCCCTTTCTGTTCCAGTCGCGTATCGTTCGCGGGAAGAACGACTGCCGGAAAGCCTCCGTGCACGCTCGAATCTCTCTAATTTTACATTCGTGATCTCCTCGGGAGGTATAAGTAGGGGGAAGCAATATATTCGCTACCTCATCCAGAAACGCACACTCTCGAAACCTGGACAGCAAGCTACACCGCGATGCAGAGCGCCTCTCTTGCAGAGTCTGCCACTTGAGTTTGCTACACATCTCCGTAACGCTGTCACGCTTACCAAATAACCCTGTGACGAAACGCGCCGCTCTTCTTTGGATCTTCTCTATCTCCTCTGTCAACCCGACCTGGTACGGATCCCACACTGATGAGCGATACTCAAGTATAGGTCAAACGAGTGTTTTGTAAGCCACCTCCTTTCTTAATGGACTACATTTTCTAAGGACTCTCCCAATGAATCTCAACCTGGCACCCGCCTTACCAACAATTAATTTTATATGATCATTCTACTTCAAATCGTTCCGTACGCATACTCCCAGATATTATACAGAAGTAACTGCTACCAGTGTTTGCATACAATAAAGGATCCTTCTTTCTATGTATTTGCAATACATTACATTTGTCTATGTTAAGGGTCAGTTGCCACTCCCTACACCAAGTGCCTATCCGTTGCAGATCTTCCTTCATTTCGCTGCAATTTGTTAATGGTGCAACTTCTCTGTATACTACAGCATCATCCGCGAAAAGCCGCATGGAACTTCCGACACTATCTACTAGGTCATTTATATATATTGTGAAAACATATGGCGTCTTTCTTTGGCTATGGTTGAGATATCTTTGGTGTGCTGAATCCACGACATACGTTCATCTCGGGTGATCCCCAGATATTTCGCGGTGTCTTTTGCTAGGATTGTTTGCCAACATAGTTTCTTTCCTGTTGCCTTGTCGTGTTTAAAGAGCATTAATTGCTCTTCTGTGGCGTCAGGCTTAATTTTCCTGTTTCTGAGCCAGTGTTACGCCTGGTTTAAGTAATCCTCAGTTTGCTGGTTGGTCTCATTTATAAACATACCGGCATACCTCACCATCGTCACACTTCCACACCCCACACCTTCTCCCAACATTACCTTCAGAGCCCTGCCTCTTGCAGCCAGTGAAATCTGCTCCGATATTTACCGTTGGTGTGAGTGCCAACTTTTCCCTCCCTGTCCTGCCAGTACTAATCATGTCTCTCGCATCTTCCCCTGATACTCCGTTGCTCTGCACGCCATGACTCTGCCCACACACCATCCTTCTACCATCCACTTACCTTCAGCGTCACATTACAGTCCACCTGATTCCTTTTTTTACACCCACGCCCTACGACCCCATCATAATATCTAATCTTTGTCCTCCTAACTCCGTCCCTTCCTAGTGATCGTCGTATCACTCTACATCACCATCTACGTACCTACTCCACAAGCCACCGTTGGTGCGTGCCGAAGGATTCCCTGTACAACTAGTACTCATTTTCTTTCCTCTTCCACTCGCAAACAGAGCGAGTTAAAAACTCTGTCTGTATGCCTCCGCATGAGGTCTACTTTCTCCTATCTTATTTTCATAGTCCTTGCGAGAAATGTGTGTTGGCGGCAATAGAACCGTTCTGCAGTCAGGTTGAAATACCCGTTCTCTAATTTTTCTCAATATTGTTTCTCAAAAAGAACGTTGCGTTCCCTCCACGGATTCCCATATGAGTTCCCGAAGCATTTCCGTAATACTTGGATGTTGTTCGAACCTACCGATGACAAACCTAGCAGTCTGCCTCTGAATTGCTTCCGTGTCTTCCTCTAATTTGATCTGGTGCGGATTCCATACACTTGAGTAGTACTCGAGAACAGGTCGCACATGAGACCTATATGCAGTGTCATTTATAGATGAACAATGTTGTTGTTGTTGTTGTTGTGGTCTTCAGTCCTGAGACTGGTTTGATGCAGCTCTCCATGCTACTCTATCCTGTGCAAGCTTCTTCATCTCCCAGTACCTACTGCAACCTACATCCTTCTGAATCTGCTTAGTGTATTCATCTCTTGGTCTCCCTCTACGATTTTTACCCTCCACGCTGCCCTCCAATGCTAAATTTGTAATCCCTTGATGCCTCAAAACATGTCCTACCAACCGATCCCTTCTTCTAGTCAAGTTGTGCCACAAACTTCTCTTCTCCCCAATCCTATTCAATACCTCCTCATTAGTTACGTGATCTACCCACCTTATCTTCAGCATTCTTCTGTAGCACCACATTTCGAAAGCTTCTATTCTCTTCTTGTCCAAACTGGTTATCGTCCATGTTTCACTTCCATACATGGCTACACTCCATACAAATACTTTCAGAAACGACTTCCTGACACTTAAATCTATACTCGATGTTAACAAATTTCTCTTCTTCAGAAACGATTTCCTTGCCATTGCCAGTCTACATTTTATATCCTCTCTACTTCGACAATCATCAGTTATTTTGCTCCCTAAATAGCAAAACTCCTTTACTACTTTAAGTGTCTCATTTCCTAATCTAATCCCCTCAGCATCACCCGATTTAATTTGACTGCATTCCATTATCCTCGTTTTGCTTTTGTTAATGTTCATCTTATATCCTCCTTTCAAGACACTGTCCATTCCGTTCAACTGCTCTTCCAAGTCCTTTGCTGTCTCTGACAGAATTACAATGTCATCGGCGAACCTCAAAGTTTTTACTTCTTCTCCATGAATTTTAATACCTACTCCGAATTTTTCTTTTGTTTCCTTTACTGCTTGCTCAATATACAGATTGAATAACATCGGGGAGAGGCTACAACCCTGTCTCACTCCTTTCCCAACCACTGTTTCCCTTTCATGCCCCTCGACTTTTATAACTGCCATCTGGTTTCTGTACAAATTGTAAATAGCCTCTCGCTCCCTGTATTTTACCCCTGCCACCTTCAGAATTTGAAAGAGAGTATTCCAGTTAACGTTGTCAAAAGCTTTCTCTAAGTCTACAAATGCTAGAAACGTAGGTTTGCCTTTTCTTAATCTTTCTTCTAAGATAAGTCGTAAGGTTGAACAGATGAACAATACTTTCCCAAAATTCTCCCAATAAACCGAAGTCGACCATTTGCCTTCCTTACCACAGTCCTTCCATGTTCGTTCCATTTCATATCGCTTTACACGATACATCCAGATATGTAAACAATGTGACTGTATCAGGCATGAGCTACTAATGCTATACCCGAACGTTGCGGGTTTGTTTTCCATACTTATCAAATGGTTCAAATGGCTCTGAGCACTATGAGACTTGACATCTGAGGTCATCAGTCCCCTAGAACTTAGAACTACTTAAACCTAACAAACCTAAGGACATCACACACATCCATGCCCGAGGCACGATTAGAACCTGCGACCGTAGCAGTCTCGCAGTTCCGGACTGAAGCGCCTAGAACCGCACGGCCACCACGGCTGGCCCATACTTATCCACGTATCTTATATTATCCTACATTTAGAGCCAATTGCCATTCATCGCACCATTTTTCACTCAATGTTCAGTACTTCTTTTCAAGACATTCCTCCTCTCTGCACAAGCCTTTTTTTTAAAATTAAAATCGCGAAAAATAATCTACAGGGACTTGCTTTTAACATTATTAACAAACTGACTTTGATTGAGGAATTAAAAACTGTATTACTATTTCCTCCTTCTATTAATCTAGGTATTTAAAACCCATTAGACTAAAGAGCATAATGTTTGTAACCTCCTCTCCAACCCCACTCCCTCCCCGCCCTCCATGTTCTAATGGCACGACGGCGATTAAAACAATAGATTAAAAATTAATTTCATTCACCTTCATTCATGAAAAGCACTTCTGTAACTTTTTTCCTTGCTTACTTTTTCTAACATTCTGCGTGGTGTCTGTTTGTTCTATATCGCGTCTCCCTACCACTTTCGCGCAACGACGCTCTGAGCGAGTTTTTTAGGGAATTGACTAGTTTGAACCTGGGACCTGTTGCCGGTAAGGACACGCCAGACCACACATGACATGTAGAGTTCAGAAGAGTTCAGTGAGACTAGCGATGATATAACCAAATACTTAATGATTTCAGCGTCAGCTCCACTGCACTCACTGTAAAAGAATCTTAATACTAACTAAATTCAGTGGAAGGGGTTCAAGGCTTTCCTATTTTTAGTTAGCTGGTAAAATAACGTCGAAAAAGCAGTTAAGTTTACCATTGGAAATTTTATTCTACTCACAAAACATCGTTTATAAATTGCACTATTGATAAAAGGAAATGTTTTAATACAGGATGGTAAAAACCGACTGCGTTCAACAGAAATGTGAACGAATATTCCCTGAATGGGTTTCCAAGTTCTACAATGGATCGAAGGATGACCTATGCCACATCACATCTATAATCTAGGTTTAAATTAAGTTTCACAAAAGAGAAAACTATCAAAATGGTCTACAGTGACTCTCAATTATCTTTAATTACTTATCTAACTTGTCGTAAATTACAGTGGCTGAGCCGGCCGGTTTGGCCAAGCGGTTCTAGGCGCTTCAGTCCGGAACCGCGCGACCGCTACGGTCGCAGGTTCGAATCCTGCCTCGGGCATGGCTGTGAGTGATGTCCTTAGGTTAGTTAGGTTTAAGTAGTTCTATGTTCTAGGGAACTGATGACCTCAGAAGTTAAGTCCCATAGTGCTCAGAGCCATCTGAACAGTGGCTGATGTGGCTTCTCAATAACTACACTCCTGGAAATGGAAAAAAGAACACATTGACACCGGTGTGTCAGACCCACCATACTTGCTCCGGACACTGCGAGAGGGCTGTACAAGCAATGATCACACGCACGGCACAGCGGACACACCAGGAACCGCGGTGTTGGCCGTCGAATGGCGCTAGCTGCGCGGCATTTGTGCACCGCCGCCGTCAGTGTCAGCCAGTTTGCCGTGGCATACGGAGCTCCATCGCAGTCTTTAACACTGGTAGCATGCCGCGACAGCGTGGACGTAAACCGTATGTGCAGTTGACGGACTTGGAGCGAGGGCGTATAGTGGGCATGCGGGAGGCCGGGTGGACGTACCGCCGAATTGCTCAACACGTGGGGCGTGAGGTCTCCACAGTACATCGATGTTGTCGCCAGTGGTCGGCGGAAGATGCACGTGCCCGTCGACCTGGGACCGGACCGCAGCGACGCACGGATGCACGCCAAGACCGTAGGATCCTACGCAGTGCCGTAGGGGACCGCACTGCCACTTCCCAGCAAATTAGGGACACTGTTGCTCCTGGGGTATCGGCGAGGACCATTCGCAACCGTCTCCATGAAGCTGGGCTACGGTCCCGCACACCGTTAGGCCGTCTTCCGCTCACGCCCCAACATCGTGCAGCCCGCCTCCAGTGGTGTCGCGACAGGCGTGAATGGAGGGACGAATGGAGACGTGTCGTCTTCAGCGATGAGAGTCGCTTCTGCCTTGGTGCCAATGATGGTCGTATGCGTGTTTGGCGCCGTGCAGGTGAGCGCCACAATCAGGACTGCATACGACCGAGGCACACAGGGCCAACACCCGGCATCATGGTGTGGGGAGCGATCTCCTACACTGGCCGTACGCCACTGGTGATCGTCGAGGGGACACTGAATAGTGCACGGTACATCCAAACCGTCATCGAACCCATCGTTCTACCATTCCTAGACCGGCAAGGGAACTTGCCGTTCCAACAGGACAATGCACGTCCGCATGTATCCCGTGCCACCCAACGTGCTCTAGAAGGTTTAAGTCAACTACCCTGGCCAGCAAGATCTCCGGATCTGTCCCCCATTGAGCATGTTTGGGACTGGATGAAGCGTCGTCTCACGCGGTCTGCACGTCCAGCACGAACGCTGGTCCAACTGAGGCGCCAGGTGGAAATGGCATGGCAAGCCGTTCCACAGGACTACATCCAGCATCTCTACGATCGTCTCCATGGGAGAATAGCAGCCTGCATTGCTGCGAAAGGTGGATATACACTATACTAGTGCCGACATTGTGCATGCTCTGTTGCCTGTGTCTATGTGCCTGTGGTTCTGTCAGTGTGATCATGTGATGTATCTGACCCCAGGAATGTGTCAATAAAGTTTCCTCTTCCTGGGACAATGAATTCACGGTGTTCTTATTTCAATTTCCAGGAGTGTATATAACAGAAAAATCATCACGTTTCAGATTTTTACTTCAAGTGGCAAATGTGAACACCATGAGCTTTAATTGACGATCGAGAAAGTATTACACAAAAAGGGGGTGTAACAGATGAGACTTCTGCAGTTCTGAGTGAAGCTTTATGCGCTGTTATGCGGCATCGCGTGCGTTCATTACCTTGTCGGTGTTCGTCAGGGGGCAGCGGGCAGCACAGCTCCGCTCACCTCGCCGTCTCGGAAGCAACTCTCTCCTAACTTCTCCTTACTACCATTTACCGAAGTTGGTTTAAAAAAAGCTATGTGGCTGTGTTTTCATCTGACTAGCCAGGGTCTCAATATTAACCTTAAGCTCCGCCTACAAAAATTCTGTCTATAGAATGAGAAACGTTATACTTTTCGTGGTGGGGCAATGTTTTTAAAGTTTGCAATGTAACAGAGACGCGAAAAAGTCTCACGCTAAAACTTGCAGCTGGTGTGGTCCTTTTAGTGTTATCGTAAGGTCTATACTGTTGTTCTGGAGGGCTCCATCTTTTAACATGGGCTGCGGGGTGGTGCTGACGTAACAGAGACGCGAAAAAGTCTCACGCTAAAACTTGCGGGTGGTGTGGTCCTTTTTGTGTTATCGTAAGATCTATACTGTTGTTCTGGAGGGCTCTAGGTTTTAACATGGGCTGGGGGTGGTCCTAGCGATTAGCTGGAGACGTGGGTGTCCGTCCCTTATCGTAGGGCCTTCCAGCTTAACACGGTTCTGCTCTCGGCTTCTGTTCTCGTTTCTCCCCTCGGAACTGCGTCTGTGTCACGGTGGGAAGGTATGACATGCATTACGGCATTCTTGTGTTAGTCTGTGGTATTCCATTTGCTCACTCGTTACTCGTATTACTTTGCTTAATTTAATGTCACGATTTATTCGGAGCTATGTGACATACTACTGGATTTGCTTATCATGTCAGGGTTTTCATGGAAGGTGTTGGATTTGTCTGACACCTTACATTTTGCATGATTAAGTGTATTAATATGGTTATGTGCATGTGGAAAATGTTACTGTGGTTCAAATATAGCGAATGCTGAAAACTATCTGGACACCTATTACTGGTCATTAATTTTGTCATCCCATTGTCGATGTAGAGCTGTGCCATGGGAAGCAAGGAGAGGATATTCATTGGTGGCCAGTATCCCCTTTGTATAACAAAAACTGCACACGTGTGTTAACTGTGTTCTTTATTGACAAGAATAGAATATTACTTAACTGTAGATAGTCGTTATGGTACAGGCTCGTCCGTTCTAGTCCACGTTAGCCTCACTGCTCGTGAAGTACACAGTCCGCTTTGTACATCACTCTGGTCGCAATGTGCTGCCTGTCTCTGAGCTTGCGGGGGAGCTAACTGCTGTCGCAACTCCCTACGGGCTGCAAATGATGGCCGACCGGAACTCAGCTCACTCGGTGAGACGCACTGGCTCTCAGGTCTGCGGCGGCGATCTAAACACCGGTGGCCGAGAGGGCGGTGGCGGCGCGTTTCCTACGAGTCTGTCTTTGGCCTCTATCGATCTTCTCGCAACCTCTTTGCCGCCTGGTGTGCTGGCGACAGCTTATGCCAGCGGAATTAATATGACATGAGGCCACCCTTCGCCTTTAGAATGGCTTGAGCCCTGCTGGAGATACTTTCAGCGAGATGTCTGAATGTAAGCAGAGGAGTTCCAGACCATTCTTGCACAATATCCACAGCCAGAGAAACCAGAGACATTGGACACTGGGTTTTGAGTGAGGTCGACCTAACTTCAGTTCGGGAAGAGACGGTGCACAAAAGACAATCCATTTCAGGAATGTTGCTGTTCACATACCATTGCCTCAGAGATCATGCTTTATGAGAGGGTGCATTCTCTGGCGTTTTCCTAAATGCCGTAAGGGAGCCACACCCTAACCACGAAAAACACTCCTTCACTCTAACACCATCTCCTCTGTACTTCACTGTCGTCATTATACACGATGGCAGCTAACTTTCTCCGGGCAGTCACCAAACTCAGTCTCTTATATCGGAGTGCCACAGGCCAAACCATCATTCATCATCCCAAATCAGCTTTTTCCAGTCGTCCAGTGGAGTCGCTCTTCACAATTCTTCAAATGTCGCTTACCATTGACTGCACAAATGTATGTGGCTTTTGAGGAAATGCTTGACCATTGTACCTCCATTCGTCATAACTGTCAACGGTCATTGCGTTAGATGGACTGTCGATAGCACATTGGAACTCGTGGGTGATTCCTTCGTCTGATTTCATTTGACATTAACCGTCCTCTACACTCAATGGCCCCTATCCATCAGTACATGAGCTGTGATGTCGTTGTTCGCTCGCGTTTCCATTTCACAATCACATTCGCAACTTTCGATTTACGCAGCTTTAGAATGGCTGAAATGTTCCTGATGGGTCTGTTACTCAGGTGGCCCGAAATGACTAATGCACACTGGAACTCACTATGTACTCCTGACTCATCTATTCTCCTGTTATGAAATCTGTATGGACAACACAATAATCTTCGCCCTCTTCAGTACTAGATGGTCTTCCTCTCGTCGTCAACTGCATATCACATAGCGGTGTGCAGATACCTTCGCTCAGCTAGTACAGCGCGTTAAACATTACGTTCGCTGACAACAGGCTGGGTGAATCGATTCTCGGATCTGAGCAAGTCAACAGACTTTTGTTTCCTACAGGACAATGCTCAGTGTGCTGTTACTGAAACATCAGTAATAGATACTGTTTTCAGAAACCCTCATTGCTTAACATGTTCTCACATCATCCCTACCACATTCGCTATTAGGGCATCTTGCATCTCTTTACTGTAGTTTCACTATTAGCCTGATCAATTACTGCGTACTAAAGTTGGAAGGTAAAGAAAAAGGTAGGCCTTTAGAGACTGTCTGGCAGAGGTTCCAGTTAATTCCGCCGTCGTTATCAAGATTTAACTGAGTTTGATCATCGTGTTACAGTCGCCGCACGAGCGATGGTACACAGCATCTCCGAGGTAGCGATGAAGTGGGGATTTTCCCGTACGAACATTTCACGACTGTACCGTGAATATCAGGAATCCGGTAAAACATTAAATCTCCGACATCGCTGCGGCTGAAAAAAGATCCTGCAAGAATTTGACCAACGACGACTGAAGAAAATCGCTCAGCGTGACTGAAGTGCAACCCTTCCGCAAATTGCAGCACTTTTCAGTGTCAGCGTGCTAATCATTCAACGAAACATCATCGATATGGGCTTTCACAGCCAAAGGCCCAATCGCGTACCCTTGATGACTGCACGGCACAAAACTTTACACGTCGCCTGGGCGAGTCAACACAGACATTGGAGTCTTAATGGCTGGAAACAGGTTCCTGCTCTGACGAGTCTCTTTTTCCAGTCGTGTCGAACGCATCAACGTGTACGGGTATGAAGGAGACCTTTGTGAATTGGTGGACCATGCATATCAGCAGTGGACTGTTCAAGCTAGTGGAGGCATGTGCAGTTGGAGTGATATGGGACCCCAGATACGTCTAGATACGACTCTGACAGGTGACACGTAGGAAATCATCCTGCCTGATCACCTGCATCCATTCATGTCGAGTGTGCATTCCGACAGACTTCGGCAATTTCAGCGAGAGAATAAGACACCCACACGTCCGGAATTGCTACAGAGTGGCTTCTGAGTTTAAACACTTCCGCTGGCCACCAAACTCCCCAGACATGAACATTATTGAGCATATCTGGGATGCCTTGCACCCCCTTGTACTGTTATGCATTTACGGATAGCCGTGCAGGACCTATGGTGTCAGTTCCCTGCAGCACTACTTCAGACATTAGCCGAGTCCATGCCTGCATGCTCGTGGGGCCCCCTATACGATATTAGGCAGGTTTGCCACTTTCTGTGGCTCTTTGGTGTAGAATACTGTCAGCTGCTAATCGAAGGTGGTGCAGATGAGATCCATTTATGCAGTTAGAAACTCACATGAGGCACAAGGACATTAGTGAGTGAGTGAACACAGAAATGGTGAGTCAACTTTTTTTACATTTTAAAAGGCGTAGCTCCAGTGATGAAGTTGCATCACCCTAGGAGGTAGGCCGGCTCACCTGCGCGCCGCCTGGATGGCGGCCTGGAAGACGGGTTCCCAGGCGTTGGCCTTGACGGCTGCCACGCCGGCCACCAGCTCCGCCATCAGCCGCGTCCTGGCCTCCGTGTGGGGCGCCACGCTCCTGCGCAGCCGCAGCAACACGAGCGCCAGCAACGCTGCAGGAAGACACAGTCACACAGGTGGTACAGGGAAAATACCTAGGTACAAGATGAATATCAAGTTTATTCCAAGACACATGAACATTCTATCTGATGGGATTTACTTTGGAACACATTAACCCATTTCTGCGTAGCGTAACATATACGTCACGGAACAGCCTGTCACTGTTTTCTCTCGTTGGCAACAGTGCCTGCGTTTGGAGTGGCTATTGTTGTATGGCTGTCAGATAAGGACGCTTTGTTGTTCACGTTTACGTAGGTTTCAGTCAGTTGCAATCATTAAGTGGTCAGAGACTGGTGCTTCAAGTACGGAAGACTTTTCTGAGTGAGATTATGTGTTGGAATAAGAAGTAAGTATCATTTTTTATCGCAAATTATAATACAATTTGTTTAAATTATGGTTGATTATAATGTTAAAAGTACTGAAATTTATGTTAATGATTATCTACAAAATGCAGTTCTTATTTTTGTGGCTCCAAACACAGTTTTTATTTTGTGTTGCATATATGTCACGCTAGACAAAACAGTGAAAATAACGATTCGTTCTCTTTAGAGGTCTATCTCTCCATGAGATGCTGGCTATTCTTGAAGGGGAGGAAGAAGATGCAACAGATATATTTATTGAACCTCCTGAAGCTAATGTGGATTCGGATGAAGATTCTGGGGAAGAAGATGAGGGAGGAAACGTCGATAATCTTGGACCAAGGCAACTCCAGGCTGGTGGAGAGGTGGTTTTAGCAAGTAAAAATAGGTTAGGTAGTGAACCTGAGATTAATTTCTCCCCTGATGATAAACCAGATGAACAGGAAAAGTCACAGATCTTAAAACTGTAATCAGAGATTGGAGAAAAGACGATCTGCGTAGTGTTAGTTCTGCATTTCCTGGAAGTGATTATAGTAAATATAGAAACTTGTCTCCAGTGCTTCGCATTATTTTGGAACGATGAAGTAAGTGAATTTCTTCTCACTGAATCGACGAAGTATGCTTTGTTCAAGAACTGCTCAGATCCAAAAATAACATATGAAGAGATAAAAGATTTTCTAGGAATTCTAATTCTTTCTGGCTATAATCCTTTACCTAGCAGAAGATATTACTGGGACTCTGGATTGGACATGAGAAATGAAATGGTCCACAGCACGATGAGAAGGGACAGGTTTGAAACAATTGTGAGATTCATTCATTCGCGTGACAACACAGAAATAGATGCTAATGACAGAATGTGGAAACTTCGTCCATTAATAAATATGCTAAGAAAAATGTATGCTCTCCATTTTCAGCCTGAGCAAGATTTGTCTTACGATGAGAGCATGATAAAGTATTTTGGCAGACATGGATGTAAACAGTTTCTGAAAGGTAAGCCCATTAGATTTGGGTACAAAGCATGGTGTCTAAACACAACTATGGGTTATCTAGTGCACTTTCAAACATACCAAGGAGCTGATCCTCAGAGGAATGAAAAATATGAGAAAGCATTTGGAAAATGTGCTGCTCCCTTGATTCAAATGATCGATTCTCATCCTGAAAAGAACAAACATCTTCCCTACAGGTTTTATTTTGACAACCTGTTTACATCACAAACATTGTTGATTTACCTGAAGCAACGAGGTTTTGGTGCAACTGGACTATTCGTGAAAATCGTCTGTCTAAAGAGTGTCATTTCATACCTTCTAACACTATGTCCAAAAATAATAAGAGAGGAGATTTTGATTAAAGAGCAGCAAGGAAAGTGGAATAATCGTTGCCAGATGGCTAGATAATTCTACAGTAATAATTGCTTCCGCAAGCCATTGTAACAGTCCAGTCAGCACCGTTGCCCGATACTCTAGACTAGAGAAGAAAAGAATACTTGTACCTCGACCTAATGTAATTGGAGAATACAACAAAAACATGGGAGGAACTGACCGAATGGATGAAAATGTAGCGTTATATAGAGTGAGTGTCAGAGGAAAGAAACGGTGGTGGCCAATTTTTACATGGCTTCTAGATATCTCTGTACATAATGGGTGGCTTCTTCATAGAAAGACTGGTATAAATATGTCTCAACTGCACTTCCGGCGCCACATTGTGAAATGTTACCTGACTTCCAATGCTGCAGTACCGAGAGGTCCTGGACGCCCTGCAGGTAATTCAAACCAAGGCAGAGTACTGCATGATATTAGATATGATGAAACAAATCATCTGGTAGCCATGGGGCCACAGAAAAAAAGAAGACGCTGTGCGGCGGAAAACTGCAAAGGAACCCCGAGAACAATGTGCTGCAAATGTGATGTTGGCTTGTGCATAGGATGTTTTGTGCCATATCGAAGAAAGTGAGTACTGTCGCCTGAACTTGATGTAAACCACATACAGTATATTATTTTACTTGCTGTCGTATATTCTACCTAAAATGTATGTTCTACCTAGCGTGACATATATGTTTCGGCCTTTTTTGTTTCAATTATTGATTATTTTTTTATTTTCATTGTTGTACTGCATTTCTTGGATGATAATAAACACATAAATATCTAATTTGTAGAAATCAGAAGAAAAAATAATTCAGGCACAAATGGGTTAACTGAAACCTAGTCACGTCCTAATGATTGAAAGAACAATAATAACAGCTGAACGATGAAGGACCGAAATTGTCAGAGTAAACTGAAAACTTCAAAAATTCAATGTCCGTACGCTAAAAGTGCCACTGTGAAAGACTGGAAGAGAAGCGCAAGCATATGAGCGAAAGTTAAAGTCCTAAGGGACACACGAAAGTGTAAGTACGTCATAGTGCCGATGCAAAACAAAGACGGATATTACAAAGTCCAGTTGCCAGTCATCTGAGCCCACGTCTCTTCAGTGTGGAGGTGACGGTTGGTGTGTCGGTCTGTAGCGGGCAGCTCCTTGAGGTGAAAGTCGCTGTGAACACCTGCCTCGTGGTGGCGGCTGCTCCAGAGTGAGATTCTGATTATAGGAATGCTTTCCCAGTTGGAGCCTGGCGCAGGAAACTCACACGGAGCGAAATTCTGGAGGGTAGCCCAGGTACCAGCCTACATACTGCTCAGAATTTACCAGGTGTACCGGTATGAAATGAGCGTTAAGGTACAAATGTGTCGATAGGGAACATTTGTTGTGAACGAGCCTTAATTTTTTTTTGTTTGGTTGGTATGACATCTGTCAAAGTTATTTAGTATACATCGAGTCATGGAACAAACAACATCATATGTTTTCATCGTGTTAACAATATCGAATTTTGTACCAGAAAGTGATGATTTGCGGAAAGCATTAATTTTTTGTTTCCATTTCAAAAAAAAGTGCTACAGAGTCGCATCGAATGCTTGTCGAGGCAAATGGTGATCATGCCCTATCAGAAGCACCATGCAAGAGATGGTTTCAACGATTCAAATATAATGATTTTGATGTAAGAAGTAAAGAACGTGGAAGACCACCAAAAAAGTTCGTAGACGCCGAATTACAAGCAGTTTTGGATGAAGATGATACTTTGAGTCAGAATCAAATGGCAGCAATGCTAAATGTTGCACAACAAACAATTTCTGACCGTTTGAAAGCTATGGGAAAGATCCAAAAGTGTGCAAAATGGGTTCCACATGAATTGAATGAAAGACTGATGGAAAACCGAAAAACCATTTCTCAAATTTTGCTTCAAAGACATGAAAGAAAATGAATTTTGCATCCAATTGTTACTGGTGATGAAAAATGGATTTATTTTAAGAATCCTAAGCGGGAAAAATCATGGATTAATCCGGGACAACCATCAACATCGACTGCAAAACCAAATCGATTCGGCAAGAAGATAGTGCTCTGTGTTTGGTGGGATCAGAAAGGTGGGGTGTATCATGAGCTTCTAAAATCTGGTGAAACTGTGAATACTAATCGCTACAGACAACAAATGATCAATTTGAACTATGCATTGATCGAAAAAAAGACCAGAATTGGCCAGAAGACATGGCAAAGTAATTTTTTTGCACGGCAATGCACCTGCACACAAAGCAAAACTGGTTCATGATACAATCAAAACACTTGGCTGGGAGCTGCTACCCCACCCGCCGTATTCACCAGACCTGGCCTCTTCCGACTACCATTTGTTTTCATCAATGGGACACGCATCGGCTGAGGAACGCTTCGATTCCTACGAAGAAGTCGAAAATTGGGTGTCTGATTGGTTTGCTTCAAAAGACGAACATTTTTTTAGCGTGGCGTCCACAAATTGCCAGAAATGTGGTTAAAATGTATACAAAGCAATGGTCAGTACTTTGAATAAAATGTTTTTACTTTTCAATTCAAAATTCGTGTTTCATTTTCACAAAAAGACGCTCATTTCATACCGGTACACCTGGTAGGGTATTGAAGTTACTACTTTCGGCTTGCAGAGGACAAAAGGTCCGCAGTCCCTTAAATGAAACAACAAGTTTACTGTTACCAGTCACCGTTTTATTTACTTCCACGACGCGTTTCAAAGGTTTAAACCTCCATCATCGGCTGGATTTACATTATTTAATATGACATTTGTGTGTGTGTTGTGTTACGATTTTTTTGGGGAACTTGTGGCACTGCCTAGTGCAGAAACAACACTATTTTAGAACATGGTTTTGGATTTCTTCTGACAAAAAATTAAACTGCTATCTAACGGTGAACATAAAATAAGTAAAATAGAGTACCTCCAGTGGTCACAGGTTCCTTTCGCTGTCGTAACACATCACACGTATACTGTCACATTTGTAAACAAATATTAGGTCTGGAATCTGCTGGGTGCAAGTTTCGTATAGCAGAAGAGAAGACATAAAGAATATACATCGTAACAACATTATTACAGAATAATTGTTTAAAGCATTAGGAGGTGTTTGTTTTGAGGTGTCGATTATATGGTGTGTACTTCAGGTGGCATATAAATCCAGTTTTGACAAGTTAAAACAGCTTAACATCCGTACTCGTTTATACAATCAGGTGAAATGTTAAAATGACTTAAACTTCATACTTGTTAATAACAATCAGGTGAGATGTCACAGACTTGAAGTACAATAATCATAATGGCTACAGCAGTAAAATCATACATAGATGACACTATTTGATTGGGATTAATAGACAGATGTTAGAGAGGGTGGAAAAAGTGGTTATATGAGAGCAAGGTGTCTTAAGATTACATGTTACATATATTAGCTGCCTAAAGGTTGGGATAATACATTGGTTAATGCTATAAAATATGCCAATAGATATACAATCTGTGCCAGTAGTTGATGTACATACAGTTTGAAGCTGATAAGGGGTACAAGTTGTTGGTGTGATGAATTATCTGTAAATGAGGTCAATCTCTTGTACTCTTGGCGGCTGTCAATATTTATGGTCAATATTAAGGTGTGTGCACGTGTGTGTGTGTGTGTGTGTGTGTGTGTGTGTGTGTGTGTGTGTGTGTGTCATTTTTGTCATTTAAGATGGATTCCGGTTCGTTTGGTGTTTGTATATTTCGAGTGTTTCGAGGATCTCTAGTTTTCTGCCTTTTGGTTGGATGTGTAGGATGCTAATACTTGTGTTGTTAACGGTGATTGGTAACAGTAAACTTGTTGTTTCATGTACTGTCAGTAACAGTCACGGTAAAGCCTAACTTTCGCATTTAAAGTCCGCAGTCCCAGTGACGTATGCAAGGTTCCCTCAGTCAGCTGCGACCTGAAACCACAGTTGCCAGGAGTAGCGCCGCTGAGCCTCTCTAAAACGTTTTGGAACAATGCCGTCACGCCACGTTCCCCGACACTGGTGTTCCTGTGTACTGCAAAACCACGATTCATCGCTGGACACAGTGCTTCCCGCTCACGATGCCTCTCGAAATGCAGACGTTTGCGTTTGGCAGCATCAGTAACTCGGCGGGTAAATTCGATAATAGCCAATCATAATGCTCGATTCATTCACATCCTTTGTGTTGGGATATAGGAGCCTCTACATAGCGGTTATAACATTTGCGTATGTTGAGAGCAGGAAGACCACCCCGTTAGGTTCGCGAGGAAGACTGCATTCGGCTTTATTTTCGAAAACAGACATCAAGAAAGCGCCTGTTAATTATTTCTGGGACACTATACAGTTCACAAAAGGTCGACTTGGCTGTTATTTTGTACAAAGCCATGAGAAAATTTTAGATGGCGACTCGCCACACAGATGTTTTGTGGTGAGCCACGCTGGGGTGGGTATGCACGGCTGAACTTGTCACGCATGGCCCGTTAAAAAAACTAGGGGGAAAGCAGCCTGTGCTATTCTGTCATCAGCGCTAATGACAAGTGATGCCTTGAGGTGTCTCCAGTATCAGACAGACGTCAACGCGCCTTGTAGTCCTGTGACGTCGGTATATCCGTGACTGTATACTCTGAAATAGAGACTACTTTCCCCTGAGTTCAGCAGCGACTAATATCTGTACGCACTCCCTGGAGCGTCTGCACTCCCGGCCATTCACATCACACGTCGACCACACATGGGGGGACCGCGGTTGGCAGGGGGGTGCTTGAGTGTGTTGATTTGCTTTATTTTGCGAGCAGGTCTGTAGGCTGTGTTATACATTATTTGAACAGTTTATGAGTACTGAGTGTTTCTACAAATAACTGTGCTGCATTATTTAGGATCAGTTTGCCAGCGTGCAATGAACTTATTTCGTTAATTTAATAGTTATCTGTGTGTCTTGAGAGTGTTATTTAGAAGTAGCTTACAGGTCTGTGGGCTGTGTGACATGGCCCCAAGCACATCAGGCCTAGTGTTTTGTATGAGTGTGGTAAATGTACTCCATCCCTAAATAAAATGTTCCAAAATAAACAGAGTACACTCCGTCCTTACTGTATACAGCAGCCCAGTGCAGTCTGAGTCATTTTCACACCAGTTTCTCCCTACAGACCAATAGCTTGGATTACATCACAGGAGGGATGACAGCACCATCTGGAGGCAGTACTGTGTACTATGTCAGTTGGAGTCTAGATCTCGTGGTGGAGAGACTGCCTGCAAAATAAAGACCAGAGTCGTTTTTCCGCCATTTCCCCCACCATCTTCGATTATTTCACGAAATGGACGACAGCACCCTCTGATGCCAGCATTTTGTACTGGGCCAGTTGTAGTCTGGATCTCATGATGGAGACACTGCCTGCGTAATAAAAACTTTTCTCCAACACAGGCAGAGTCGTTTTCCCGCCATTTACACCCATCATCTTGGATTACGAGACGAAACGGGCGACAGCACCCTCTGCTGGTGGTGCTGTGTACTAGATCCAGACCTTGTGGTGAGCACACTGTTTGACGCCATCTTGGAGAACAGTACTTGCGTCATCGCCTGACATCACGGTAGCACCCTCTGGTGGTGGGGCTGTTTTCTATGTCAGTTGGAGTCCAGACCTCGTGGTGAACGCGCTGTTTGCAGCCATCTTGGATTATGTCACAAATGAGAGCGCCCTCTGGTGGTGACGATGTGTACTAAGTCAGTTGGAGTTTGGACCTCTTGATGGTCACACCTGATGGCTGTACTGCTTGCAATTGTTTAAATAAAGACTTATGTCCAAGTCCTTTTCCCGCGAATTCTTCAGAGGAGGTGGCGGTCAGGTGACTGAGGTTAGTACAAGTGTCCTTTCTTTCGCGCCATTTTCTTAGATTAGCGGCGAAACTCGAAGTGAACTTTGTTTACTGCCAAAATTCAAACTTGGCACCAGTTCATAAGAGGAAGTGGCGATCAGGTGACTTAGGTTAGTGGAGGTAGCCCAAGTGAGCTATCTTCCAACGATTTCCTTTGATTGTTCTTGATAACCGTGGTGTGGTGCATCATTCTGTTGGAATTTGAACTTCCCGCTATTATTCTTCCTGCCAAAATCCGCCATGTTGGATGATGTCATGTGCTGTTGCCACGTCTACATGACTCCATCTTGGATAACGTCATCGCTGCCATCTTGTATACATCTGGGAACAATGCAGAGTGTTCCAGATTTGCCCTTGCTCCAGTACTTAGGTGCAGTGGGAATCAGTGAAGTCAAACGGAATGAAGTGAGGGATTTCTTGGCGGACGAGTATTTGGTAATATCAACAGCAGTAGAAAATGGTACCACAGGAGCAGGATTCATTATGAATAGGAAGATAGGGCACAGAATGTGTTAGTGTGAATAGTTCAGTGATAGGGTTGTTCTCATCGGAATCGACAGTAAACCAACACCGACAATAATAGTTCAGGTATACATGCCGACATCCAACGTCCCAAGCAGAAAATGAGGAGTCAGAGAAAGTATAAATGAGTATATTAGTAAGTAAAGAAAGATGAAAATCTAAGAATCATGAGGACTGGAATGTGGTTGTAGGCTACAGAGTAAAGAAAGGGTTATGGGAGACATGGGCTTGCTAATAGGAATGAGACAAGACGAAGACTAATTGAATTCTGCAATAAATTTTAGCTACTAACAGCGAATACTCTGCTCAATAATGGCAGGAGGAGGGGGTGTACTTGGAAAAGACTGGGAAATACACGGAGATTTCGGTTGGATATTGGATTGCAAGGCATACACAGATAGACACGTAGACTCAGATCACAATTTGGTGGTGATGATAGGCAGGCTGAAATTTGAGAGATTAGTCACGAAGAATCAGTGCGAAAGAAGTGGGTATGGAAGTACTAAAAAAATGAAGCATGATGCTTGAAGTTCCGTGAGGCTATAGATACTGCGATGATGAGTAGTTCAGTAGGCAGTTCACCTGAAGAGGAAAGGACATCTCTAAAATTGACAGTCACAACAGTTGGAAAGAAAAACTTAGGTACAAAGAAAGTAACTGCGAAGAAACCATGGTAAACAGAAGAGATACTTCTGTTGAAAGATGAAAGAGGGAAACAAAAAATGATTAGGGACCCTAAAGAATACAGACTTACAAGTCACTTAGGAATGAAATAAACAGGAAGTGCATGGAAGTTATGTCGAAAGGGCTGCATAAATAATGTGAAAAAAATCGGAAAAGAAGTAATTGTCGGAACGACTGATTCAGCTTACAGAAAAGTCAAAATAACCTTTGGTGAAATTAAACCCAAGGGCGGTAGCATTAAGAGGGCAATGGGTATTCCACTGTTTAATACAGAGGAGAAAGTGGGTAGTTGGAGAGAGTACATTGAAAGCCTCTATGAGGAGGAGGAGTCATCTGATGACGTGAGAGAAGAAGAAACAGGAGTCGACAGGGAAGAAATAAGAGATCCAGTATTACAATCAGAATTTAAAAGAGCTCTGGAAGACCTAAGATCGAATAAGGCAGAAGAGAAAGGTCAAATACCATCGGAATTTCTGAAATCATTGACGGACGTGGCAACGAAACGACTATTCGTGTTGATGTGTAGAGTGTATGACACTGGCGATGAAGCATCAGACTTCCCGAAAAATATCATCCACACTATTTCGAAGACTACAAGGACGACTGGTAAGGAAAGTATCGCACAATAAGCTTAACAGCTCATGCATCTCAAGCTGTTGGCGAGAATAATATACACAAGAATGAAAGAGAAAGTTGAGAAGGTGTTAGATGGAGACCAGTGTGGTTTTAGGCCGGCCGCGGTGGTCTAGCGGTTCTAGGCGCGCAGTCCGGAACCGCGCGACTGCTATGGTCGCAGGTTCGAATCCTGCTTCGGGCATGGATGTGTGTGATGTCCTTAGGTTAGTTAGGTTTAAGTAGTTCTAAGTTCTAGGGGACTGATGACCACAGATGTTAAGTCCCATAGTGCTCAGATCCAATTGAATCCAATTGTGGTTTTAGGAAATGTAACGACAGCAAAGAGGCAGTTCTGACGTTGCGGTTGATAAGGGAAGCAAGACGAAAGAAAAATCAAGACACGTTTATAGGATATGTCGATATGGGGAAAGCGTTCGACAATGTAAAACAGTGCAAGATGTTCGAAATTTTGAGAAAAATAGGGAAGGATAAGCAATAGGTTCAAATAGCTATGAGCACTATTGGAGTTAACTTCTGAGGTCATAAGTCCCCTAGAACTTAGAACTACTTAAACCTAACTAACCTAAGGACATCACACACATCCATGCCCGAGGCAGGAATCGAACCTGCGACCTTAGCGATCGCGTAGTTCCAGACTGTAGTGCCTTGAACCGCTCGGCCACTCCAGCCGGCGATAAGCAATAGGGAGAGACGGTTAATATACAGTATGTATAAGATCCAAGAGGGAGAAATAAGAGTGGAAGACCAACAACGAAGCCTTCGGATTAAAATGGGTGTAACACAGGGATGCAGCCTTTCGTCCCTACTGTTTAATCTATACATCGAAGAAGTGAAAATGGAAATAAAAGGATGGTTTGAGAGTGGAATTAAAATTCAGGGTGAAACGACGTCAACGATAAGATTCGCAAAAAATGGTTCAAATAGCTCTGAGCACTATGGGACTTAGCGTCTGAGGTTATCAGTCCCCTAGAGTTAGAACTACTTAAACCTAAGTAACCTAAGGACATCACACACATCCATGCCCGAGGCAGGATTCGAACGTGCGACCGTAGCAGCAGCGCGGTTCCAGACTGAAGCGCCTAGAACCGCTCGGCCACATCGCCGGCAAAGATTCGCAGATGGCACTGATATGCTCAGTGGAAGTGAAGAAGAATTACAGGATATGTTGAAAGGAATGAACAGTCTAATGAGTACAGAATATGGACTAGGAGTACATCGAAGGTAGATGAAAGTAATGACAAGCAGCATATATGAGAAGAGCGAGAGACTTAACGTTAGGAAGACTGCATTGTATGGTAGTGAAACGTGGTCTGTGTAAAAACCGGAACAGAAGGGTATCGAAACATTTGCGATGTGGTACTAGAGACGAATGTTGAAAATTAGGTGGACTGGTGAGGTAAGGAATGAGGATGTTCTGCTCAGAGTCGTCGAGGAAAAGACTGACAAGGAGAAGGGTCAGGATGGTAGGATAGCTGTTAAGACATCAAGGAATAACCCCCATGATACTATACGGAGCTGTAGCGGGTAAATTCTGTACAGGAAGCCAGATGTTGGAATACATGCAGCAAATAACTGAGGACGTAGGCTACAACTGCGTCTTTGAGATGAAAATGTTGGCACAGGAGAGAAATTCGTGAACTGGCCAGACTGCTAGGATTTAGCACATTCGAGATTGTAACGGAGATCATGAGAGAATTTCAGTGGGAAACTATGGACCAGAAACAAGAATTCTCTCCAGAAAACCTGTTGGATAAATTTAGAGAATCGATATTTTATGCATATTGTGCGACAGTTTTGCTGCCATGACGGTAGATCTCGTGTAGAGACGAGGAGAATAAGATAAGAGAGATTAAAGGACATACAGAGGCATAATATGACTACACTGCATAGTCGAGCATAGACGCACGGAACAGAAAAAGTATGTGCACAACCTTTCGAGCTCTCACTCTTTTTCTAGTAAACGTTTTTCACCACACAGACACTCAAACACACACTCGCACAGCGGCGGCGAGACTGATTATTGATTATCGATTACTGCAATCAGTTGTGTGGACCGACGGAGGTGTAGGCAGGGCTGGGAAAGACTTATGAGGCAAGGAGGTGATAGCAGGAAAGAGAGGCAGCTCTCTCAGCAGATGACTTAGTGGGTGCACAACAGGGTTAAAGGAAACTTCCTGCCAGATTAAAACTGTGTGCCGGACCGAGACTTCAACTCGGGACCTTTGCCTTTTGCGGGCAAGTGGTCTATCATCTGAGCTACCCAAGCACGACTCATGCCCGGTCCTTCAATTCTGCCAGTACCTCGTCTCCTACCTTCCAAACTTTACAGAAGCTCTCCTGCGAACCTTGCAGAACTAGCAATCCTGAAAGAATGGATATTGCGGAGACATGGCTTAGCCACAGCCTGGGGGATGTTTACAGAATGAGATTTTCACTCTGCAGCGGAGTGTACGCCCATATTTAACTTCCTGGCAGATCAAAACTGTGTGCCAGACCGAGACTCAAACTCGGGAGCTTTGCCTTTCGCGGGCAAGTGCTCTACCACTGACGAGATACTGGCAGAAGTAAAGCTGTGAGCACAGGGCGTGAGTCGTGCTTGGGTAGCTCAGATGGTAGAGCGCTTGTCCGGGTAGCTCAGATGGTAGAGCACTTGCCCACGAAAGGCTAAGGTCCCGAGTTCGAGTCTCGGTCTGGCACACAGTTTTAATCTGCCAGGAAGTTTCATATAGGCGCACACTCCACTGCAGAGTGAAAATCTCATTCTAGGGTGAAAGGAGTTCAGAGTGCAGATGACACAAGACATACATCGAGAGGGAGACAGTGAAGAGTAGAAGGGGGACATATTGGGAGAGGGTTCAGAGAAAGGGGTAGCATTGGAAAAGGAGGAAAGAGAGGTGGAGAGAGAGAGAGAGAGAGAGAGAGAGAGAGAGAGAGATAGAGAGAATGTTAGTATGGTGGGAGAAAGCAGCATACGATCTCAAGGGGAAAGGAGTTCAAATGTTCAAATGTGTGCGAATTCCTAAGGGACCAAATTGCTGAGGTCATCGATCCCTAGACTTACACGCTACTTAAACTAACTTATGCTAAGAACAACACACACACCCATTCCCGAGGAAGGACTTGAACCTCCGGCAGGAAAGGAGTATTATAAAAACAAGCGAGAAGGGGAAAGGCGAGGTGACACAGTGATAAACAGCCCACTCCGGGGGATAGGGAGAGCGCAGGATATGCAGCTCCCACTTCTGTGGTCGACACAGGCGTGGGAACGCCACGTTCCGTGGTTACCTTGGGCTGGAGCGAAGGCGACGTAGACGGCGGCGAGGCCCAGAGCGCCTGGCAGCCCCAGCACGTGGTACAGCAGGGCCGCGCCCGCCGCCGCCTGCACGTGCAGCAGCCACAGCCAGTGCAACACCGACGTCGACGCCTCGAGCCGCGCCGCGGCGCCCGACAGCAGCGACACCATACGCTCCGGCTGCGCAGGTCCACCGCGGCGCTGTAGCGCCTGCCGCACACACAGCAGCCACGCATGAGGCGGGGGTAGGTGCGGGGGTAGGGGTAGGGGTAGGGGTAGGGGTAGGGGTAGGGGGTAGGGGTAGGGGCAGGGGACAGGGGACAGGGGGCCCGGAAACAGGCGAGCGAGGCAGCTGGCTGGCTGGAGCAGTGACCTCATCTTGTCGGACCGAGGCAAAGGCGGCCGTGGGTGAGCAGTAACCATCCCATCCTCTGAGCACGTAAAAGTCAAAATGCAGCACTTATTTCACGAGAAAACACTGTGCGTCGTGCAACGCATCAGATACCACATATGGTACTACACTACGGACCATTAAAATTCCTACATCACGAAGATGACGTGCTATAGACGCGAAATTTAACCGACAGGAAGAAGATGCTGTGATATGCAAATGATTACTTTTTCACAGCATTCACACAAGGTTGGCTCCGGTGGTGACACCTACAACGTGCTGACACGAGGAAAGTTTCCAAACGATTTCTCATACACTAACAGCAGTTGACCGGCGTTGCCTGGTGAAACGTTGTTGTGATGCCTCGTGTACGGTGGAGGAATGCGTACCATTATGTTTCCGACTTTGATAAAGGTCAGATTGTAGCCTATCACGACACTGCTGCTCGCGTTGGTCGAGATACAATGACTGTTAGCAGAATGTGGAATCGGTGGGTTCAGGAAGATAATACGGAAAGCCGTGCTGGATCGCAACGGCCTCGTATCACTAGCAGTCGAGGTGACAGGCGTCTTATCCGCATGGCTGTAATGGATCGTGCAGCCACGTCTCGATCCCTGAGTCAACAGATGGGGACGTTTGCAAGACAACAACCATCTTCACGAACAGTCCGACGACGTTTGCAGCAGCATGGACTATCAGCTCGGAGACCGTGGCTGCGGTTACCCTTGACGCTGCATCACAGATATGAGCGCCTGCGATGGTGTACTCGATGACGAAGCTGGGTGCACGAATGGCAAAACGTCATTTTTCGGATGAATCCAGGCTCTGTTTACAGAATCATGATGGTCGAATCCGTGTTTGGCGACATCGTGGTGAACGCCCATTGGAAGCGTGTATTTGTCATCGCCAACTCGGCGTGTTATGGGGTGCCATTGGTTACACGTCTCGGTCACCTCTTGTTTGCATTGACGGAACTTTGATCAGTGGACGTTACATTTCAGATGTGTTACGACCTGTCGCTCTACCCTTCATTCGATCCCTGCGAAACCCTACATTTCAGCAGGATAATGCACGACCGCATGTTGCAGGTCCTTTACGGGCCTTTCTGGATACAGAAAATGTTCTACTGCTGCCCTGGCCAGCACATTCTCCAGATCTCTCACCAATTGTAAACGTCTGGTCAATGTTGGCCGAGCAACTGGCTCGTCACAATACGGCAGTCACTACTCTTGATGAACTGTGGTATCGTGTTGAAGCTGCATGGGCAGCTGTACCTGTACATGCCATCCAAGCTCTGTTTGACTCAATGCCCAGGCGTATGAAGAGGTGGTTGTTATGGGTACTGATTTCTCAGGATCTACGCACCCAAATTGCGTGAAAATGTAATCACATGTCACTTCTAGTATAATATATTTGTCCAATGAATACCCGTTTATCATCTGCATTTCTTTTTGGTGTAGCAAATTTAATGGCCAGTAGTGTATTTTCTCTGAGGACACCACTGTGTTTGTAATCACGAAATACAAGGAGCCTCTGGAGGAATGATAAAAAAATAATCGAGATATTCCGCCTAATTCGAGACATTGATTCACCTTTTGCTAACATGTTTCAGCATTTTATTGTGCGGTCTTCGGTGGGATACTTTTATTCGATCTCAAAACTGTTATAATACTGTAATATTTGAATCTCTGCTTGAAGTTATTTACGTAGCTAAAACGAGTGATAATTAAGGGTCAAGTAATGCGTTTATTTTACATACACAGCATGTCCCAGGAGGTACGGTCAGTACTCACAGATGTAACAGAAGCAGTCATTCGAAGCAAGACATGCCAGTAAACATGAGCTCTAAAATACATACTTTAAGAGGTATCAGCAAATGTTAAGTAGAAAAGATGTCCTTTATAGTACTGAAGATCAATAAGTCCTCTCATAGTTCTTAAGGTATGCATTTTAAGAGCCCATGTTTAGTGCACTCATTTGCTTCGAATGATCTTCCTATCGTTTCCCTACATACTAACCATTTCTCTTGGGACACGCTCTGTAGTTAACCGCACTCGCCACCTAAATGATACCCTAAATATTGCACCTTTACGCTACCGCGAAAATTGAGCCTAGCATTCTAACTTGGAGAACAAAATATCTGCATAGTTTTAAACATACCTTACATGACGCTAACAAATTCTTTTTATGGTGTTAGGTTTTCTCAGCTACCACAAATTTTTGTACAGCCTGCCATCTGCAGACAGACAAAACAGTTTCGACTTATTGGTTCTCGTCCATTTTAGATCAAAAATTCCATTACGTAGCGTGTTACCTATGCTTTTTGTTCATATAGCCTTCTTTCCCGATATTCTAGATATGTTAAGATACTTATTTTCTTCATAATGGAAGTTCTGATGGTTTCACACGTATTTTTATTCGTTTTGTCACAAAACACGAAGTTTACTAGCGTGTTACTGTGGCTGTTTCCTGTTCATTTGTTTTGTTGTGCGTTTATTTGAAGCGTGGAACGCGAATGGTATGTTGCAGAGTAATGTGTATTTATTTAGTACGTTTATTCTTTGAGCTACTAATTTTTGTGTACGCTAATTCTCTTTTACAATTATTTTTATGCTGTCTATTACTGAACCAAAAAATCACAAAAATTCATAAAATTCTCACAGAAATATGTATTATGGAGAATATTGCTCAAGAATGGAAATGTGCATTGATTCAACCATTTCCAGAAATAGGCGACAAGAGAGATCCTAATAATTACAAAGGTATCTCATTATTACCGTTCACTTACAAAGTTCTTTCCAAGGCGTTGCTCAGCAGACTAGCACCAAAAGCTGATAAAAAGGTAGGTGAATACGAAGGAGGCTTGAGAAAAGGAAGGTAATGTAATGAACAGATTTTGAATCTGTCAACTCGCCTCAAGGTCAGGTAGACGAACAACATTGTCGTCACATTCGTGGACTTTAAGAAGGCCTACAACTCCATAGACCAGCACATTCTCTGTGATACACTATAAAATATGGAATAGGCAGGAAAACTGGGGCGCACTTGCAACACACTCACAGACACCACATCCAAGTAAAATTTGAGTGTGAAATCTCAGAACTATTCGAGATACATACAGGGGTCACACAAGGACATGAACTGTCACCGTTTTTATTGAATGTTATCTGGGACAAAATTAGCAAACAATGGGAAGAACAGATAAAATGGATTCAATTAGGAAGAACATATGCAAATGAGACAATCATAAACTGCCTAGCATTTTCAGATGACTTGGCAATACTAAACAACAATAGAGAAGAAGCACTGTAATACTTTCATGCTGTCTCTGCAAAAACAGATCTACAGACATCATAGGAAAAAATGCAGTACATGGAAAGAAAGAATATCAGCACACAAGCCAAGCGCACGAAATGTAGAATGGATAACAAAGTGAAAAATTCAAATGTCTTGGGGAATATAAACAAATAGGAGGATCAAAAAAAGGTACTCAACAAGGAACGAACAGAAAAACTTCGAAAAGAATACAAACTGACATTGACGCACTGCAGTAAAACAAATATTTCAAGATGGGCCGAACTCACGCACTGCAGTACAGTTCTACCACCCACAAGCACTCTACGCGTCAGAAACGACCACAACCGGAGTATCAGGCATCCAGAGACAGAAAAAATAGAGCACAAAACCCACAGGAAAATTTTTGGAGCAGTAAAGAGTTATAGTACACTCCTGGAAATTGAAATAAGAACACCGTGAATTCATTGTCCCAGGAAGGGGAAACTTTATTGACACATTCCTGGGGTCAGATACATCACATGATCACACTGACAGAACCACAGGCACATAGACACAGGCAACAGAGCATGCACAATGTCGGCACTAGTACAGTGTATATCCACCTTTCGCAGCAATGCAGGCTGCTATTCTCCCATGGAGACGATCGTAGAGATGCTGGATGTAGTCCTGTGGAACGGCTTGCCATGCCATTTCCACCTGGCGCCTCAGTTGGACCAGCGTTCGTGCTGGACGTGCAGACCGCGTGAGACGACGCTTCATCCAGTCCCAAACATGCTCAATGGGGGACAGATCCGGAGATCTTGCTGGCCAGGGTAGTTGACTTACACCTTCTAGAGCACGTTGGGTGGCACGGGATACATGCGGACGTGCATTGTCCTGTTGGAACAGCAAGTTCCCTTGCCGGTCTAGGAATGGTAGAACGATGGGTTCGATGACGGTTTGGATGTACCGTGCACTATTCAGTGTCCCCTCGACGATCACCAGTGGTGTACGGCCAGTGTAGGAGATCGCTCCCCACACCATGATGCCGGGTGTTGGCCCTGTGTGCCTCGGTCGTATGCAGTCCTGATTGTGGCGCTCACCTGCACGGCGCCACACACGCATACGACCATCATTGGCACCAAGGCAGAAGCGACTCTCATCGCTGAAGACGACACGTCTCCATTCGTCCCTCCATTCACGCCTGTCGCGACACCACTGGAGGCGGGCTGCACGATGTTGGGGCGTGAGCGGAAGACGGCCTAACGGTGTGCGGGACCGTAGCCCAGCTTCATGGAGACGGTTGCGAATGGTCCTCGCCGATACCCCAGGAGCAACAGTGTCCCTAATTTGCTGGGAAGTGGCGGTGCGGTCCCCTACGGCACTGCGTAGGATCCTACGGTCTTGGCGTGCATCCGTGCGTCGCTGCGGTCCGGTCCCAGGTCGACGGGCACGTGCACCTTCCGCCGACCAGTGGCGACAACATCGATGTACTGTGGAGACCTCTCGCCCCACGTGTTGAGCAATTCGGCGGTACGTCCACCCGGCCTCCCGCATGCCCACTATACGCCCTCGCTCAAAGTCCGTCAACTGCACATACGGTTCACGTCCACGCTGTCGCGGCATGCTACCAGTGTTAAAGACTGCGATGGAGCTCCGTATGCCACGGCAAACTGGCTGACACTGACGGCGGCGGTGCACAAATGCTGCGCAGCTAGCGCCATTCGACGGCCAACACCGCGGTTCCTGGTGTGTCCGCTGTGCCGTGCGTGTGATCATTGCTTGTACAGCCCTCTCGCAGTGTCCGGAGCAAGTATGGTGGGTCTGACACACCGGTGTCAATGTGTTCTTTTTTCCATTTCCAGGAGTGTATGTGGATGAAGACACCAACCAAAGCATTACACAAATTCACAGACAGACTCACAGACACGAGTAGAAAATGCGGATTTTCAAGGACACGTACGTAGAATGAACAGGCACAGACACACAAAGTATTATTGATGTAGTAAACAGCTCAATAAAAAAACTAATTCATTTAGAGGAATAAAATGATAAATGAAAGACACAACTTCAAAATTTGTGTGTGAATGCCTAAGGGACTAAATTGCTGTGAGGTCATCGGTCCCTAGACTTACACACTACTTAAAATAACTTACGCTAAGGACAAGACACACACCCATGCCCGAGGGCCGCGCGATTCGTGACATGGCGCCTCAAACAACGCGGCCACTCCGCGCGCCGAGAAATAAAATTAAAATAAATTATAAGCACGACATTTGAAGTGAAAGAATAAATGGAAGGAGGGAATATGTGGACAGAGCAAAGGAAAGAGGAACACAGTCAGAAACTGGAGAGATTTAGGGAAGAGAGAAAGGAGACAAGAAAAAATTGAATAATCACGTAACTTTCAAGTCAAACACTGCCTTACGGGGCAAAATGTGCAGCATTAATAATAATAAATTAAATTAGGTCTTTGCCACATATCCAATGAGTTAAAACTTGATACTAAATTTTGTAACGTTAGTAGCTTACCTCCTTATTAAATTCTGTTTGTCGTCTATAGTATTTTTTGGGATGGACGAAATTACATGGAGTACAGAATTTAGAACTTCCATGAATAAGTAACTTCCTGACGAGTTCAGATGTATTTGGTAAAAATGGTGAAGAAATGTCACGATGTATCTAGCCCTGCAGCAGCATAGCAAAACCCGTTTTATAAAGTGACTTCATTCTGCGTAATAATTTTATTTATACTGATATTATTATTTCTGTTAAATAATTCCAATTTCACTTGTCCTATTGCTTAAGCGAATGTGCGTCTAAATGTGATATGTATAGGGTGTAACAAAAATGTGCGGCGCAAATTGCAGGACACATTCCTCGCACGTAGAGGAAGAACTCATGTGAACATGGGTATGGAAACGCTTTGTTTCCATGTTACAACTCATTTTCTCTAATCGTTGGAAACACACACGAACAGAAAGCACGAGCATACCACATGCGAGTCTTGTCACAGGAGATTCGCAGTGCGCCCCCCGATACCTGCACCAGCCCGCCGTCGTAGTGAATCCCGGATGCGTTGATGAATCCCTGGAGTATTGCGTGTGGCTTCGTAGCCTTCCATGATAGGGGCGCGGAGACTGAACACCTTGTACTGGGGTTCCACACACAAGAGCTTTCAAATGCCCCACAAGTAAAAGTCCAATGGGATTAGGTCCGAAGAGCGTGGAGCCCAGGAAGTTTGTTCGTCTCTACCTATCCATCTATCACCGAATGGTAGAAGCCGACAGTATTAACGCTGAAATGAGGCAGTGCTCCATCGTGCACGAAGTACGTGATTTGTTGCACAGCTGAAGGAACATCTGCTAACAGACGAGGTAGCATATTCCCTACGAAATCATGGTTACTTTGTCCGTTGAGCCTGGGTGAAGAAAGTGAGGCCCTACCGAACAGTCACAACAATGCCGGCCCAAACATCGACTAAAAGTCTTTGAATTGCTTCAGCAGTTGCATGAGGATTGACGTCTGCACGTACATGCCGATTGTGAAAATTTACAATCTGGTCTCGTCGAAATGACGCCTCATCTGTGAACAGCACCGATGCATTAAAATTGGGGTCGACACTTTGTTGAATAAACAGTTCGCAGAAGAGCACCCGTGTAGGAAAACCAGCTGTTGATAGTGCGTGAACGCGCTGCAAATGGTAGGGATACAGCTGGTCGTCCGGTAACACTCGGCAGACACTCATGTGGTGAACATTCAGTGTTGGAGCTAAGTGTCTTGTACTGACGCTAGGGCCGTCGTCAACTGCGTGAAGAATTTCCGGATAAATTCTGGTGTTCGATACCACCCGTCGGGTTTGACCAATGACGTCATACGTAAGGCAAAGATGCTGCAATGGACAATCTGTGAATCGAATGGATTATACTCGTAAACAAATGAATGTAGTGTGCCATAAAATAATACATTTTATGCGACTATTATTTACACGTGAATTTCATTTCAACGAGTTGAAGATGACTGAAATAACTAAGAACACGAGAGCAATTACGTGTGCATATATTATGTAATATAATAGAACAGTGTTGTGTAGAATCTGTTGCCAGCGATGTGGAAGGCGTAGTATACCGTTAGCAGAGCCTGTTCTATTATATTTTCCATACGTACTGCAAAAAAAAATCTAAATAATGAATCGTCGAATAGTTGTAATCGGCAACTAGAAGCAAACTATATAGGAGGTCATTTCTAGTAACCGATTCCAATATTACTGTTTGTTGCGCAAAAGTCTTATAACATAGAAATTTGCGTAAAAAATGATCTTCTTAGTGAGTCCGCAGCTCGTGGTCGTGCGGTAGCGTTCTCGCTTCCCACGCCCGGGTTCCCGGGTTCGATTCCCGGCGGGGTCAGGGGTTTTCTCTGCCTCGTGATGACTGCGTGTTGTGTGATGTCCTTAGGTTAGTTAGGTTTAGGTAGTTCTAAGTTCTAGCGGACTGATGACCTCAGATGTTAAGTCCCATAGTGCTCAGAGCCATTTGAACCATTTTTGATCTTCTTAGTGAACTACAGAATACGACTAGACTTTCAAAAAATGGAAATCTTTACACACATTACTGCACACCAAAGAAATGAAATGCAAAAAAGACCGAATCTTGCAACCGATAACTATACTACACGAAAGTGACACCAGCTGATGTAACTCCAAATAACACCAAGTAAGCCGATACCCCGGGAGTGACAGTAAAAATAAGACAAGTGTAGCAAAAACATCAAAAAGGAAAAGATAATAGTGGCTACATTAAAAGAAACTTACCGCATATGAACTTCCAAACGTGTCAAAGATCGAGGCTGACAAGAACGAAATAAGGGCGTAACAAGACATGATAATGTTAGAAGGTCAAACTGTAACGAAATAAGCAAAATCCAGAATAACTAATGAAAAAATAATAAGAAACACAAACTTAAGGCACGAATGAGGTACCGCTCAAATCAGTTCTTCCCGCCCTCAATCAGACGCAAAATTTTAAAACAATAAGAAAAAATGAAACCAGGAGTCAATCACATAAACCCTCCGGCAAAGTCACAGCAATACCCCTCGGCCCACCATTGTAACCAGAAAATATTAAAACGACATAAAAACCTCCCTCTAGAGAAACCAAAAAACTAGCACTCGCACAATACAGTAACATGAAAAAACGCAACGTAAAACAAAAAAAAAAAAAAGTATCAGACCCACCAACAGCTAACTAACAAAACGAGTCCTGTACATTTTGCTGACTACTTTCATAAATGCAAGAAATAAACAATAACCTTTAGGAATACTCTTTCTCCAACAGTATTGCTCTAAATGACCTTGCAACACGGAAATCCTTCTCTTTCCCCGCAATGACGCCCAATGATTTCAAAAATTTTGTAGTTGATTTACGGTCACTCATTTTCTGAAGCAGAATTTTCGCAATAAAAACAACTGACTCATCCATAACGAACAGCGTGAGAAATCAAGACCTTATAAATAACGACTACTTTCATTAACAAAAGACGGCGAAAAGAAATTACGAGATGAAAACAAAATAATCTACATCGAATTTTTAATATACGAGCGTAACGAGGAAATTCAGAGAAATCATTTAACGTTCATCGACAGCAATCTGAGGCACAAACAAAATAACATCACACATTACGTCATTGGTCAAAGCCGACGGCTGGTATCGGACACTAAAATTGACCCGAATTTCCGCATCCCGTTGGGGTGTCGTCCTGAACTTCCCTCGGTCGCGAGTATCCCCGAGACGACGGTCAACGGCTTCAAACGTTCTCCTGTCGGGGCACCTTCGTCCTGGAAACCTCTGCCGGTACAAACGTTGAGTGCGAGCGCCATTGCCGTCAGATAATCCGTACATCAAATGGGCATCTGCCACCTCTGCATTTGTGTACGCTGCCAGTGCACGAGACAAGTCTGTGATTAACTCTACGTAGTAACCCGCGTGATTGCAGCGGTCGTACTGATCGCCGGAACAGTTGATGTTGCCTGCAGACAAGCAATGACGTACGTCGCGTGGCAACAGGGACATGTTAAACAAAACACTGACGGTGCACAACGTAACCAGAGGACACCGAAAGTCCATATTCACCATGATTCTGACGTTCTGTTCCAGTGTGTTCCCCACGATTAATGAGTTGGACAAAATGAGATGTATCATGGAAACAAAGCGTTTCCAGACTAATGTTCATATAACGTAATTTCTTCGTCTACGTGTGAGGAACGTGCCCTGCAGTTTGTGTCGTACATTTTAGTTACACCCTGTATGTGACGTGCGAATTTTTGTAACTGTAAGAGCGTGGGTTTCTGGGTTTCTGCCATGTGTGTGTCAGATACATTGGAGAAATTGTGAATTTTAAAGAAGCTAGTTTTACGATACTTTTCAACAGATTTTAGTAGTTCAGACACTTAAAAGGGGATTAATTTACTTGTATTTGTTTTCTATAACTGAATCGCTGATTGCAGAAACAACACTTGTCCACTTTTTGGTCAAATTGAGTTAAGAGCTGATTTCCATGTTATGGTGCTCCCTCTATCGAATGAATGCAGAAACAAATTTGTCCATCATTCTTAATGAGACAAACAAGATCCAGACGTTATGAGTGAGAGGAGAAAGAACACTTGCCCAGCACTAGTGCTATTTCTGCAGCCAACGTTGGCTAGCCTGTTGTGTAATATCATCTCCTTGTTCACACGGTTTTTCTTTGTGAAGCACAGCAATGTTGAACAGGGAAGATATGGATGTACAAGATGAGGGTGGTGAAAGTAGAAAGAGGAAAAAAGGTGTAAAGAATGTTGGCCTTCATCGTGAAATCATAAAAAGGTCGCGAATTAAAGATTTAGAGTACAAAACCTAAACTGGAAAGTTAGTTTCAAAGAAAAGCATTGGTGTGGACTGCAAGTAAGTAGTGTTCTAATACGGGAAGTTATACGTCAGTAAAATAGTAAACTAATGATTTATTGCATGACTGAAATATCTGTGTAATTTTGTAGATGTCGTAGAAACTGCTTTGGAAGAATTCCTGAAGAGGAAAGAAACGAAGTATTTTCACTTTCCTACAACATGACATCAAAGGACGCATAAGATTCTTATCTCCAATGGCGGATCACTGTAGGTAATATTTCCAGAAGAGGAAGAAGAGTATCAGAAGCAGGTAACTGCAAACCAAGATGCAACAATTTTCAGTATTTTATTAATTCCAGCACTGGACGATCAGTGGTATGCAAGAAAGCTTTCTTAAGTATCCGTGGTGTCACAAACCAAAGGGTAACGAGGATAAGCAATCTGCTAGCTTGTGGAAAGTCGCCTAGTGACCAGAGGGGTAAAAATGAATCGGGAAATCAAATCGGTGGTGTAGAAATAAGTTTGATAATTGATCACATAAATTCGTATCCCCAAAAAATTACTCACTATGGCACAAGAGAACAGCGGTATTTAAATAGCCAGCTTACTGCCAAAATTATGCATGAGCAGTTCAGATTACGACATGCCCAAGCAAGTAATATTAAGTACGAATTTTATTTAAAAATATTCAAAGAACGTTTTTCACTTACATTTGGTCGACCACAAGTTGACACATGTGGTACTTGTGAAGCGCTTCAAAATAAATTACGAAACAAAACACTGAATGAAAAGGCTAAGAGGGTTGCCGCTGCAGAAATGATGGTTCATAAACGCAGGGCTGCAAAGTTTTCTGCTCGTATTCGTGAAGTACAAGTATTGTGTCAAAAAGACGAGGATGTTGCAGGTATTGCCATAGATTTTATGCAAAATCTGTCCCTTCCTACCATTCCAGTTCAGGAAGTTTTCTACCTTCGGCAACTCAATGTTAATGTATTCAATATCCACAACCTGAAGACAGGATATGCAACGTACTACATTTATCACGAAGGTGTAGCAAAGAAGGGTCCCGATGAAGTCTGCACGTTTCTGCTGGACTACATACGAAAAGAATTGCTACCAAACATAAAATACCTGCATATATTTTCAGATGGCTGCCCAGAGCAGAATAAGAATAATACTATGGTCAGGTTCCTCATGGTTGTTACAGCATCTCAGCGTTTACTCAGAATTTGTCATTATTTCCCGGTCGGAGGCCATTCATTCTTACCCTGTGACAGGGACTTTGCAGTGATTAAAAGGAAAATTCGAGCTGTCGATAGGATTTGTAGCATCATGCAGTTTGTAGAACTTGTTGTTACTGCAAGTACCTTTAACAAATACCAGGTTAAAGTTGTTTCAACAGAGTTTGTACTGGGTTTGAAACAATGATGGCCTAAATTTTACAAACGCAATGCCTTGTCTTTGGAAACAATGAACAGCAAAATGCTCACACGGAACGAGAAACAATCCTTCACCGTTTCAGAATTCATGGAATTTGAATACAACAGTGAGTGTAGTGGGAACGTCATTGCAAAACCTGGTGACGAACACTTTTCGTTTACTTCTCGATTTAAAAACAACAGTAACTCTACCGACGGCTGCAGCATACGAAAAATGTGTACCACTAAGTGAGAAGAAAATAGCTGACCTCAAGAAATTGGAACCGTATATCCCTGAAGAGCACCTATCCTTTTACGGAGCTCTCTACAACTGGCCTTCAGTAGACAGCAGAGGGCCTGACATGGGTACAAGCAATATTTCACTAAGCTTGCTATTTACCTGATTGTAATTTGTAGTTAAAAGTAGTTGTTCAGAATCTGTTATGTACACATAAAATAAGAATTTTGGTAATGAGAAATTATATAGCTGATTTCAGGAACTGTTATGTAGCCTAATAATAATTTTTGTATTGAACATAATAAATTTACAAATAAACTGCTGAATAACACAGACTTACATTTCTGGCAACCAACTGATTTCACAAACAGCACATGTCCACGAACTTGGCGTATTTAAATCATTATAAATCTAATCATTACGTCATTGAAAATCGTGTCTGGACATCACCAGAAACTGTGCCGTTCAAAGTAAAAAAGAGCTTTCAAAGAAAATAGAATACTCAGGCCCACAAATTTATTTTTTTTTTTTTTTAGTTTCGAAAAAGTAACTTCGGAAGTGGATTGGTCCATGAACCGAAAATACCGAGTTGTGCGAGACGAAATCAACAGCTGATTGGCTACTTTGGAATTCAGCCAATCGGAAGTAAGCTATTTCACGAGGGCTGCACTAGAAGCGAGACTTCGCAAGTGAGGGAACGGGAGTGAGGGCTTAGCTGCTGTAGCCATCGTAAGTGCTGCACGGAGCTCCGTAAAAATGTATTACTTACGACTAAGTGTGAAATTTAAGAGATTGTAGAGTATCGGAAAATGTTTAAGGACAGACACACATGACGATTACGCAAATTCCAGATTTTTTTTTTTTTTTTTTTTTTTTTTTTTTTTTTTTTTTTTTTTTTTGTTGACACTGGACTTAGTTCGAAGAACTGGAATTCCATGTGGCGTGCTCTGCAGTCGTAATGGAGAATTTCTTAAGTCCGGAGTGAACATTAACAGAGAAGTTGTGCGAGCATTCTAAGTATTATAATCCGTGTGTATTTTCAGTATCAGGTCAGGGTGAATATCTTTAGCTGGCTGCTAAAAGAGTGACTGTACTGTAAGTGTGAATGAATTAGTAGTGGTTGCGTTCGATTTGGTGATTTATTTCGTAAACAGCAAACTAGCATGGACTTCATGGCGTAATTTGTACCTAAAAGTGACACTGTATCGGAATTAACAGTTAGTGACTTTCACTTGTGTAATAGGTTCGCTAGACCTGATACTAGAATTATTTTGCACTCTGTCGAAACGGTAAGTTTTTACAACTTTTCATATGTAGGACAACAAACCACACCACAGCATTTCTCGACAGTGGGGATGGACACAATTTCTTCAGCGAGGGGAAAGAGGGCGTTGTTCAACAGCAACGAAAACTGCTAGCGAGTAATTTGCTCAGTGAGATGAGGAATCCCTGTGGTCAACCAGTGTATGGATATATCCACGCCGCGCGGGATTAGCCGAGCGGTCTGAGGCGCAGCAGTCATGGACTGTGCGGCTGGTCCCGGCGGAGGTTCGAGTCCTCCCTCGGGCAGGGGTGTGTGTATGTTTGTCCTTAGGATAATTTAGGTTATGTAGTGTGTAAGTTTAGGGAGTGATGACCTTAGCAGTTAGGTTCCATAAGATTTCACACACATTTGAACATTTTTTTGATATATCCACAGTAAATTCTGCAGAACTGAATTCTGCGTGACTTCTAGCTTCGTTGCGCTTGTTTCACCTACATAAATACGCCACAAGCCACACGACAGTGTGTGGCGGAGGGTACTTTCGGCACAGCTGTCTCATGCAGCCTTTCGTGTTCCATTCGCGAATGGCACTGAGAAGAATGATTGTCGATTAGCCTCTGTATTGTCTCTAATTTCTCGAATTTACTCGTCGTGGTCATTTCGCGAAAGGTATATGGGAGGAAGCAATACGATGTAGGACTTTTTCGGGAAGTTCTCTCTCAAAATTTCAATAGTAAGCCTCTCAGTGAAGCACAACGCCTCTGTCGTAGCGTCTGTCACTGTTGTTCGTTGAGAACCTCAGCTCGCGCCGACGAAACGATCCCGCGACGAAACGCACCGCTCTTCGTTTACGGTGGGTACTGCTCCCAGCAAGTGGTCATCAGTAGTGTAGCTGTGCAGCAGTGGATCTGCTGAAATAACTTATGGGAATGCAGCCGGGCGAAGTCGTCGGCAACCGTCGATATTTCGACCGGAGCGCCCCGCACGTGCGATTGCACACACACACATACACACACACACACACACACACACACACACACACACACACACACACACACACACTGTAAACATTAGCACCATCACAGAAACCAAAGATGATCGACGCCAGAAGTTATCGATAGTGAAAATTGCTAAACAACGGATGGGGTAGCATTAACTTTGTTCCTCTGTTTTCAGAGAAGGGAGACAGCAGGATTTGACGCATACTTTAAGCAAAAACGTCCGTCTCTACTTACCAGGTTACTTATTAATTTAATCTCAACTGCTCCCTTAATACACTACTGGCCATTGAAATTGCTACACCAAGAAGAAATGCACATGATAAACGGGTATTCATTGGACAAATATATTATACTACAACTGACATGTGATTACATTTTCACGCAATTTGGGTGCACGGATCCTGAAAAATCAGTACCCAGAACAACCACCTTTGGCCTTAATAACGGCCTTGATACGCCTGGGCATTGAGTCAAACGCAGCTTGGATGGCGTGTACAGGTACAGCTGCCCATGTAGCTTCAACACGATACTACAGTTCATCAAGAGTAGTGACTGGCGTATTGTGACGAAAAGCTTTTGACACCATTCCTCACAAGCGACTTCTAATCAAGCTGCGGGCCTATGGGGTATCGTCTCAGTTGTGCGACTGGATTCGTGATTTCCTGTCAGGAAGGTCTCAGTTCGTAGTAATAGACGGCAAATCATCGAGTAAAACTGAAGTGATATCAGGTGTTCCCCAGGGAAGCGTCCTGGAACCTCTGCTGTTCCTGATCTATATAAATGACCTGGGTGACAATCTGAGCAGTTCTCTTAGATTGTTCGCAGATCATGCTGTAATTTACCGTCTAGTAAGGTCATCCGAAGACCAGTATCAGTTGCAAAGCGATTTAGAAAAGATTGCTGTATGGTAGGTGGCACTTGACGCTAAATAACGAAAAGTGTGAGGTGATCCACATGAGTTCCAACAGAAATCCGTTGGAATTCGATTACTCGATAAATAGTACAATTCTTCAGGCTGTCAATTCAACTAAGTACCTGGGTGTTAAAATTACGAACAACTTCAGTTGGAAAGACCACATAGATAATATTGTGGGGAAGGCGAGCCAAAGGTTGCGTTTCATTGGCAGGACACTTAGAAGAAGCAACAAGTCCACTAAAGAGACAGCTTACACTACACTCGTTCGTCCTCTGTTAGAATATTGCTGCGCGGTGTGGGATCCTTACCAGGTGGGATTGACGGAGGACATCGAAAGGGTGCAAAAAAGGGCAGCTCGTTTTGTATTATCACGTAATAGGGGAGAGAGTGTGACAGATATGATACGCGAGTTGGGATGGAAGTCATTAAAGCAAAGACGTTTTTCGTCGCGGCGAGGTCTATTTACGAAATTTCAGTCACCAATTTTCTGTTCCGAATGCGGAAATATTTTGTTGAGCCCAACCTACATAGGTAGGAAGGATCATCAAAATAAAATAAGAGAAATCAGAGCTCGAACAGAAAGGTTTAGGTGTTCGTTTTTCCCTCGCGCTGTTCGGGAGTGGAATGGTAGAGAGATAGTATGATTGTGTTTCGATGAATCCTCTGCCAAGCTCTTAAATGTGAATTGCAGAGTTATCATGTAGATGTAGATGTAGATGGCTCTGAGCACTATGGGACTTAACATCTGACGTCATCAGTCCCCTAGAACTCAGGACTACTTAAACCTAACTAACCTAAGGACGTCACACACATCCATGCCCGAGGCAGGATTTGAACCTGTGACCGTAGCGGTCGCACGGCTCCAGACTGCAGCTCCTAGAACCGCTCGGCCACAACGGCCGGCGGGGTGGATTCATTACGTACATCTATGTGTATGGATGTGTGCGTGTGTTTGTCTTTCCGGAATTGATCTGCAAACGGAGGTTTTATATTCCCTTGCACAGAGTGTACTTACTGGATTTTCCTCTTGGAAAAGAGAGGGTGTGCACCCGTCGAAATATCGGCAGTTGACGACGACGTCACCCGTCTGCATTTCCGTAAGTTATTTCAACATAGTCTGCGCCGGTATGAACTGAGGTGTCACAGTACATGATTTCTTTCCTATGTATGTGCACTGCGTTACATTTATTTAAGTTCAGTGTGTAATGGTTCTTTATTTACGTGAGCATTACGGCACTCCAACCCCAGTTCTCGATACCAGTAATATTGTACTACTTTTCTGCGAAGTAACAGACATATTTATGTGACAATATTCATATTTGGTTTTATTAATATGTAGGTACTCCGATGTATCGATATATTACAGTGATATGGTTCTTGTGTGTATTCATTTCTGTGAGACTGTCATAATCTTTGACTTACTTGTAACCGTTTTGGCGCGAATGCGCACAGAGCAGTCTTTGTTTCACTTTGCAGAAGTTAACTTGTTATTTCGCTTTGTAAAAGAAGAGTCTAGTCTTGTGTTTGGTTAAAGTGGAAATTAAATATATAAAGATTGATACAAAACTGTTTTCTTGATGATGTGACAATTAGGAAGAAGTATATGTCAATTTACAAGAAGTTTGATAAAAATGTGGATCATGAACACCACGTCAAAAATTATTTCTACCGTACCATTGTTCTGATCTGGGATTGTTTGACCATTAAGAATTTCCTGAAAAACGCTTTTGTTAGGTCTTCAAATATTGCTAAAATACAGATCTGGACCTTCTAGCAGTCAAAGTGGAATCACCCTAGAATCATCAAGACGGGCCATAACAACTTCGACGAAATCTATGTGGGAATCCATTCAAGATAAATGCCAAAATTAATGACTTTTTTACAGTGACTTCATTATTTCCATTCTGACGATACCATCCACAGCCGATAACTTTGTTGTTGCCCGATAAAGCGAACATATGCTGCGTGAGCAACATTATTAATCTGATTTCTATCCTACTTTGCAAGTAAGTGGTGGTATTGTTAGAAGGTATACAGAGGAAGAATCTCAAGAGTAGTACCATAATAGGTATTGGCGCGCAACAGAAAAATGGTTCAAATAGCTCTGAGCACTATGGGACTCAACTGCTGTGGTCATCAGTCCCCTAGAACTTAGAACTACATAAACCTAACTAACCTAAGGACATCACACACAGCCATGCCCGAGGCAGGATTCGAACCTGCGACCGTAGCAGTCGCACGGTTCCGGACTGCGCGCCTAGAACCGCGAGACCACCGCGGCCGGCCGCGCGCAACAGAAATGGTACCGTTGTTTCCAGAGTGAAATGTCAGAATGGGACTCTTTCCTGTAAAGGACAAGGTTCGAGTCCCGTAAAGATGCACGTTTAATTTTGATCTGCCACGAAATGTCACTAACGGCGTTGTTCATTTCATTTGAAGCCAGCTTACGGTCTGTGGCGGAGGTTACGTCTGCTGCCACTGTCTGTCCCCACCCCTATATTCGCGAATGTCGCGCCGGAATGAACACCATTCTCGACCTCGTGCACGCGCAGCTGTTTTCTGCAGGAACGCGCACCTTGCGGTAGAGCAGTTGGGAGGTGGCGGCCCTGGCACACACACAAATACCTTGCGGTACAGTAGTAGGGAGCAGGCGGCCCTGACACACACACACATACCTTGCGGTAGAGTAGTAGGGAGCAGGCGGCCCTGACACACACACACATACCTTGCGGTAGAGTAGTAGGGAGCAGGCGGCCCTGACGCACACACACACACACACACACACCTTGCGGTACAGTAGTAGGGAGCAGGCGGCCCTGACGCGCACACACACACACACACACACACACACACACACACACACACACACACACACACACACACACACACACCTTGCGGTAGAGTAGTAGGGAGCAGGCGGCCCTGACACACACACACATACCTTGCGGTAGAGTAGTAGGGAGCAGGCGGCCCTGACGCGCACACACACACACACACACACACACACACACACACACACACACCTTGCGGTAGAGTAGTAGGGAGCAGGCGGCCCTGACACACACACACATACCTTGCGGTAGAGTAGTAGGGAGCAGGCAGCCCTGACGCACACGCACACACACACACACACACACACACACACACACACACACACACACACACACACACACACACACACACACACACACCTTGCGGTAGAGTAGTAGGGAGCAGGCGGCCCTGACACACACACACATACCTTGCGGTAGAGTAGTAGGGAGCAGGCGGCCCTGACGCACACACACACACACACACACCTTGCGGTACAGTAGTAGGGAGCAGCCGGCCCTGACACACACACACACATACCTTGCGGTAGAGTAGTAGGGAGCAGGCGGCCCTGACGCGCACACACACACACACACACACACACACACACACACACCTTGCGGTAGAGTAGTAGGGAGCAGGCGGCCCTGACACACACACACATACCTTGCGGTAGAGTAGTAGGGAGCAGGCGACCCTGACGCACACACACACACACACACACACCTTGCGGTACAGTAGTAGGGAGCAGCCGGCCCTGACGCACACACACATACCTTGCGGTAGAGTAGTAGGGAGCAGGCGGCCCTGAGACACACACACACACACACACACCTTGCGGTAGAGTAGTAGGGAGCAGCCGGCCCTGACACACACACACACATACCTTGCGGTACAGTAGTAGGGAGCAGGCGGCCCTGACACACACACACACATACCTTGCGGTAGAGTAGTAGGGAGCAGGCGGCCCTGACGCGCACACACACACACACACACACACACACACACACACACACACACACACCTTGCGGTAGAGTAGTAGGGAGCAGGCGGCCCTGACACACACACACATACCTTGCGGTAGAGTAGTAGGGAGCAGGCGGCCCTGACGCACACACACACACACACACACCTTGCGGTACAGTAGTAGGGAGCAGCCGGCCCTGACGCACACACACATACCTTGCGGTAGAGTAGTAGGGAGCAGGCGGCCCTGAGGCACACACACACACACACACACCTTGCGGTAGAGTAGTAGGGAGCAGTCGGCCCTGACGCGCGCGCACACACACACACACACACACACACACACACACACACACACACACACACACACACACACACACACACACACACACACACACCTTGTGGTACAGTAGTAGGGAGCAGGCGGCCCTGACACACACACACACACACACACACACACACACACACACACACACCTTGCGGTAGAGTAGTAGGGAGCATTTGGCCCTGACGCACACACACACACACACCTTGCGGTACAGTAGTAGGGAACAGACGGCCCTGACACACACACACACACACACACACACACACACACATACCTTGCGGTAGAGTAGTAGGGAGCAGTTGGCCCTGACGCACACACACACACACACACACACCTTGCGGTACAGTAGTAGGGAGCAGGCGGCCCTGACACACACACACATACCTTGCGGTAGAGTAGTAGGGAGCAGGCGGCCCTGACACACACACACACACACACACACACACACCTTGCGGTAGAGTAGTAGGGAGCCGGCGGCCCTGACACACACACACACACACCTTGCGGTAGAGTAGTAGGGATCAGGTGGCCCTGACACACACACACACACACACACACACACCTTGCGGTAGAGTAGTAGGGAGCCGGCGGCCCTGACGCACACACACACACACACACACACACACACACACACACACACACACACACACCTTGCGGTAAAGTAGTAGGGAGCAGGCGGCCCTGATGCACACACATACCTTGCAGTAGAGTAGTAGGGAGCTGTCGGCCCTGACGCGCGCCCCCAGGCGCGCTGCCGCCCGCAGGTGGTGGTCATTGAGGAGCGTCCTCAGCAGGATGGCCGCCGCCAGCGCCCCGACGCTCGCCAGCGCGCTGCGCCGCCCCGCCGACCCTGCTGGAGAGATGGCCGCCAGCAGCGACCCGCCCAGGTAGCAGACGGCGAGCCTGCGGACACGCGTCGAGGCACTTCAGGCCCCCAAATAACGATCGAACACGTCTGACAAAATCGCTCTTATCTAGCCACGGATTTGCCGAGCAACACTGAATGCATCCAAACAGTGTGTGTGTTGTGTACATAGTTCCGCGTAGTCAGTGTGTACACAACTTTCCCTCTAGAGCGCACCCCGCTAAGCACAACAGCGCAGGTGTAGCGCTTGTCCATCTCCGCACTACAAGATGGGGCTGTCTTAGAGACGGACCAAATTCTGCTTCCAACGATCCGCATATTAATATGTAACGCAGCCAATGAGATTGCTGCTAACGTAGAACCTTTTCTCCTCACAGATGACACTCACGCAGTGATACCTGAACGCTCGAGGTATTATAACGAGTGTACAGACCTCCGATTAGTCAGTCTGCATCAGTCTGCATTAGTCTGTAGTCAAGTTTCAGTCTGCGCCTAATAAGATTATCATATTCCTGTACGTAGCCATGAAGAGAAAGGTATAGACACTTTGTCAAGTATCAGAGATATCTGACAATAAGATTAACATACGAAAACCAAAGGAACTTCAGATTGTCAATTGTAAACAGCATCCAGAATCAAGTTACGTATATCTATGATTGTTATTATTTTACTAAATGTGTGTGAAAATTAATCAAGTTGTGTTTAAAGTTGGTCACAGTCAATCTCCTACTCTAAGCGTGCAAGTGGCGTTTCTATCGTCTGACCTAACGGCAGAAGATAAACAAGCCACGATAAGACCACGAGACATATTGCTGACACTTGTCTACTTCGCTAGAGCGACAAGTCAAATAATCTGATGGTGTGTGTACCGAAGGTCTTACAGTACACACACCACTATGTGTCAGTATAACCTGACTTTGAAGCAGATGCAGTTCGTGTTTGCGTGTACAGGGTGGAGCACGAAATGTGTTACCATTTTGTCTTTGAATATAAACTTTATTGTCAATACAACCTGAAAGGAATATATATTGCAATGAAAAGCCGTCCATGCAGATTTGTTCTAACTCAGCACATGCTCAATATGTCCACCATTTCGTTTCCTTACTTCCTACAAACGAACACTGAAGTTAGTGATTACCCTGCAGCACGTGCCTTCCATAATTTCACTGCAAGCTTGATGAATAAGTCTTCTGAGCTCCATTAAATCACGCGGACGTTTCGGGAAAAGTTTTTCCTTTAGGTATCCCCAAAGAAAACAGTCACATGGATTGAGGTCTGGACTATTGTCAGTCATTGAAGCGACCTGGAAACCCGAGTGAAATGATCCGCGTGTCGAAATGCTCGTGTAAAATCTCCAACACTGTGTTGGCAGTATGTGGCCTTGCTCCATCTTGCATGAACCACTGTGTGTTGAAGGGCAAGCCAGTAGCAAGAAGCTGTGGAATGCAGCTATTGCGAAGCATGCTCAAATAACGCTCGCTGTTCACAGTTTCTTCAAAGAAAAAGGGTCCAATAAGTCCGTGACTGGAAATTGCTGCCCACGCTGTAATCCTCGGAGCATAATGTTGTCGTTCATGAAGCACTTGTGGGTTTTCAGTGGCCCAAAAGCGCACATTTCGTTTGTTAACCACACCGTCTAAATGAAAATGCGCCTCGTCTGAAAACCAAACGTTGTTGAGAGTTTCTTCCCTTTCCTCCGCCCACTGAGCAAACAGTAGTCTCTGCTGCTTGTGTTCTTCAGTGAGCTTCTGTGCACAGGTCATCTTGTATGGGTACATACGGAGGTCACTTTTAACAATGCGTTGAATGGAGCATCTGGATATTCCCTGTTGCACTGCTGCCTTTCTACACGATTTCCCGGGAATTCTCTGTACAGCAACTCGTACCGCTTCGATATTCTCCTGCGTACAAACAGGCTTAGGCCGAGGTCGCTTCGCTTCCAATACCGTTCCTTCCTGTAAAAATTTATCGTACAACCTGTGGATGGTCTTCTTGCAGGGGACCCATCGTGTGTTAAACTGCTGTCGAAAACGCCTCTGAGTCACAACAAGGCTTTTCGTTTCATGAAAGAGTAACACAATTGCCGATCGTCGCTGTGTCGTCAGTCTTCCAATGTCAACCATTGCTGCTTACTAGTCTCCTAGCGGCAGTATCGTGAATTACACGTCATTTCTTAGCTCATTTGTTTTTCCAAGCTCTGCTGGCACTGCTGTAGAGATCCCAGCGGGATATCTAATGTGCGTCGTAAATTGTGAAAGAAACAATTGGTAACACATTTCGTGTACCACCCTCTATTTTGAGCGTAGCGAGTATGGCCGCAAATGCAAGCAAAGCAGTCCTGGCACTGTGTTTAAAGAAGAAGAAGAAGAAAGCCAGACTCTGGTCCAGGGAATGGCTTGAAATGAGAGATTTACCTGTGAAATGTATACTAAAGGAAATATTGCTCTCAGAATCCGATCATTACAACTTTCTTCGAATAGACAATAAACATTTCGTCTGGCGCGTTCATCGGGGTCTGAGGGATAATCAGGTTGCCACCGGTGCCTTCGTCTTGGCCTTCTAGGGTGATACATTGCCTGAGAAGGTCAAGGTGATCGTCTACCGTTGTGACGTCAAGCCCTATATCCCTCCACCGATGGTATGCTTTAAGTGCTGGAAGTTTGTCCATAGGTCTCCCTGCTGTACTTCCAGCCTCGCATGTCGAGATTGAAGATGCCCATCACATCCCAATACTCCATGTGTCCCGCCTCCCATGTGTGTCGACTGCGGAGAGCATCATTCACTTTCCTCGCCAGACTGCATGATTTTACAGAAATAGGGGAAAATTCTGGAATATAAGACCCTGGACCGAGTGACCTACACTGAGGCTAAGAGGAAATATGAACGACTCCATCCTGTGCGAATGACTTCTTCTTATGCCGCCGCTACGACAACAGTCGTAGCCCCATCAGTTCAGCGAATTCCAGTCGCCTCCTGCCCCCTTGACCGTGGGGGGCACTACCCTCCCTATTGCTCTGTGCCACCTACTTTGGGAGCAACAACCCCCTCCCCCACCCATCGGGGCCATCTGTCCCCACTTCCGAGCTGTAGAATCGTCCAACTTCTTTGGCTCCTCTCGCTTGGAAGGGGACCCTTGTGTCCCTCCCTTCCCAGGTTTCCACCAGTGGAAGGATGACACCCGCCAGTGGCTTGAGTTCCCACAAGCAGCCGCTCGTAGGAATCACGATCCTCCTCAGTCCCAGAGACTGAATCACTGAAGCCCTCCCAGCCAGTGAAACCCAAGGAGCAGCAAGAAAAGTCCAAGAAGAAGACCTCTAAGACCAAGGAACTTGCGGTGGCGCCCACCCCACAGCAATCTACAATCTCTGCGTCTGAGGATGGAGTGCAGATTCTGGCTTCTGCTGAGGACCTAGATCTCGCCGGACCCTCAGACGCCATGTAAGTCGATGGAATGGGTACTCAGTCAGTGGCAGCAGGTAATCCAGTGGCGTAATCTGCCTCCTCGATCCCTTCACGCCTTTTTCGGCCGCAGCAGTTTTTTCCATCACTTTGCTGAGTTCTGACTTCACAGCCTTCACCCTTTCTTCTGCATTGTTCTACAGGAAACTTGGTTTGTGTCAATGTGAACCCTCGCCCTCCACGGCTATCGGGGTTACTATAAGAATCGAGCAGCTTATGAGAGGGTACCTGGTGGAGTCTGTGTCTACGTCCTTAACTCTCGTTACAGCAAGTGTGTCCCTCTTCAAACACCTTTAGAGGCTGTCACTGTTTGGGTGTGGATGCCTCAGGTTGTTACTGTCTGCGGTCTCTGACTGGATGGTGATGTCCTGCAGCATGTATTGGCTGCACTTATAGCCCAGTTGCCGCCACCTTTTCTGTTATTGGGCGACTTTAACATCCATAGCCCTTTGTGGGGTGGATTGGTGGCAACAGGCCGAAGCACTGTCATTGAGCAAGTGTTGGCACAGCTCGACCTTTCTCTATTAAATAATGGAGCCTCCACACATTTCACTGTGGCACATGGAACGTACTCAGCCATTGACCTTTCAGTCTGCAGCCCTGGCCTTCTACCGTTTGTCCATTGGAGTGTGCATGACGATTTGTGCGGCAGTGGCCACTTTCTGATCTTTCTGTCACCGCTCCAGAGTCACTCACCTGAGCGCCTTTCCAGATGGGCTTTGAATAAGGCTGACTGGGACCCATTCACCTCTAATTCCACTCTTGAGCCTTTTTCTCATGGCACTATTTATGTAGTGGTTCACACGATTACCACTGTCATCGTTTCTGCCACGGAATCTGCAATTCCCTGTTCTTCCGGGACCCCTCGGTGGAGGACTGAGCCTTGGTGGTCACCGGAGATCGCTGAGGCGATTAGAGATCGCAGGTGGGCCCTCCAGAGTCATAAGTGGCACCAAGCATTGGAACACCTCATTACCTTTAAATGGTTTCATGTCTGAGCCCGATGCGTTATTCGCCGATGGAAGCAGGAGTGTTGGGAACGGTATGTCTCCACCATTGGCACCTGTATCTCTCCATCGCAAGTTTTGGTGCAAGAGTAGGCGACTCTATGGGTATCAGACACCCATCAGCATACCTTGGCTTTCCCTGAATGGAGCAGACACAATTGCAGAACTCTTAGCAGAGCATTTTGCTCAGAGTTCCGCTTCTATGAATTGCTCACTGGCCTTCTGCTACCTGAATGTGTGGTTGGAAAGTCAGTACCTCACATTCCATATGCGCCAGCTCCATTCAGTGAGTGGGAATTCCACTGTGCCCTAACCGCTTGCCCTGATACGGCCCCCAGGCCAGATTGTATCTACTGTCAGATGTTCAAACACCTCTCGGTGGACTGCCAGTGACACCACCTACACCTTTTCAACTGTATCTGGGTTTAGAGTGAGTTCCCCTCTCAATGGCAGGAAAGCATTATCATCCCAGTGTTGAAGCCTGGCAAGAACCCCATGGGTGTGGACAGCTACCACCCCATTAGCCTCACCAACGTTATGTGCAAGTTGCTCAAATGCATGGTGACCCAGAGGTTGAGTTGGCTACTTGAGTCTCGGGACCTTCTGGCTCCATCCCAGGGTGGGTTCCATAAGGGCTGCTCTGCCACTGATAATCTGGTCTGCCTGGAGTCTAGCATTCACATGGAATTTTGCCCGCCGTCCACGTCTGGTTGCCATTTTTTTGACATGTGGAAGGCATATGATATGACGTGGCAACATCACATCCTCACCACGCTTCATGGGTGGGGTCTTAGGGGCCCGCTCCTTCTTTTTATTCAAAATTTTCTGTCACTTTGCTCCTTCCATGTGCAAGTTGATTCCTCCCATAGTTCCTCCCGAGTCCAGGAGAATGGGTTCCTGCAAGGCTCTGTCTTGAGTGTCTGCCTCTTTTCAGTTCCAATCAATGGGCCAGCTGCAGCTGTGGGAACGTCTGTCTCGGCTTTTTTTATGCTGATGACTTTTGTCTGTACTGTAGCTCCACTGGCATTGCAGTTGCTGAATGGCAGGTACAGGGTGCTATCCGCAGGGTGCAGTCGTGGGCTGTGACGCAATGCTTCCAGTTCTCGGCTCCCAAGACCTGCTTCATGCATTTCTGCGAGCGCTGCACTGTCAACCCTGAGCCACGGCTTTATCTTGACGGCAAACCTCTTTCTATGGTGGATAAGCATCGGTTTTTGGCTTCCTTTATGATGCCCAGTTGACTTGGCTCCCTCATATTTGGCAGCTTAAACAAACACTGTGGCGCCATTTTAACACTCTTCTTTGCTTGAGTCACACCAGCTGGGGTGCTGATCGGACTACCCTTCTACGACTGTATTAGGCGTTGATTCAGTCCTGTCTCGTTAATGGGAGCCTGGCTTACAGTTCGGCATCACCTTCCAAGTTGCAGTTGCTTGACCCCATACTCACTGCAGGATCTGACTCACAACTGGAACTTTCTGCACAAGCCCTGTGCAGAGGCTGTGGAGGCTGGTGTCCCTCCATTTCGAATCCTGCGCCAACGACTACTGGCCGCTTATGCTACACATGTTTGTAGCTTGCCTGGGCATCCAAATTACTGTCTCCTGTTCCCCAACTCGGTCATCCATCTTACAGAACGGCGGCCCTGGTTAGGGTGTATGATCGCAGTTCGTGTCCAGGCTCTTCTCTCTGGGATTGAGTTTTTCCCCCTCCCACCTCTTTTCCAGGCCCATATACGTATACCCCCGTGGTGTGTGCTCCGCCCATGCCTTCGGCTGGATTTGGCACAGGGCCTGAAGGACTCAGTCCCTCCTGAGGCCCTCTGCCACCACTTTCTTTCCATCCTTGCCGCGTTTCACGGCTCTGACGTTGTCTATACCGACGATTCGATGGCTGCTGGTCGAGTTGGTTATGCCATTACTCTTGGGGATCATTCCAAACAACACTCATTGCCGGCTGGCTGCAGTGTTTTCACTGCCGAGCTGGTCGCCATTTCTTGGGCCCTAGAGTATATCCGCTCCTGCTCAAGTGAGTCCTTCATTATCTGTAATGACTCCCTGAGTGGTTTACGAGCTATCCACCAGTGTTTTCCTCGCTCTTGTCTGGTGATGGCTACCCAAGAGTCCAGCCATACTCTTGCCCGTTGCGGCCGCTTTGTGGTTTTTATGTGGACCACGCATGGGTCATGTCGGCACCCTGGGTGATGAACATGTTGACTTGCTGGCCAAACTGGCTGTCAGTGTGCTGGCTTTGAAGATTGCCCTTTCAGAGTGTGAGCTCTGTTCAGTTTTGCGGCAGAAGGTCCTTGGCACCTGCAGTGATGAATGGCGCACCCTGCCTTCACCCAACAAACGTTGGATCGTCAAGGAGACTACCAGTGTGTGGCGGTCCTCTCTTTTGTAACCTGCCGGCTGTGCATTGGCCACACCACGTGACGCACGGTTATTTATTGCACCGCGAGGACCCGCCTCTGTGTCGCTGTGGTTCAGCATTGACAGTGGTCCACATTTTGTTGGACTGTCCGCTTTTAACTGCGCTCAGGCAGACGTTTGCGCTGCCTGGTACGCTCCCTGCACTTTCAACGGATGACGCTGCCATTGCTGGCTTAGTTTTGAGTTGTATTCGTGCAGGGGCTTTTATCGCTCGATCTGAGGGTTGTTCTGTTTCTTTTGTGTTGAGTCTGGCCTTTGGCATACGGTTTTAGATTGCGCTTTCTAGTGTGTCTCTTGGTGGTTGGCATTTCCTGTTTTTGTTTCTATTGTCGGCCAACCACTGTAACACACTGTGTGTTTTTAATTCCTCTTTTCTAGTCTTTGTCTATGTCTTTCTTGTTCTGTGTCATCTGTTGTCATCTAGATTGCTTGTTTTTGTTCCTTGTGGGTGTTCCATGATCGTGGAAAAAGGGACCGATGGTCTTTGTAGTCTGGTCCCTTCAACCCCCACATACCAACCAACCTATTGTTCTTTATCTACAAGATATACAGAAGCTTGGTTGGGACATCATTCCGTACCCACCTTATTCATCTAATTTTGCGCTCTCAGATTTCCACCTCTTCCACTCTTATTGAACAAGCTTGAACGAACTTGTTTTCCAGATGAACAAGCGCTCCAAACATTTCTAGATGGGTACTTTTCCTCAAAACCACGGCCGGCCGAAGTGGCCGAGCAGTTCTAGGCGCTACAGTCTGGAACCGCGCGACCGCTACGGTCGCAGGTTCCAATCCTGCCTCGGGCATGGCTGTGTGTGATGCCCTTAGGTTAGTTAGGTTTAAGTAGTTCTAAGTTCTAGGGGACTGATGACCTCAGCAGTTGAGTCCCATAGTGCTCAGAGCCGTTTGAACCATCAAAACCACGTGTTTTCTACAATCGCTGAATCGAAAAGGTACGCACTATTAGAAGACTGTTATAAATAGTAAAGGAGGATATACAGGGTGATTCAAAAAGAATACCACAACTTTAGAAATTTAAAACTCTGCAACGACAAAAGGCAGAGCTAAGCACTATCTGTTGGCGAATTAAGGGAGCTATAAAGTTTCATTTAGTTGTACATTTGTTCGCTTGAGGCGCTGCTGACTAGGCGTCAGCGTCAGTTGATGCTAAGATGGCGACCACTCAACAGAAAGCTTTTTGTGTTTTTGAGTACGTCAGAAGTGAATCGACGACAGTTGTTCAGCGTGCATTTCGAACGAAGTATGGTGTTAAACCTCCTGATAGGTGGTGTATTAAACGTTGGTATAAACAGTTGACTCGCCTAAGGTGAACGTTTTCTGTGCCATTTCAGCCAATAAAGTTTTTGGTCGCTTTTTCTTCGAAGGTGCTACTGTAACTGGACTACAGTATCTGGAGATGTTAGAGAATTGGCTGTTCCCTCAGCTCGAACAAGAAGCACAACAATTCATATTTCAGCAGGATGGAGCGCCACCACATTGGCACTTATCTGTCCGTAACTACCTGAACATCAACTACCCGAGGCGATGGATCGGCCGCCAGGCAGCCCGTGACAGAGCACCATCACTGGCCTCCAAGAAGCCCTGATCTTACCCCCTGCGATTTTTTCTTATGGGGGTATGTTAAGGATATGGTGTTTCGGCCACCTCTCCCAGCCACCATTGATGATTTGAAACGAGAAATAACAGCAGCTATCCAAACTGTTACGCCTGATATGCTACAGAGAGTGTGGAACGAGTTGGAGTGTCGGGTTGATATTGCTCGAGTGTCTGGAGGGGGCCAAATTGAACATCTCTGAACTTGTTTTTGAGTGAAAAAAACATTTTTAAATACTCTTTGTAATGATGTATAACAGAAGGTTATATTATGTTTCTTTCATTAAATACACATTTTTAAAGTTGTGGTATTCTTTTTGAATCACCCTGTATTATTGCTGATGTGCGTATCTGCTGTGTTTATTAAACGTACAGGTAAAAACTACGAACTTACGCACCAGCTCAATATAACACGGCGTTGGGTAGTCCGATGCATTCACGGTCACAATTTTAGTAAATTAGGGTATTTAAACATTAGGTCCGGACGACCGCGTTATAAACGCTGGGACAGAGTAGAAGCAGCATGGAATGTACCTGTGTCTGTCGCCCAAACTCAGTTCGTCTCGACTTCAAGCTGTGTCAGAGCGTTGTTGTCGCTGGAGTTGGCAGCCCTGCTGCGAGTAAACATCCCAAAGATGTTCGGGCTCACAATAGGTTCCTCATCGTAGAAATGTCAAGGCTCAAACTCGTCTAGGGGTTGAACCGCACTTGTCGCATTACACGCCTTAAATTAGACACTTGTGACCCTTTGGTCAAATTGTCTGGCTGATGGCAAGTTTGTGAAATTGTACGAAACATACAATGTTAATGTAACATATAACAACAGTAATTATAATACACTACTGGCCATTAAAATTGCTACACCAGAGGAAGATGACTTGCTACAGACGCGAAATTTAACCGACAGGAAGAAGACGATGTGATACGCAAATGATTAGCTTTTCACAAGCATTCACACAAGGATGGCGCCAGTGACGACACCTACAACGTTCTGACATGAGGAAAGTTTGAACCGATTTCTCATACACAAACAGCAGTTGACCGGCGTTGCCTGGTGAAACGTTGTTGTGATGCTTCGCGTAAGGAGGAGAAATGCGTACCATCACATTTCCGACTTTGATAAAGGTCGGATTGTAGCGTATCCCAATTGCTGTTTACCGTATCGCGACACTGCTGCTCGCGTTGGTCGAGATCCAATGACTGTTAGCAGAATATGGAATCGGTGGGTTCAGGAGGGTAATACGGAACGCCGTGCTGGATCCCAACGGCCTCGTATCACTAGCAGTCGATATGACAGGCATCTTCTCTGCATGGCTGTAACGGATCGTGCAGCCACGTCTCGATCCCTGAGTCAGCAGATTGGGACATTTGCAAGACAACAACCATCTGCACGAACACTTCGACGACATTTGCAGCAGCATGGACTATCAGTTCGGAGACCGTGGCTGCGGTTACCCTTGATGCTGCATCACATACAGGAGCGCCTGCGATGGTGTACTCAACGACGAACCTGGGTGCACAAATGGCAAAACATCATTTTTTTGGATGAATCCAGGTTCTCTTTACAGCATCATGATGGTCGCCTCCATGTTTAGCGACATCGCGGTGAACGCACATTGGAAGCATGTATTCGTCATCGCCATACTGACGTATCACCCGGCGTGATGTTATGGGGTGCCATTGGTTACACGTCTCGGTCACCTCTTGTTTGCATTGATGGCCCTTTGAACAGTGGACGTTACATTTCAGATGTGTTACGACCCGTGGCTCTACCCTTCATTCGATCCCTGCGAAACCCTACATTTCAGCAGGATAATGCACGACCGCATGTTGCAGGTCCTGTACGGGCCTTTCTGGATACAGAAAATGTTGGACTGCTGCCCTGGCTAGCACATTCTCCAGATCTCTCACCAATTGAAAACGTCTGGTCAATGGTGGCCGAGCAACTGGCTTGTCACAGTACGCCAGTCACTACTCTTGATAAACTGTGGTATCGTGTTGAAGCTGCATGGGCAGCTGTACCTGTACATGGCATCCAAGCTCTGTTTGACTCAATGCCCAGACGTATCAAGGCCGTTATTACGGGCAGAGGTGGTTGTTCTGGGTACTGATTTCTCAGGATCTATGCACCCAAATTGCGTGAAAATGTAATCACATGTCAGTTCCAGTATAATATATTTGTCCAATGAATACCCGTTTATCATCTGCATTCTTCTTGGTGTAGCAATTTTAATGGCCAGTAGTGTATCAGGAGCTAAATTAAAGACCCATACATGATGTAGGCCACACAGTTGCGATTTGGTTATAATAATGTCTACTCAGAAAGCAAACTAATAGTGAAAGTGCTAGTATTTAGAATTACTATTACACTCGAGCGCATATCCATTTGACACAGGTCGGTCATTCACAATCTCACTGCGAATTATAAGTCCAATACTCGACCTCGTTAACTACGCGAGAAGTTGAGAGTTTACACCAGGCGCACGACTGCTCACCGCTCAGAGACCAAGTCCAGCGATACCATACAACGCGAAATTTTCTTTAGCACGTTTAAAATTAGTTGCGACTTTTGAAAGATCAGTGCGAAACGAGTGGAGGTAAGCGTAGTGACTACATGAACAGCAAACCGCGCACGCTGGCCGATGTGCAATCTTCCTCAAACGATTCTAAAGAAATTATCAACTAAAAATATCCGATTCTCGCACATCTTATAGGCTAATTAGTCAGCTTGGTGATGAATTGCGTATTATTTCGTTAATACTCGTAATTCTTGTTATATTTCGATATTAGGTAAACTACTGCAAGAAATGCTTAAAGTTTGCAGAGAAAAATAAGGGCCGCTCTGAATTGGCGTTTCGTGCATTTTAGGTCGTGTGGTGCTTCGTATGAAATGTAGGAAACATTCTGAATTATTCTTTAAATTTGAAGCGATCTGTCTGTAGTCTCGAGAAAATTGAATGTATGTACACCATTCCACCGTGAAAGCACGAGCCAGCGAAAAGGCCAGAAAGAAATAGTCGTAAATCCCACGTATCTCATAAACCGTTCGAGGTGTCGAAACAAGATTTTGGCAAGTGATAGCACACAAAGAGCAGGCTATTTTGCCATGTGACTAATATGCGAAACATTCATATCCGCCGCGATACTGAAGCAACTACAGATTTTTTTTCAATGCAATAATATAATTTTAAGGGCCATCGGTAGCTAGTGAATCGAGAACTGCTGTTGGTTTCGTGACAATATAAGTGAAGAAGTTACACGTTTATTTTACTCGGAGAATGGGCTGTGTCATAATCTGTTGCCCTGACTTGCCCTCAGTTACTATTTTAATAACACACTATTTCATGATTCTGTCGGAATTTCAACTGCATTAGAATGTTAGTGAGATGAATATTTGTAGAGTATTCTGTGTTTTGACAAAAGAAGCAGATTTTAACATGACACCAAAAGAAGTTACGTATTACACAAAACTTGTCATAGTCCTTGGTGAATCCATCTCTCCTCACTACCTTCTTGCTATGACACATAACTCGAGATCCGTCCTGTGGTGTAACATTTCCAATGGCTTCTTCTTTCAGCATTTTAGCTTCACTGAGCGTATCCCAGTCGGATTTAAATCAGCACAATATGGACGAAACCTGATTAAACTGTGTCCTTCAGCGTCAGCCAGTTTGTCGACCTGGTACCGTGTCGTTTTTGGTTTGTACAGCACTTGATGTTCCATTAACTTAACCTTATACATGCTACTTTCAACTTTATCCAGTGAAACATTTCCTTGTACCCGGAAACAAATATCCGCTTTCATCCCCTGCATTGTTGTAGCTTTATCCATCACAGCAGAGTGGTTCGGCACAATGTCCATTATTATTGTCGAATTCAGGGGAATATTTTGCAGCAAAACATTATTTTCAGAGCCAGTGATTGTGTTCCTGAACGTTCACTTTTATTGTGAATCTTGTGTTTTCAGACGTACTGCACTCACTGCAGAGCACTTCAACGCCAGAAAATACCACTTTACAACGAGAGCTAATGAACGTACATGCCTCTGATTCGCGACGCAACGTCGTACTGTTTGTCCACGGCGTGGCAACATCCTGCGCTTTAACAACTGAACAGCTGGCGGCGTGGTGGGGAAAGCCGGCTCGCCATTGGTGTTACCTCGGCGACGGCGTCACATCCACGCCGCTGTATCAAACGTCAAAAGTCGCAACTAATTTTAAACGCACTGTAAGTCGTTTCGCTTCCTAGCTACCTAAAGCCCGACTGTTCGCTGTCTGTACTGTACCCTTTGGGGTCTAGACCAGAACTGTCCGCTTTCGCGTCTGCACCAGCACTGTTCACTTTGGCCGCGTGCCGAACATCGTCGTTCAACTGACTAGTGCAGTCCCCTTCCCTGAAGCCGTCCATCTGATTGGCTACAGCTTATTCTACGTTATTTTACATTTTAACATATTTAAATAATCAAAGCTTGACCACTTTCACGTTCTAAATGAAGTAACAATAATATCAATTCGATACCGTTCCCCACAGTCGTGTAATAAAGAAAGTAAGAGCATATGGACTATCAGACCAATTGTGTGATTGGATTGAAGAGTTCCTAGATAACAGAACGCAGCACGTCATTCTCAATGGAGAGAAGTCTTCCGAAGTAGGAGTGATTTCAGGTGTGCCGCAAGGGAGTGTCGTAGGACCGTTGCTATTCACAATATACATAAACGACCTTGTGGATAACATCGGAAGTTCACTGAGGCTTTTTGCAGATGATTCTGTGGTATATCGAGAGGTTGTAACAACGGAAAATTGTACCGAAATGCAGGAGGATCTGCAGCGAATTGACGCATGGTGCAGGGAGTGGCAACTGAATCTCAATGTAGACAAGTGTAATGTGCTGCGAATACATAGAAAGAAAGATCCCTTATCATTTAGCTACAATATAGCAGGTCAGCAACTGGAAGCAGTTAATTCCATAAATTATCTGGGAGTAGGCATTAGGAGTGATCTGAAATGGAATGACCGTATAAATTTGATCGTCGGTAAGCAGATGCCAGACTGAGATTCATTGAAAAAATCCTAAGGAAATGCAATCCGAAAACAAAGGAAGTAGGTTACAGTACACCTGTTCTCCCACTGCTTGAATATTGCTTGCCAGTGTGGGATCCGTACCAGATACGGTTGATAGAAGAGGTAGAGAAGATCCAACGGAGAGCGGCGCGCTTCGTTACAGGATCATTTAGTAATCACGAAAGCGTTACTGATAGATAAACTCGAGTGGAAGACTCTGCAGGAGAGACGCTCAGTAGCTCGGTACGGGCTTTTGTTGAAGTTTCGAGAACATACCTTCACCGAGGAGTCGAGCAGTATGTTGCTCCCTCCTACGTATATCTCGCGAAGAGACCATGAGGATAAAATCAGAGAGATTAGAGCCCACACAGAGGCATACCGACAATCTTTCTTTCCGCGAACTGGAATAGAAGGGAGACTCGATAGAGATATTCAAACTACCCTCCGCCACACACGCTCAGGTGGCTTGCGCAGTATGGATGTAGATGTAGATAATAAACGTTAAATTCTTTTTACATAAAACCAAACAATTTCCTTCTGAACTTTGAATGTCACGCCCAGTAGTCTTGCACCAGTGTGCTTTCTGATAGATAAACAAAGAACAAAAGTAACTATTATGCACTAAACTTTACAACAAATATTCTATTACCTAATGATTCAGTAAGGTGTCATGCTGTCATCGTTCAATGTGTTCTGTGCGGAGGAAATGATGATCTCATGCTTAACTGAAAATACCGGTAATTTAAATTTACTATATCTTTTAAACAAATGAAGTCACCGAATTGATATTTATAAAATCTGTCATTTTAATGATGCGCTTTTATGTGAAATGTCGATCGTTAAGATCTACCAAAGCGTTCAGATTTTAGCATTCAGGTCTTTGTTACAAAATTTGTTAATTTCACTTTAACAGTAAATCCTAAACTATTATAGATATGACCAATATTGAAGTTTTATTGGGATCACCATGAAAATGTATGGAGGATGGCAGATTAAAATTACTATGGCTTCATTCCCTGCATTACTACAGAGTTAAATAGCTCTCATAAATGTTCCCGTTTATGGCCGATCTTAGGTCCGCCATATTTAACACTGCTACGTCTCCCTGGGCACAAACAGCTCCTACGGGGTTTCCCTATGGTGTACGTTCTCGCCTGTCTCACTCGCACACTACAGAGCTTAGGCTTCATCAGCCTGCCTCATTCAGCACAGTAGACGCCTGTGGACTTTCCCCATCTCGTGGCGAATCTGATCTCATTGTGGCACGCGGTCCTGGGCGAGAGGATTCGTTTCACAATTCCTGTAAGGCTGCCTCTTTCGGCCACATACTTAATAGAGAGCGAAGTGCTCGTTAACTCACACTGTGCACTACATTCCGCAGCCTGTCTATCGCAAAATAGTCCAGTAATCCAATCGTGTATTCTTCCTGTTATACAGCACGCACCCAATAGACAAAGTAAAATTTCATAATTTTTTATTCCGTGCTCTTCTATCAGTATTAACGACCAGCATGTACAGTGTGACAGTTATTCAACTATGCGAAAAAAAGATACGTTACTTAGAAACTACGGCCGCCACACACTTTATTCAACATGTAAACGTCAATACAGATATTCGGATTTAGGTTATGACACGTTCGCTATGCCTGCCATCATTGGCGATGATGCGATGCAGACGGAGAGCGACATTCTGCATAACCCGCTGAAGTGTCTGACCATCGGTGCTGTCGATGACCTCCTTAATTGCTGTTTCCAGCTCAGCAATGGTTTTGGGGTCATTGCTGTACATCTCGTCTTTAACACAGCACCACAAAAGGGCGTCGCATGTGTTCAGATCGGAGAATATGGCGTCCAATATGCCAATGGCCTCTGGGTACCCCAGAGCTTAAATGCGATTTCCAAATTGCTCCTCCAGGACAGCAAACAGTCTCCTGCTTCGATGTGGCGGGAGCTCTGTCTTACATGAACCACATCTTGTCGAAATCAGGGTCACTTTAGATGTTCTTGTTGTTGTGGTCTTCAGTCCTGAGACTGGTTTGATGCAGCTCTCCATGCTACCCTATCCTGTGCAAGTTTCTTCATCTCCCAGTACTTACTGCAACCTACATCCTTCTCAATCTGCTTAGTGTATTCATCTGTTGGTCTCCCCCTACGATTTTTACCGTCCACGCTGCCCTCCAATGTTAAATTTGTGATCCCTTGGTGCCTCAGAACATGCCCTACCAACCGGTCCCTTCTTCTTATCTTCAGCATTCTTCTATAGCACCACATTTTGAAAGCTTCTTTTCTCTTCTTGTCCAAACTGTTTATCGTCCATGTTTCATTTCCATACATGGCTGCACTCCATACAAATACTTTCAGAAACGACTTCATGACACTTAAATCTATACTCGATGTTAACAAATTTCTCTTCTTCAGAAACGCTTTCCTTGCCATTGCCAGTCTACATTTTATATCCTCTCTACTTCGACCATTATCAGTTATTTTTGCACCCCAAATAGCAAAACTCCTTTACTACTTTAAGTGTCTCATTTCCTAATCTAATTCCCTCAGCATCACCCGACTTAATTCGACTACATTCCATTATCCTCGTTTTGCTTTTGTTGATGTTCATCTTATATCCTCCTTTCAAGACACTGTCCATTCCCGTTCAACTGCTCTTCCAAGTCCTTTGCTGTCTCTGACAGAATTACAATGTCATCGGCGAACCTAAAAGTTTTTACTTCTTCTCCATGAATTTTAATACCTACTCCGAATTTTTCTTTTGTTTCCTTCACTGCTTGCTCAATATACAGATTGAATAACATCGGGGAGAGGCTACAACCCTGTCTCACTCCCTTCCCAACCACTGCTTCCCTTTCACGTCCCTCGACTCTTATAACTGCCATCTGGTTTCTGTACAAATTTGTAATTGTACACTTTGGATAATGGGGATGAAATCATCATCCAACACGTTCACGTACCGTTCAGTAGTCACCGAGCCATCAAGGAACATCGCACCGATTGTTCCGTGCCTGGACACTGCACACCGCACAGTCACCCGTGCGGATTCTGAGTCCCCCAAATGCTCCAGTTTTGCTTACTATCGAACCCATCGAAGTGAAAGCGGGTTTCGTCGCTAAACCAACGGTATAGCGCATACTAATTCCGATCATGCGCCGCCACCAACAGTGGAGTTTGAACGCCACAACGCAAACCGTTCAGAAGTTCTGACGATTTTATTTAATATAGTTCAATAATTGTCACCCTGTATTTAGTGGAATAGGCTGCAGACGAAATAACCTGACGCTAGACTAAGAGTCTGGCAGCTGAATGATAGTCAGTATAGAACTTCTACTGGTAGTTTACTCAACTAGAAATTTATCACACCTATGGATTTAGCCGTATGCTTACACAAATTGTTAATTGAAACAACAGTCGCTCTTTGTACAGAATTTGACTTGACGTCCGGAGGAACAGTAGATTATGTGATCTCTTGACATCTCTTGCAGCGTTATTCAGATCCTTAATGTGTGATTTCACTCGATCCACTTGTCATCAGACACGTGGTGACAATCTGTTACGACTGTAACCTACTGCTGTGAGTCTCGCGTAGTCTGTTTCACGATGTGGGGCCTTGCGACTGTTCTGGTGCTGGTGCTTACCTTAGGAAGACCGCCTCGATGACCAGTGGTACGGCCAGCAGGCAGAAGTCTCGGCCGTACGTCCTGGCCACGGTCCGAGCCAGGCTGGGTTCCCTGCCGGAGGGCTGCGACGCCGACACCTCCGCGGACCAGTTCCTTCGGACAGCCGACAACGAACACATTTCTGCCTACTGAATTAATCTCTATAACTTCTTATGTAACAATAAAGTAGAAAGAAGGTAGCTGTTAAAACTAATGGTCTGAATGAATTGATCAAAATTCATGGCGAGAAAATATCCACGAATACATTCGATCATGACGTTCCTGTGTTTTGTCAGTCTTAGGAAAAGTTACAATGATTGTTGACGTGAATGGCAAATCCACCGAGCACGCAATATGTATTGAGTGCAAACCAAAGACCGACGGACACACACCGACAGGAAAAAATTGCAACAGCGGGAAGAGGTTGTGCGGCATAAACGGAAGTCCGTAGACGTGTTTCTACATCTGAAAGATGATGTCTATGAAAATTTCGTGCCAGTCACATAAGAGTGGCGCTATTAGCGCTAGTGTGAGCATGTAAATCATGTTTTCTTTAAGTTATACTCTGTAATGATAGTGGTGGGTATTTATGGGGATTTAAGGAGATGGGACCTGGATAAACTGAAAGAACCAGAGGCAGTACAGAGTTTCAGGGAGAGTATAAGTGAACAATTAACAGGAATGGGGGAAAGAAATACAGTAGAAGAAGAATGGGTAGCTTTGAGGAATGAAATAGTGAAGGCAGCAGAGGATCAAACAGGTAAAAAGATGGGTAACAGAAGAGATATTGAATTTAATTGATGAAAGGAGAAAATATAAAAATGCAGTAAACGAAGCAGACAAAAAGGAATACAAACGTCTCAAAAATGAGATCGACAGGAAGTGCAAAATGGCTCAGCAGGAATGCCCAGAGGACAAATGTAAGGAAGTAGAGGCTTATCTCACTAGGGGCAAGATAGATACTGCATACAGGAAAATTAAACAGACCTTTGGAGAAAAGAGAACCACTAGCATGAATATCCAGAGCTCAGATGGAAACCCAGTTCTAAGCAAAGAAGGGAAAGCTGAAACGTCGAAGGCGTATATAGAGGGTCTATACAGGGGCGATGTTCTTCAGGACAATATTACGGAAATGGAAGAGGAGATAGATGAAGATGAAATGGGAGATATGATACTGCGTGAAGAGTTTGACAGAGCACTGAAAGACCTGAGTCGAAACAAGGCCCCAGGAGTAGACAACATTCCATTAGAACTACTGATGGCCTTAGGAGAACCAGTCATGAGAAAACTCTACCATCTGGTGAGCAAGATGTATGAGACATGCGAAATACCCTCAGACATTCAAGAAGAATGTAATAATTCCAATCCCACTCAAAGCAGGTGTTGACAGATCTGAAAATTACCGAATTATCAGTTTCATAAGTCACAGCTGCAAAATACTAACGCGAATTCCAGAATGAGATTTTCACTCTGCAGCGGAGTGTGCGCTGATATGAAACTTCCTGGCGGATTAAAACTGTGTGCCCGACCGAGACTCGAACTCGGGACCTTTGCCTTTCGCGGGCAAGTGCTCTACCAACTGAGCTACCGAAGCACGACTCACGCCCGGTACTCACAGCTTTACTTCTGCCAGTACCTCGTCTCCTACCTTCCAAATTTTACAGAAGCTCTCCTGCGAACCTTGCAGAACTAGCACTCCTGAAAGAAAGGATATTGCGGAGACATGGCTTAGCCACAGCCTGGGGAATGTTTCCAGAATGAGATTTTCACTCTGCAGCTGTGGCTAAGCCATGTCTCCGCAATATCCTTTCTTTCCGGAGTGCTAGTTCTGCAAGGTTCGCAGGAGAGCTTCTGTAAAGTTTGGAAGGTAGGAGACGAGGTACTGGCAGAAGTAAAGCTGTGAGTACCGGGCGTGAGTCGTGCTTCGGTAGCTCAGGTGGTAGAGCACTTGCCCGCGAAAGGCAAATGTCCCGAGTTCGAGTCTCGGTCGGGCACACAGTTTTAATCTGCCAGCAAGTTTCACTAACGCGAATTCTTTACAGACGAATGGAAAAACTGGTAGAAGCCGACCTCGGGGAAGATCAGTTTGGATTCCGTAGAAATGTTGGAACACGTGAGGCAATACTGACCCTACGACTTATCTTAGAAAATAGATTAAGGAAAGGCAAACCTACGTTTCTAGCATTTGTAGACTTAGAAAAAGCTTTTGACAATGTTGACTGGAATACTCTCTTTTAAATTCTGAAGGTAGCAGGGGTAAAATATAGGGAGCGAAAGGCTATTTACAATTTGTATAGAAACCAGATGGCAGTTATAAGAGTCGAGGGACATGAAAGGGAAGCAGTGGTTGGGAAGGGAGTGAGACAGGGTTGTAGCCTCTCCCCGATGTTATTCAATCTGTATATTGAGCAAGCAGTGAAGGAAACAAACGAAAAATTCGGAGTAGGTATTAAAATCCATGGAGAAGAAATAAAAACTTTGAGGTTCGCCGATGACATTGTAATTCTGTCAGAGACAGCAAAGGACTTGGAAGAGCAGTTGAACGGAATGGACAGTGTCTTGAAAGGAGGATATAAGATGAACATCAACAAAAGCAAAACGAGAATAATGGAATGTAGTCGAATTAAGTCGGGTGATGCTGAGGGAATTAGATTAGGAAATGAGACACTTAAAGTAGTAAAGGAGTTTTGCTATTTGGGGAGCAAAATAACTGATGATGGTAAAAGTAGAGAGGATATAAAATGTAGACTGGCAATGGCAAGGAAAGCGTTTCTGAAGAAGAGAAATTTGTTAACATCGAGTATAGATTTAAGTGTCAGGAAGTCGTTTCTGAAAGTATTTGTATGGAGTGTAGCCATGTATGGAAGTGAAACATGGACGATAACCAGTTTGGACAAAAAGAGAATAGAAGATTTCGAAATGTGGTGCTACAGAAGAATGCTGAAGATTAGATGGGTAGATCATATAACTAATGAGGGGGTATTGAATAGCATTGGGGAGAAGAGAAGTTTGTGGCACAACTTGACTAGAAGAAGGGATCGGTTGGTGGGACATGTTCTGAGGCATCAAGGGATCACAAATTTAGTATTGGAGGGCATCGTGGAGGGTAAAAATCGTAGAGGGAGACCAACAGATGAATACACTAAACAGATTCAGAAGGATGTAGGTTGCATTATGTACTGGGAGATGAAGAAGCTTGCACAGGATAGAGTAGCATGGAGAGCTGCATCAAACCAGTCTCAGGACTGAAGACGACAACAACAACATGGCCGTTCTTTGGAAACTTAGAAATCGACGCAACAGGGGAGATAACATTCCGGTTATTGAGGGCTGTGCTTCCATCCTGAGCATTTTGTTAGCAAAATACACGGCAAACGCGTTGGAAAGAGGCTGCGAAGCTGAACCTTTTTTCCTTTTTCTTGCAATTAACTTTAAAGTCCCCGATTGGTCAAATCGGTGTTTGCGGAGCAAAGGCCGCTCTCCCAGCTAAGAATGCCGACCTCCAGCTCATGGTTGGCTTGTGCAAAAGTGGGGGGAGTCTAAAATGTAAAAGTGCTTTTGGTACCGAGCTGAGGAGGAAGCGAGCAGAAAGGAAGAAGTCACACTCTTCTACTGGCGCTTCGCTAGTAAAGAACTGCAGGTCACTACCTAAATGGTGAGACTTGTGTCCTTTGCTAGTGTGCCACTTAGAGCCTGTGCCAGTCACCTTCTGAACCATGAAAAGTACTGCTTATATCATCACACTCACAACGAGTGAAATGTGGATGTACTTATTTGTCTTGAATCAGCCATCTAAACATTTGACGTATTCCATCACGCACAGTCGTGACACGGAGTCAAATTGGTTTGGCAGACCAGCAAACGGGTCCACCTGCACACTGGAATCCACTGGGGTTCAGAGCCTCATAGGAAAGTACCTGCGTTCCGAATTAACCGAACGCGAGACCACGTACTTATATTTTTTGGGAACGCGCCATTAATAAGAGATTTCCGCTGTCCACGACTTCAGAAGGCGAATGCATTGTGGTGTGCCGCCTTGACCAGCAGCAGGGTAAAGTATTTGCACCTGCGGCGTAGGGATGTAATATATGTTTCTCAGCACCCTGTCTTTTCGAACCATATTTTTCTTTTTTGAATAGTACAGTATAGATGTTTGGTGGTGACGTAGTTTTGTGTCATAACGGGGATTCACGTGTATGAAGTCAGATAAAGCGGTTAGTGTTCTGTTTAGTGTCGTGTGTCGATCCCCAGGTGATCACTTTGTACACCATAGACCACACGTTAGTGAAAGCGTTTGTTAAATAAAAATAAGGTTTATGTAATGTTTCTTTCCCATTTTTGTTGTCTTGTAATGTTAAAAATGATTAAATCTAGTGTCAGTTAGATCACAACTTCTTCCTGACTTCTGATTAACAATTCCTTCCCATATTATTATTACAGTCTAGATTAGAAAGATAAGTAGATGCTTTTCATTTGGAGCCCCCTTCCAGGATCTCTTACTTTATTAACCGTAGTTTTTCATGCATGCGAGTTTGCATGCTTGCTATCAACGTTCTGGCGGGTTACACCGGTTATTAATCTTCCAGCATTTCACATTTGCTTTAAGTTACGTTAACCTGTGATCTTGCAATGTTAATCAGTTACTTATGTATCCTAGAGAAATATATTCGCGAAATTTCGTTACTCTCCATGAACTATTTTTTTGTACTGAGATTTTTTCCGTTAGTGTATGTAAGGGTAGCAGAAAGTGGTAAGCTGAGTACTAAGGTTGAGGACTACGCAGGAGACAAAGTGACGGAACTGTGCGTTGCCTGTAAAGGAAAATAATGCGTGGCGGACGCAGCAAGGAAGGCATCTATCGTCTAGTATCGAACACAGCTCATTTAAGAAAGAAATTTATGAGAACGCAGACCTGGAGCACAGCATTGTGGTATAATGGACTGTGGGAAATACATTAAAAATGGAATGAATGCGTTTAACTTTCTGGTGCTGCAGAAGGGTGCAGAAAATGAACACGACTGATAAGTAAGGGAACTACATAGAGCCGTAGGGAACAAAACTTACGGGAAAATGCAGACATTGCAGTGCATAGGACAAATACTTCATGACAGAATGTCGAATCAAAACACCTTTCAGCCGCCTAAGTTTCCAGCTGTTGTTTTATGGAACAAGCAGTTCCGCCGATATATTACTCCATTTTTAGGCCCCCTGACCGACGTATTCGAAGATCCCCACCTGTGGTGCAGTCAAAATAAGTGCCAGCATTCGATGGCTGGTATCTGTAGACTCCTGTTCAAAAGAAATAAGACACAGATGTCTGCAGATACCTGTGACTGAATGCTGGCCCCCTCATTTGACTGACCAGAGGGCAGAAAACTGGTAATTTAAATGGCTGAAAAGTGTTTTGATTCGACATTCTGTACAGAGTAGCCGAGGTCACGCACCAAAAGTATAAAGGTGGACATACAGAGAAATTCTTCTTGACGTTGGACATACGTGCTAATCTGATATAATGAGACTGAGATAGATGAGGAAATTGTAATGGGCCCCACTCGACCAGGCAAAAGGCTGACGAATCTGGAACCAGATAAAAAAGACGGAATGGGAATTGTACAGAATCTAAATAATTTCTAGCAAAATTGTAGCCTCATTGTGACACTATTATAAATAATCAAAAATGCTTTTGAACACGAGTGATTTCTTTTGAAATTTGTGTGTAAGTAGAAGGAAGAATGAATGCGACAGCACATCTACTGAGAAAGCTATTCTAGTTAATGATTTTTCCTGCATGTGGAGCCACAGTCACATAAAACTTACGGAAAGATATAAACGCCGTGTGATTGCGTTTCGTACAGTCAAGCGACGGTTGTATCTTTCCGTAAACTATTCTACTTAGTTGACTTACCTTTGTAACTCTTCCCCGATCTCCTTGGTTCCTTCTGCAGTTTCGGTGTTCCGTAAGTCATCTTCAGTGAGAGTGTTTTTGTAGCCTTTCCACACTAGTTTTTTGAGGTGCCTCACATGAAAATGTAACACCATTATGAAGTCCAAAATCATTGTACATATGATGTAATATAAAGTTATTTTACTGTCAAAATAGTAAATAATTAACTTTCAACACTGAAATATATTTTAGAATGGGACAATGGTAAGGTTACCAATTAATAAACTGAGTAACTGCAAATATTTTTGATGTTTTGAAAAAATAAACAAAGAGGAATTAATTAGAACTGCACTGTGCAGAACTTTTTGCACACCTCATACACCGATAATTATCACTGTCTTCGACTAAAACTTCAGAATGAGATACTCTGATATCGAATGAAGTGGAATACGTTTGATTCCTTCAGTTTTAACTTCCTCGCAGAATCTTCTTCGTTGAGAGTACCGGAGCAATATGCATTGGTGTGCAAAACTTAAGGACGAAATTAACTTGCTATTATGTGTCAGTGGCGAGGAACATAACTCGTTAAAACTTTTAGTATACATAGAAAGAACTGCTGCAGTATAGTGCAGGGGGTAACTGAAAGAAATACGTAATGAGAGGAACAGAAATGACACATTTATTCAGATATAATAACTATACTTGATGGGTTTTTAGTCCCTAACATAAATTTAAAAACAATTAAGTCAAGCTCGCGCATGAAAACTTTTTTATCTGGATTGATTACTAGTTTCGGATAACAATGCAGCCATCTTCAAATCATAAAAGATTCTTGATTGGTGTTGGTGCCATTATGACTTGATACACCGTTAAAATCTTTCTTAAAATGACGACATTCGTACATAAACAGATTTTCATCGTTTGTAGCCAATATAATTGAACGACGGTCATAAAACAAAGGGGTTACGCAGTTACAAAAAATGGCTCTGAGCACTATGCGACTTAACTTCTGAGGTCATCAGTCGCCTAGAACTTAAAACTAATTGAACCTAACTAACCTAAGGACATCATACACATCCATGCCCGAGGCAGGATCGAACCTGCGACCGTAGCGGTCGCTCGGCTCCAGACTGTAGCGCCTAGAACCGCTCGGCCACTCCGACCGGCTACGCAGTTACAACTTAGTAGCTGACACAGTCAGTATGCACATCAGTTCGTGACAGGGATCACCACGTATCTGTCGCTGTGGCGTGGTACGTGTGAACAGTATGGGAACTGACGCCTTTACATCGAACCATATAAGGTACGCAACATCCAAGATATGCAAAGTATACAATGTGTGGCCGGTGCTGTGGCGAAATGGGAAGTCACTCCGGAAGAACTCCTTAGCGACCTCGTGATCAGCATGGGAGCTTGCACAGCATGCATTTCCGTGATCACACACCCTGTCCCGCCTTTTGTACTGCCCAGGTACCATCATAAATCGCGGTGGCTTCCGTGTAATCGTTGTCAAATGGTTCAAGTGGCTCTGAGCACTATGGGACTTAACATCTGTGGTCATCAGTCCAGTAGAACTTAGAACTAATTGAACGTAACTAACCTAAGGACATCGCACACATCCATGCCTGAGGCAGGATTCGAACCTGCGACGTAGCGGTCGCTCGGCTCCAGACTGAAGCGCCTGGAACCGCACGGCCACACCGGCCGGCGTAATCGTTGTGTTGGAATATAAGTGTCATTTCTGCTCGTCTCATTGCGTTGTTATTTTTTTGTGTGAACTTCTGTACAATACTCTAGCAGTTCTTTCAATGTATGGCCCAAGTTTCATCGAGCTATGTTGCTTGACCATGACACATCTTGTTAAAGTTACGATCGTCCTTAAGTTTTCCACAACAGTGTACTTGCTGAAAGATGCCGCCTTTTCCTCTTATAATGCTGTTCTTCATTTAAACTTCTTATTCGTTCACAACTGGTGCAAGAAGCCCCCCCCTCCCCCCCCCCAGCCACCCCTCTCCATACTCGTAAACCTCCAGAAATATCTCAGTTTAGTCGGTGAGTCCGTAGGTGGTGATACAAGGGACGTACAGTATAACTGGCACGTTTACCCATCCGAATTTTTCGATAATTAAGTCAGTCCGTCCTTGAACTGACTTAGTGAGCCGCCGCCTAGGAATTGTTCCTACCTATTAAGTGGAGATGCTCTCGTTTCAGAATCTTAGCAGAGCCGTAGGATTCTGAAAGTGCAATATTACTATCTACGTTTTACGCAACCTGGGTGCACGAATGGCAAAAAGTCATTTTTTCGGATGAATCCAGGTTCTGTTTACAGCAGCACTATGGCCGCATCCGTGTTTGGCGACATCGCGGTGAACTCACATTAGAAGCGTGTATTCGTCATCGCCATACTGACGTATCACCCGGTGTGATGTAATGGGGTGCCACTGGTTACACGTCTCGGTCACCTCTTGTTCGCATTGACGGCACTTTGAACAGTGGACGTTACATTTCAGATGTGTTACGATCCCTGCGAAACCCTACATTTCAGCAGGATAATGCACGACGGCATGTTGCAGGTCCTGGATACAGAAAATGTTCTACTGCTGCCCCGGCCAGCACATTGTCCAGATCTCTCACCAACTGAAAACGTCTGGTGAATGTTGGCCGAGCAACTGGCTCGTCACAATACGCCAGTCACTACTCTTGATGCACTGTGGTATCGTGTTGAAGCTGCACGGACAGCTATACCTGTACACGCCATCCAAGCTCTGTTTGACTCAATGCCCAGGCGTATCAAGGCCGTTATTACGGTCAGAGGTGGTTGCTCTGGGTACTGATTTCTCGGGGTCCATGTACCCAAATTGCGTGAAAATGTAATCACATGTCAGTTCTAGTATAATATATTTGTCCGACGAATACCCGTTTATCATCTGCATTTCTTCTTGGCGTAGCAATTAAATGGCCAGTAGTGTATTTCTCAACACAGTCACCCTGGCGACACACACATCTCTCCCAACGAGAGTCCACTTTTTGATACGGTTACAGTGGAATGTTTTGAGTTTCTTGATGGGGCCACAACCTCGCTTCTGCTTGCACGGCTTCATCACCATCAAAGTGACGTTCTTGAAGGTGTTCTTTGTTTTCCATTGATTCTCTCTGGTTTTCGGTGCCCAACTTTCACCACCTGTCAAAAAGCTGTTAAAGAATCCACCTTCACCACGCTCAAAGCACAAAGAAGTTGTTGACAGGCGTCCAACCTCCCCTGTCTGTTATAATTCTTCATGCTTTCCCGGCGTTCTGTTGACGGATATTCGGGAATCCAGCCGCATTTTGGCGTCGTTCTCGCACGATATTTCAACAGCGTGTCCCGCTGTCTTCTTCAGGTGCTACCTCAGACTGGTCCTTGGTCCGATCGAGTCCAGTATTGATGCCTGGAAGGAGCTGGGCGTTCCCTAATCGGTCCGCGCCGGGTCAAGTGTTCCATTCTAAAGTGCTCAAAACACAGTCCACAGAGCACAAAGTCTGTCAGATCCCGATAGTTTGGCCACAGAAATAGAACACTTACGATCAGTGTTCAGCAGGAATGGGTACTCCTCTAGAGATATCCAGAACGCACTTCAACCTGCCAATCAGCCAAAGGATTCAAAAGAAGAACCAGAAGAGGCAAAGAAGACCTAGCTCTGCCAAAATCAGCAGGATTCTCCAGAAAATATGACATCAAGAGCATATTTTGCCCACCCACTAAAATTGGGGCTATGCTGGGGAATGTAAAAGATGACCTGGGGCTACGCAAGCCAGGTATGTACAACATACCATGCCAGTGTTGGATGTCATACATTGGCCATACCAGCAGAACTGTGGACATCAGGTGTATAGAGACATACCCGACTCAGGCGGGCAACTAAATCAGCCATAGCAGAGCACTGTCTGGAACTTGGGTCATTCAATGGATTATAATGACACCAAGATTGTGACACAGACCTCAAGATTTTGGGACAGTGTCATTAAAGAAGCCACTGAGATTAAGGTTACAGATAATCTAATCAACCGTGACACGTGATACCAAATCAGCACTGCCTGGAATCCAGCGCTTGAGCTTGTGAAAACTCAAAGCAGGACACTCCGGGGTTCTACAAGAAAAAGAAGTTGAGACCGAGAGAACAGCCGTGAGACAAGGTGTCGGACATTAGAGACCAGATCTGACACACCCCAGACCATGAACTCGATTTCAGAAGACGGCCAGGCCGGGCTCGGACGGCGGTCGGAACAGCGGCGACCAGGGAGGGCCAATGTAGCCGCGTCTGGCGGGCGCGGACCGCAGACGTAACACACGACGCGGCGCGGACCGATTACGGAGCGCCCAGCACGAAACAGAAGTGGAAATCATAGTAACAGTCATCGGGTCTGACACACCTCAGAGGACGACCACAACCGTCGAGGACGGCCAAAACGGGCGCGGACGGCAGTCGGAACATCCGCGATTGGAGGGGTCCGTTGAAGCCGAGTCTGGTGGGCGCGGACCACAGAGAGAACACTCGGCGCGGACCGATTAGAGAACGCCCAGCACCTTCCAGGCATAAATACCGGACTCGATCGACCCGTACAACGAAAGACACAGACCTGCCTACAAAGACTGGAAACCTGGATGGAAAAATGGAGAATCCGTCCAAACCCAACCAAAACCCAAATGGTTTTATTCAGACACAGACAGCTGACCAAAAAACGACAACAAAACACAAATGACATAGAACTGACGTTGTGGGACACAGCACTAAGACTTAACGACCCTGCCAGGTACCTAGGAGTGTACCTAGCCAAGTAGTTAAACTGGAAACACACCTCACTTACCTGCTAAACAAGACGAGAAAAAGACAATGCCCTAATCAGACAAGTACAAGGGCGATTCCATGGATGTGACGACCAAACGGCGATCCACACCTACAAGACGTACATTAGACAAGTGATAAAATACGCAGCAGCCCCCTTAGGAGGCTTGCACAAACCGGTAGTAGAACGATTTTACTCGACCGAAAGACGACTTTTACGCAGCATCTGTAGACGGCCAAGGCTCGCGCCCAGTGACGAAGTATATGACATCACAGGCGTGGAACCGCTACAAAACAGAGTGACCAAACTCAGAGCAAACTACGGAAGACACATATTAATGAAACGCCAAGACATGGAAGACATTCTGACAACAAGACCACGAGTGAACAGACGACCAGAATTTAAATATACCCAACCAGCGCGTACAGTAGCACACAACACCAGCCTAGAATACCCAGACCTCGCCCCCCATTATGGAACCACTAACACGACATACCCCTTCCCCCACACCTGACTCAAAGACACAGAAACTAACCCCAGAAAATACACACACACACACACACACACACACACACACAAAATGGCTCTGAGCACTATGGGACTTAACTACTGAGGTCATCAGTCCCCTAGAACTTAGAACTACTTAAACCTAACTAACCTAAGGACATCACACACATTCATGCCCGAGGCAGGATTCGAGCCTGCGACCGTAGCGGTCACGCGGTTCCAAACTGACGCACGGCCACACACACACACACACACACACACACACACACACACACACACACACACACACACGAACCATAGACCTAAGTTAGATATAAAAAGTAGCATAGAAATAAGAAGTTAGACATAAAAAGTAGCACACACATCAAAATTACTGTATTACTATCGTATGCTACATCATCATCATCATCTTGGACAGTTTCCAGCTGTATGCTACAACCTATTTGTATTCTAAAGTATTCAAAGAGAATTTATGGAATAATCGTAACGGAAAATATTGTATAATCTCTAAAATGTACACTTTATTTCAATATGACTTAAAATCTTTAATCTTAAATTTTAAACTTCAATTTCTAACTTAATTTATTTTTGATATACCTCATTTTATATAAAATTTTTGTATTTCTTCGTGCAGATGGTTGTTGTCTTGCAAACGTCCACATCTGTTGACTCAGGGATCGAGACGTGGCTGCACGATCCGTTACAGCCATGCGGATAAGATGCCTGTCATCTCGACTGCTAGTGATACGAGGCCGTTGGGATCCAGCACGGCGTTCCGTATTACCCTCCTGAAGCCACCGATTCCATATTCTGCTAACAGTCATTGGATCTCGACCAACGCGAGCAGCAATGTCGCAATACGATAAACCGCAATCGCGATAGGCTACAATCCGACCTTTATCAAAGTCGGAAAGGTGATGGAACGCATTTCTCCTCCTTACACGAGGCATCACAACAATGTTTCACCAGGCAACGCCGGTCAACTGCTGTTTGTGTATGAGAAATCGGTTGGAAACTTTCCTCATGTCAGCGCGTTGTAGTTGTCGGAACCGGCGCCAAAATTGTGTGAATGCTCTGAAAAGTTAATCATTTGGATATCACAGCATCTTCTTCCAGTCGGTTAAATTTCGCATCTGTAGCACGTCAACTTCGTGGCGTAGTGTAAATATGTAGATATGAAGAAAGAAGTTGTAGAATGTTAATGAAGTTTTAACATAAAAATTCGGAGGTGTAACTTTTCAGCCTGCCGGCGTAGTTGCATAGCTAGAGGGCACTGAACTGATCGTTCCAGTCCCGTCTCGCTGGACAAAGAGTAGCCGTTGACCGTTATATTTACTGGCTCGATAGTGTGGCAGTGCGGAGAACAAATCCGTGTCGGCCAATAAACGTTTCGGAGTAAAGCCGGGTGTACTACTTAGAAGCAGGAATTTCGCACCGTGCTAACACCACAGGGTGCTTTGCGTCGACAGGGAAGCTAAACATAAATACGTAGCGTATCAGTGTTGTCCCAGAAAATGAAACAGGAAGGGAATTAACGATTAGGTGGACAAGTGCTGTCAGGGAAGCACTTTGCGTGGAAGTAGTTTTCTTATAGTTGTTATTAATAAGTTTTTATTACCTGCAAGAAATTTATTGAAAGAATAAATGTTTCATAGGTCTGAAAGACAAGTCGCAAAATCGTCATCTACATACAACCACAAAACATTTTTCTTAGATTACCGTCAGTTTTATACGCCAAATATAGTACTTAATCTTATACGGTACATTGTATTGTACTATATTATATTTTATATTAGTTCTGCTCGTCAGTGACGTCATTCAGTGAAAAACCGATTGTCTGAGTGAAAAAGTTAATTGTTTCAGTAGCCGGACTAAGACTAGCCGCTCAGCGGCTCATTCGCGCTGCTGCTGTTGCACAGGCAACTGCATTGAACGCTGCCAAGATGCCATACAGAAGATACCGTCGACGTTCTCGTCAAACAGTCTACAAGACAATTGAGAACATTGAAATGACCACTTCTGCTGCTGACAAGAGGAGTAACAAGTTGAAGAACGTATCCGCCACTGAATTGATTGAAGGACCATGTATATTTTGTGGATGCAGACTTAACTTCAGCATTGACATCAATGATACCTTTACCCACGGCAACGGATGGTTAACTGTAGCCATTGTACGTGGAGGTAGTGGTGTTCCATCAGACGCAGGCCTGGAGAGTTTCGTCGATCGTGACATTATCGCCTACCGCACTTACCATATTGGAGAAATGGCTAATAAAGACTTTGGAAAATCTGTATATACCTCACCTTCCTCACTATCCCTTTACACTAGAAGTAGACGTAAGATATCTGTTAATGAATCTGTATATATCTGGACGAAAGGCAAAGGTGTATGTGAGTATGTGAAATTTGTGGGAGACAATTGAGACAATTGAGAACATTGAAATGACCACTTCTGCTGCTGACAAGAGGAGTAACAAGTTGAAGAACGTATCCGCCACTGAATTGATTGAAGGACCATGTATATTTTGTGGATGCAGACTTAACTTCAGCATTGACATCAATGATACCTTTACCCACGGCAACGGATGGTTAACTGTAGCCATTGTACGTGGAAGTAGTGGTGTTCCATCAGTCGCAGGCCTGGAGAGTTTCGTCGATCGTGACATTATCGCCTACCGCACTTACCATATTGGAGAAATGGCTAATAAAGACTTTGGAAAATCTGTATATACCTCACCTTCCTCACTATCCCTTTACACTAGAAGTAGACGTAAGATATCTTTTAATGAATCTGTATATATCTGGACGAAAGGCAAAGGTGTATGTGAGTATGTGAAATTTGTGGGAGATTGTACTTTGTATTTTCACAAATAAAGTGATCTGTAGCGTAGCTGAGAACCGGACAAGGGTACATCACGAACCGGGGGGCTCAAGGAGGCAACAGCATGTTCCATGTTAAAGGTATTATCAGTTTGACCTTTGACCCCATCGCGCGAGGCTGGCTTACGCAATCTTGGCAGCGTGCCAGCCGCAAATTTAATAACAGGCAAACGTTGTTACAAACATAATCTCAAAGTGTATACACACTACTGGCCATTAAAATTGCTACACCACGCGAAATTTAACTGACAGGAAGAAGATGCCGTGATATTCAAATGATTAGCTTTTCAGAGCATTCACACAGGTTGGCGCCGGTGGCGACACCTACAACGTGCTGACATGAGGAAATTTTCCAACCGAGTTCTCATACACAAACAGCAGTTGACCGGCGTTGCCTGGTGAAACGTTGTTGCAATGCTTCGTGTAAGGAGGAGAAATGCGTACCATCACCTTTCCCACTTTGATAAACGTCGGATTGTAGCCTACCGTGATTGCGGTTTATCGTATCGCGACATTGCTGCTCGCGTTGGTCGAGATCCAATGACTGTTAGCAGAATATGGAATCGGTGGCTTCAGGAGGGTAATACGGAACGCCGTGCTGGATCCCAACGGCCTCGTATCACTAGCAGTCGAGATGACAGGCATCTTATCCGCATGGTTCGTGCAGCCACTTCTCGATCCGTGAGTCGACAGATGGGGACGTTTGCAAGACAACAGCCAAGTGCACGAACAGTTCGACGACGTTTGCAGCAGCACGGGCTATCAGCCCGGAGACCGTGGCTGCGGTTACCCTTGATGCTGCATCACAGACAGGAGCGCCTGCGATGGTGTACTCAACGACGAACCTGGGTGCACGAATGGTAAAACGTCATTTTTTTGGATGAATCCAGGTTCTCTATACAGCATTATAATGGTCGCATCCGTGTTTGGCGACATCGCGGTGAACGCACATTGGAAGCGTGTATTCGTCATCGCCATACTGGGGTATCACCCGGCGTGATGGCATGGGGTGTCATTGGTTACACGTCTCGGTCACCTCTTGTTCGCATTGACGGCACTTTGAACAGTGGACGTTACATTTCAGATGTGTTACGACCCGTGACTCTACCCTTCATTCGATCCCTGCGAAACCCTACATTTCAGCAGGATAATGCACGACCGCATGTTGCAGGTCCTGTACGGGCCTTTCTGGATACAGAAAATGTTCGACTGCTGCCTTGACCAGCACATTCTCCAGATCTCTCACCAATTGAAAACGTCTGCTCAATAGTGGCCGAACAAATGGCTCGTCACAATACGCCAGTCACTACTCTTGATGCACTGTGGTATCGTGTTGAAGCTGCATGGGCAGCTGTACCTGTACACGCCATCCAAGCTCTGTTTGGCTCAATGCGCAGGCGTATCAAGGCCGTTATTACGGCATAAGGTGGTTGTTCTGGGTACTGATTTCTCAGGATCTATGCAACCAAATTGCGTGAAAATGTAATCACATGTCAGTTCTAGTATAATATATTTGTCCAATGAATACCCGTTTATCTTGGTGTAGCAATTTTAATGACCAGTAGTGTACATACACACTCAAAAACATGTCTGTGTTAGAATCCAACGTTGCGTCAAAATTTCAAACCAATCGGTCAAGAACTTTCGGAGTCACACGATTTTGAACAAATGATCATTTAAATTTTTGTTTATATAGATTTATTTTGTTTTGTAGAAATGCTTTTGTTGCTATTGCAAGTCTCATTTGTATACTCTCTTTATTTCTGCCACAGTCAGTTATTTTCATACCCAATCGTGAAAGCTCGTCAACTACTTTTAGAGTGTCATTAAATAATCTGATTGTTTATAAGCATATTACAGCCAACACGCAAACTATAATTCTGCACAGGAGCTCAGCCTTACTTACCAGTTAATGATGCTGGGACATATCGCGGCACCCTTATTCTTCTTCTCCTTCCAGATTCTCTCTGTAGAATCCATGATACGTGCCACTCTGTTTCAATTATTCTTGACAGGTATGCTGTAGCATTTCAAAATTCCTTTACTGCCCTTACCTCCATCGGCATTATTCGCTTTATATATTCTTTTCTGTTGACTCAAGGTCTCTGTGAGTGAGTAGTGGTCCTATAAAAAATAAAAATAAAAAATAAAAGTATATAATTTTATCGGACAGGCGTCGACTATTTCGCGAAAGTGCACTTACAAAGTTTCGAGCGCCAGTAGGGAGCGAAGCATCTGGAAGCATTGCGCAATTCGCTACATATTAGCGGTGGGACTAGTGGCAAACACACCTATCTAACCCATATTCCACTCACGAAACAGCATCGACGTGCACGGCTGGACCGATGCCGTCAGAGGGTCACTTGGAAGACGGAACGGCGCGCCGTGGTCTTCAGCGATGAAAGCAGATTCTGCCTGCACACAGCTGATGGTCGTTTGCGCGTACGACGTAGACCTGGTGAGCGCTGGCTCGTAGAGTGGATCCGTCCGAAACACGCTGGCCCCACCACAGGCTTTACGGTGAGGGGTGCTGTAAGCGACACCTGTGGGGCGCTAACCTCCGCTCGGGACGTGCACAACGTTCTTATACCCATTATTTTGTTGCTGTTGCAACAAGAAGGTGATATGTTGTTCCAACAGGATAACGCTCATGCGCACACTGCCCGTGAAAGTAGGCGTGCTCTGCAAGACGCGCAGCAACTGCCCAGGCCACCAAGACCTCAGGACTTGCTCCTAATCACGGATTTGTCGGATATAATGGGAGGAGAAGTGACTCGTGCGACTTGTCAGCCAACAAATCTTACATACCTACGTGGACAAATGGCTCTGAGCATTATGCGACTTAACTTCTGAGGTCATCAGTCCCCTAGAACTTAGAACTACTTAAACCTAACTAACCTAAGAACATCACACACATCGATGCCCGAGGCAGGATTCGAACCCGCGACCGTAGCGGTCGCGCGGTTCCAGACTGTAGTGCCTAGAACCGCTCGTCCACACCGGCCGGCTACTCCAGGACAGTAGTCGCCATCCGTACGATCGGCTGGATGCCAGACTCAGCGCCTGCATTGCCGCCCACGGAGGCTACACCACGTACTAATATGGGTGTTTCAGCACGGGTCAATACCTGGCACCTCTGAACCGCCTGTGCTACTGATCTGTAAGTGTAATCATTCCATGTACTCCGTATGCACTGTTGCGACGATAAATGTTGAGTAAATGGAATGCGTTCTATAAATGCGAGAGTACCTGGAGCGTCAGTGGCAGTAGCCGAACGACCTCAGAAGATGTCTCCCGCAGATGGAGACGAAACGTCAGGTGGGAATTATATACATCGACCACGGCCTCTCAGCCCGGAAGTTTTAACTGAAGACTCGCAATTCTGTTATGTCGAAGAATGGAAGGGAAAATTGGAACTAAATTAGGAAACCAACAGCTTTGGTTTAGTAAAAGCAAGGACACCTGTCAAACGATTTTAGAAATTCGGGCAGTAACAGACGACAGATGTTACATACATTGTATTCGTAGAATGGACTTCGATAATGTGGGATACAACAATTTGTTTCCCTCTGTCAGTCAGTGTGATACGAAGTACAGGGCAAGTAGTACAATCCAGTATCTTTTGAAGTAGCTAGCACTGACGCACTTACACGAGAGGTCAAAATAAACCCTGATACTAAAATGGTGTAGTGTAAAGGCGGTGAGGGACGTTAAGCACTTTCTCGATTTGGGAGGCCACGGACAGAAAATGAGCATGAGCATGATACGGTCCAGTGACCACACAGACCTGGCCGCAGAAGGTGGCTAATGAAATTAAGTCTGCGCCAGCTGATGGTTTCAGTGCGCACTTAAACAAAGGGAGGAACTACGGCACTGTTGTGGACGGGTAGTGCCCGTGCTCGGTGGTTAAATGTTAAGCTTAGGTAAGAGGCTCTTGACAAGACGGAGGAACTTTGGTACTTCGCAAGGCGAGTAGATAGAGGAGGAAATTGCAAGAAACGTGCAGTAGTGAGGAATGGACACGACAAAATGACTTTGTATGAAAATAAGCAGCTGCTGACAACCAAAACCCTGTACCTCGAGACCATAAAAACATTCATGACAAGGTTCATTTGAAGCCCAGTGGCAACAACAGGAAAAACAGGAATGACGCGACTAGAGGCTGGTGTAACAGAGGACTGTTGCCAACAAAAAAAAATTGATCGAGAAAGGAAGAAAAACGGGATGCAACGAGTCAGCTACTAAAAATGTCTAATAAGTGTTGCAATGACTAGAAGAGAGAGAACGGTGGGGCATGTATTACGTCGTGAGTGATTGCTGTAGACTGTACCTGAAGGCACGGAAGAACGTCCGAGGCAGTCCTAGATACGGGTGTCTAATCAAAAGTATCCGGACATTGTTGTGTAATGTGGTATTGGCCGGGGCGGACCCACCAGTTATAAAATGAGGTGGGGGCAGTATTCTGCTGTATGTACAGAAGCAGCGTGATGGGTCGGTGAGGAGACCTCAGTGACTTGGAACGTGGACCAGTCACTGGATGTCACCGAGTAACGAATCCACCAGGGACGTCTCAACCCTTCTAAAGCTGCCCGAGTCGACTGTGCCTGATGTGACTGCGCTATGGAAACGCGAAGCGACAGACGCAGGCAAACCGAGACCAAATAGACCTCACGCAACACCTGACAGGTACCGTCGAGCACTGCAGAGTCTGGCTGTAAATGAAAAATCGCATCAAATCAGGGGAAGGAATCACTCACGAGTTCCGAAGTGCTGACAGCAGTGCAGCTGGCACGACGACTGTGCATCGGGTGTTAAAATGGAGGGTACAAAATGGTCGAACAGTTCCTTATAAGCCACACATTTCCGCAGTTAGTACTCAGCGATGTTTGAGAGGTTAAAGAGCGACGCCACTGAACAGTAGGTAACAGGAAACAACTGATCTGGAGTCATGAATTACACTATACCCTGTGGCAATCCGTGGGAATCCCTGGAGAATGTTATGTACCATCAGTGAATTGCGTGGTGTTACGGTATGGGTTTGTTTTTCATCGTGGTCTTCTTGTAGCGCTCAAGAAAACGCTAAATGCTAAAGGATACGAGCAACTTCTACAGTATCGTGTTATGCCTACAGTAGAGGAACAGTGCGGAGAAGGTGATTGTATGAGCGTGACAGTGCAGCCTGTCTTGTGGCAGCACCTGTGAGGCAGTCGTTTGTGGACAGTAACACTACTGTCATGGACAGGCCGACCAGGATCCTGACGTGAAGCCAGTGGAGTCTTTGGGATGAGTTAGAACGTCCGCTTCGCTCCAGACCCGAGCGCGCAACATCCCTACCTTGCCTGGTAAGTGGCCTTCACTCATTTCAACGTTTGTATCCAGCAGATAAAATAGTCCACCCCACCCAGGGTGCCCTCTTCCAACTACAGCGACTGGGGAAGGTCGTGGCTTTCTGCTGGGTTCCGGGGCATGTCGGCATTGCTGGGAACGAAAGGGCAGATCTCGCAGCCAAGGAGGCGTGTCTCGATCCACGAGTATCTCAGTGTTACGTCCCCCTGCACGCACTCACGTCACTGTTCAGCTCCCGAGTCATGCGTCGGTGGGAGGATGAGTGGCTGGAAGTGACTGACAGTAAGCTCCGTTTAGTCAAGCCCACAACGCGTGTGTGGTGTACTTCCTTCCAGCCCCGTAGACGAGAAGAGGTTCTCTTCACTCGGCTTCGGATAGGGCACAGCCGTATGACGCATGGCTTCCTGCTCCGGCGAGGTGACCCTCCAATGTGTGGTACTTGTGGCGTCCAGGTCACTGTACGCCACGTTTTATTGGACTGAGTTTTATTTTCTGAATAGCAAGCCGCGGCTGCCTTACCAGCGGATCTCCCATCTATTTTAGGAAACACTCGGACGAATGTGGTTAAAGTTTTAAAGTTCTGTGCCTTGTCAAATGTTTTTACAAAGATTTTTAGGGAGAGGGTCTTAATTTTCTCACTGTGTGACAAGCTCGCTCATATTTTATGTAAGTGGCCGGCCAATGAGACTTTCCTGTGGCATTCTTGCTGCTACGTTTTCGCTTTCCTTACGTTTTTCTTTCTTATGTAGCATTTTCCTTCTTTTCCTGCTTTCTTTGCGTGTGTGCTTCGGTTTTATTTGGTCTGTCCCCATTCGTTCCTTTTAATGTGTGTCAGGACGCTGATGACCTCGACGTTGAGCGCCCATAAGGCCCAACACACACACACACACACACACACACACACCTTGTCTGGTCTCGGCTCTCGAGGAGGAATGTGTTGCCACACCTCCAGACACATTCAGACACCTCACTGAAAGACCCCAGCAGCGTGCAGGCCGACGTAAACGTAAAGGGTGGAAGATGTCGGTATTAACGTCCACTAATACAGTGTATACATGATGTGGGAGAGAGAAGCTGAGCTGGAGTTTACGAGAGGGTAGCTGGTGACCGACACGAATGAACAAGTGCAGCAAACCAACCCTATGGTAGGTGACCGTAACCGCTCATCTGTGCCAAAGGTAGGTCCCACACTTTACCTTCTCCAAAGTGAACATGCTGTACGTAATTGGCCACGGCCACATATTTGTTTTATCAGCTCATTTGTGTGAACGAAAGTTTTCTGGACATTTTCCTTATCAGCCAAGCCTCCTGACATTCGTTCCCTAAAAAATATGATAAAATTGTAAACGAGTTCCGATACGCTTCAGTTTTAGCATTCTCACATTCTCTCAAGGTCAGGGCCACGCCGCGCCGGAACCGCTGCTTTTCTGCTTTCAACCTCCGTCCCTGATCGTATATGGCATAAATTTTTCTCTTCAGTCATGGAATGTCCCACCGCTACCTCTAGGAACACAGACATATTAAAAACTGAAACACACAGAGTTAACGTTCCACAGCGACATTTATTTTGTACTTGTTTATGAACCGGCTTTGGGATTTCTAGGCCATCTGACAACTTGTGATTGAACAGGCAGTCGACAAATGAGCGAGAGCTCCTGGCTGTACAAAGGCTATTACTTCCGAAGATATGTGACGAGCTGTAGGCTATGCATCGATACGAAAGATACAAATCGCAGTGCTCCCATTTGACGTGGACACAAAACAGCAAATACGACGCAGTGATGTATTCAGTGTCTTCCACATTATTATTAAATGTCGCATTCATGATCTATGGAGCAAGTATTAATGTAATGTAAGGATGTAACCATAAATCTCTAGATCCAGTATTTGAAGTAAATGTATTCTATTACACAAGTTTCACTCACCAGACGGCAGCTGTGGCCGAGCGGTTCTAGGCGCTTCAGTCCGGAACCACGCGGCTGCTACGGTCGCATGTTCGAATCCTGCCTCGGGCAAGGTTGTGTGTGATGTCCTTAGGCTAGTTAGGTTTAAGTAGTTCTAAGTCTAGGCGACTGATGACCTCAGATGTTCCCAAGTATGTGAATGGCTCGAAGACTTCTTAAGTAATACAACCCAGTACGTTGTCCTCGATCGTGAGTTCGTCAGAGGTGAGTGCCCCAGGGAAGTGTGGTAGGTATGCTGTTTTCTATCTACATAAATGATCTTTTGGATAGGGTGGATAGCAATGTGCGGCTGTTTGCTGATGATGCTGTGGTGTACTGGAAGGTGTCGTCGTTGAGTGACTGTAGGAGGATACGAGATGACTTGGACAGGATTTGTGATTGGTGTAAAGAATGGCAGCTAACTCTAAATATACATAAATGTAAATTAATGCAGATGAATAGGAAAAAGAATCCTGTAATGTTTGAATACTCCATTAGTAGTGTAGCGCTTGACACAGTCACGTCGACTAAATATTTGGACGTAACATTGCAGAGCGATATGGAGTGGGACAAGCATGTAATGGCAGTTGTGGGGAAGGCGGATAGTCGTCTTCGGTTCATTGGTAGAGTTTTGGGAAGATGGGGTTCATCCGTAAAGGAGACGGCTTATAAAACACTAATACGACCTATTCTTGAGTATTGCTCGAGCGTTTTCGATCCCTATCAGATCGGATTGAGGGAGGACATAGAACCAATTCAGAGGCGGGCTGCTAGATTTGTTACTGGTAGGTTTGATCATCACGCGAGTGTTACGGAAATGCTTCAGGACCTCGGGTGGGAGTCTCTAGAAGAAAGGAGGCGTTCTTTTCGTGAATCGCTCCTGAGGAAATTTAGAGAACCTGCATCTGAGGCTGACTGCAGTACAATTTCACTGACGCCAACTTACATTTCGCGGAAAGACCACAAAGATAAGATAAGAGAGATTAGGGCTCGTACAGAGGCATATAGGCAGTCATTTTTCCCCCGTTCTGTTTGGGAGTGGAACAGGGAGAGAAGATGCTAGTTGTGGTACGAGGTACCCTCCGCTACGAACCGTATGGTGGATTGCGGAGTATGTGTGTAGATGTAGATGTAGAAGTCCCATTGTGCTTAGAGCCATTTGAACCATTTTTTATCATGATTTAAAAAAAATATTAAAGTGCTCCTTTTTTCCCGCGCGCCGTTCGAAAGTGAAACAGAAGAGAAATTGTATGAAGCTTGTTCGATGAACCCTCTGCCAGGCACTTAATTGCGAATTGAAGAGTAATAATGTATATGTAGATGTAGATGAAGGCACGGAGATATTAGGTGAAGTATCTAAATTACCCACAAACTGCTAAACTGTCATAAACAGGTTGAAATGCACGAACAAGGAAGGACTGTGTAAATAAATGTTATATTAAATTGGGCCGCGCGGGGTAGCCGCGATGTCTCAGGCGCGTTGCCACGGTTCGCGCGGCTTTCTTGTCGGAGGTTCGATTCCTCCCTCCGGCATGGGTGTGTCTGTGTATGTGTTGCCCTTAACGTAAGTTAGTTTAAGTTAGGTTAATTTAGTTTAGTTAATGCAATGTAGCAGCTACGTGAGTGACGAACAGTCCCATATTTTCCGCGATCTTCCGTGTTGTAGGATATATTTTTATCCTCCCGGCTCTGTTACTGACCGCCTGTTTCTCCCTTATATTTCTTCAATGACCACTGCTATAAATATCAACCCCGCAAAGTACTATCGAATGTTCAAGGTTCCCGGCGGACAATCTCGATAAGTTTTCGGATAATACTTGATATTGTTGTCGACTTGGAGTCACTTTTCAGTTACGTGCTTCGACGGAGAAAAAAAAAAATTGATTCGAGGATGTGCGATCAGCAGAGATAAGATTACATAGCCTACTCGCCTAGAGGCACCGTGACAGGCGCCGTGTTCACTTGTTTCTCCGTCAGCACTGGCGACCCACGGAAGCGTTCGCTTCGTAGCGATCAGCAGCCATGGTATAAATAACACACGGCAGTAACAGGAAGTCGCCAAATTGCATTACACAGGCGTTAATGTTTAAACACACTCGCTACACTGTTTACTTCTGACTGATCCACACGGCACAACAACGTTTCACAACGAGACAGTACTGACAGATCGCTTAAGTTGGCAGCAGTCGAGAACAGAGGGCAATCAACACGAAATGTTTCGATTTGTGTGGTCTTCTTTCCGTAATCGAACGTACTGCACTGTTCTGCGTTCACTTGCGTCTTCATTTGCTTCTTAAGTGAATCAGTTTTCATTACGTGCTGTTCCAGTGACAATTCAGAGGCGAAGCAAGACGATTAAAAACTCATCTGGAAGTGGGAGGAAGAGTATTACTGGTTAAAGCCCACAGCCTCCCACGCTAACCGACTGTATTGCTTGCTATGTAAGGGGTAGTGCTGCCCATTGTCAACATTCATATATACAAGGTCATAAGCGGCTTGTGGAGTTACACACAAATATGTTACTGTATGACACAACAGTGTAAACATAAAGCGAATTATGCTGGTTTATTTTATATTTATCTCTTTGTTGTCACCCATTCTAACAAAATACGATGTATTTGTGCCGCTCACATTTATTGTTATTAAATCTCCCTTAAGCCACCCTTAAGGTTAAAAAAAAAAAAAGGTTCAAATGGCTCTGAGCACTATGGGACTCAACTGCTGTGGTCATCAGTCCCCTAGAACTTAGAACTACTTAAACCTAACTAAGGACATCACACACATCCATGCCCGAGGCAGGATTCGAACCTGCGACCGTAGCAGTCGCACGGTTCCGGACTGCGCGCCGAGAACCCTTAAGAGCACCTGGACGTCATGGCCTATAGTTTTTACTAGTATTTTAAAATTTAACAACTCAAAAACTGTAATAGGTTATGGGAATGAAACTCTAATCAAGTAATTAGTATATTCTGACCTCTGCGTGAAAAGAAATTAAAAACTGTGGAGTACAGAGTGGAGTGAATATTGATTTTTATCCTATGTTCTGATTTACGTGTAATCTTTATTTTAAGTACAGTGTACTTCCACACCATTCAAAATAAAAAGTCTAAGCAAATTTTATTCCTTTAATCATTAACTTGTTGAAACAGTAAACGAGGAATAATTACCAACTTGCTGTTTTGTGTGTTTAAAAAAAAAATTTTTTAGAAGTTGGCTCAGATGGTTCCAATGGCTCTGAGCACTATGGGACTTAACATTTGAGCTCATCAGTCCCCTACAACTTACAACTACTTAAACCTAACTAACCTGAGGACATCACATCACACACATCCGTGCCCAAGGCAGGATTCGAACCTGCGACCGTAGCGGCGGTGCGGTTCCAGACTGAAGCGCCTAGAACCGCTCGGCCACGTCGGCCGCCTAGAAGTTAATTTTTTATCTTAGTAATTTAAGAAGATTTGATGTGATTCAGCTTGGAATATTTATTACATTGTTGAATAATGTGGTTCACTGTGTAGGCCGAGCGGTTGTAGGCGCTACAGTCTGGAACCGCTCGACCGCTACAGTCGCAGGTTCGAATGCTGCCTCGGGCATGGATGTGTGTGATGTCCTTAGGTTAGTTAGGTTTAAGTAGTTCTAAGTTCTAGGGGACTGATGACTTCAGATGTTAAGTTCCATAGTGCTCAGAGCCATTTGAACCATTTTTTGTGTAGGCAAGTACTGCATTATTATTCACAAAAAAATAGTTTTGCAGGTTTAATGGTGCATAAGATATTGATACCTAAGTGTGGAAAAATGTCGGTTACGGGAAATTGGAAACTGAAGAATATAACGTGTCAAAACATCCCAGCTCCATAATGTTGCTGATTCAGGATATCCTTTTCATCTTCTTCAATTTTCTTTCTTTTCTTTGTTATTCGAGACTACTTTGTCACGCTTTCAACAGATTTTTCAGCTTCAGCTACACGTTGCCTGTCTACTCGCAGCAGTCGATCTTTCGTGCTGCCCCAGTTTTGATGCCTACTCTGCTCATGATTACCGTAAAAATTACGACTGCAAATAAACTTCTTTGTTTTTGTCATTTTAGGATTGTAAAATGGGTGAAATACGGACTCACAGTAACACAGACGCACGCGAAGAAATAAACTCAAGTAAGCTATTTGTATTGAGAGAAAGGTCGATTCCAATGAATACCTGCTCACAGTACAGTCAGCATGTTCTTCAAGGATATTACACAAACGAGTTCCTATGGAAAGAGCAGCACCAAATTTAAATAACGAATCATTTGTGGTTGACAGTAGTGTAAGAGCTAGGCGTTCACGCAGCGCATGTACTCTACTCCGTCCGAAAAGGCGTCGGAAGGCCCAACACCGTCGACCGGCCGCCGTGTCATCCTCAGGCGGTAGGCGTCACTGGATTCACATACGGAGGGACGTGTGGTCAGCACAACGCTCTCCCGGCCGTTGTCGTTTTCGTGACCGGAGCCGGTACTTCTCAGTCAGGTAGCTCCTCAGTTTGCCTCACAAGAGCTGAGTGCACCCCGCTTGCCAATAGCGCTTGGCAGACCGGATGGTCACCCATCCAACTGCTAGCCAAGCCCGACAGCGCTCGTAACTTCGGTGTTGCCACTGCGGCAAGGCTGTTGGCACGCATCTATATTAGAAAGGCATTTAAACACGAAAATGACGAGGTACTGTACACAGGGTGATATTTTCCGCCGTGTACAGACTCTAGGGACTGATAGATGAGAGGATACGGACAAAAAAGGTATTTCGGGAAATGCATACCTTCCATGCTAGCAACCATTTATTTGATCATACTTTGTTGCAGGTACTGCGGTCTAAAGGCCTCCAAACACGTTACTGCATGCTTGACAATCACGCTTGCCCATGCGTGCTTGTGCAAGCTTGCTTGACCGTGTTTAGGGTAAATTAGCGCAAGCATCAGGCTTGCACAAGCAGCTTGACCCTTGACCGAATTTCGAATATGCTGAAACGTCTCCTTAGAAAAATTATACATGACTGTGCTTAAACTGACACACAATATTTTTTAGTACCACGCAATCTGACTTTCAGTAATCCCTACAAAAGAATGGCCCTGACTAACATTAACCTATACCTTTCGGAAATCACTTACCTCACAAAAATCTTCGTTACTTTAACTACTGCAATACAGCGAGCGCCACTACTGCCAGCTAAATAAAAGATTCAAACTACTGAAGGCACTAACTACTGATAGGCATAGTTAGCCAATGAAATATTTTGATAGAGAACAAACAATGTATTTACCTTAATAGTGTTCAACAGTCATAATATATATATATATAGCAGTTCATGACATCCAGTCTTACAAATGTACTGTCTCTGATGGACACACGTCCAGATCATCCGCTCTCAAAACTCTGCCATTTCTCTCCTCACATCCACCACTGCTGGCGGCTCACCTCCAACTGCGCAACGCTACGCGCTGTTAACAGCCAACTGCCCAACACTACAATAGCAAACAACAATGCCACCCAGCCACAGACTGCACACAGCACAGCCAGTGATTTTCATACAGAGCGCTACGTGGCGTTACCAACATAAAAACCTAAACAGCCTACTTACAAAGCGTGCTTGTGCAAGCCTCCAAGCGTGTCCATGCTTGCTCGTGTGTGTCTAGAGTAGGGAGGCTTGAACAAGCACATATCTGTCATTCGGACACGGACTGTGGAGAGGGCTCGTTCATTTAGATTTTGAGTAGTTTCCTTCTTCGTTCTGATGTCGGACCGGGAAGTGTTGGAGGAATTTATTAGGTGCTACGAAAGACACCCATGTTTATGTAATATTAAAGGTAAAGAATATCACGATAAAATGAAAAGAGACGCGGCATGTGAGGTGCTTCTCACAAAGTACAAAGAAACAGAGCCATCAGCAACTAAAGATACTGTTATTAAGAAAATTAATACATTACGAACGAATTACAGACGAGAAAAAAGGAAACGTGACAGAGCTTACAAATCAGGGGCTGCAGCAGACGAGGTTTACAGACCTGTTCTGTGGTAAACAAACTGATGCTCGTACGTGCGTGCTTGAGCCGTGTGGAGGCGCGAGGAATTTGTGCACGCCTGAGCAAGCACGCTTGCGCAAGCGTGATTGTCACGCACGCAGTAGCGTGTGTGGGGGCCTTAAGATGCAGCCACAGCTACAGTGTGCATGGTTTCCTCGAAGAGGGTCGTACTGTTGCTCACACGTCATGCCCTAGCGCCATTTCCTGCCGTAGTAATAGATAACGTTGTGTTATATTCACTTCTCTTGCTGACTCACCTTGTATAGGATGTGTACGGCTTTGTACGGTATCGTTCCGTATGTGAAAAAATGGCTCCGAGCATTGTGGAACTTAACATCTGAGGTCATCAGTCGCCTAGAACTTAGAACTACTTAAACCTGACTAACCTAAGGACAACACACACATTCATGCCCGAGGCAGGATTCGAACCTGCGACCGTAGCGGTCGCGCGGTTCCAGACTGTAGCGCCTAGAACCGCTCGGCCACCCCGGCCGGCGTTCCGTATGCGAATCGAGAGCTTGCCGACATCGTGTTTACTTACGGAAAGGCAAATTGCAACGGGCGGCGGGCAGCTAGGTTATATCAGGAGACCTATCCCGCCGACAACCACCACAGTATTCAATGTTTGCAACAGTGTTTCGCTGTTTGTCTGAGACGGGGTCGTTTCAGGAAGCAGGAAATCATGAAGGACCTACCAGAAATGTTCGGACACCCGACTTTGGAGGAAAATGTGATTAAGACTGTGGAAGGCGACCGCCGTGTCAGTACCAGGGCAGTTGGCCCGCCAGTACAGGGTAAAGCCAGACGACGGTGTGGAACGTTCTCCGTGACAACTGTTACTACCCTTATCTTTTACAGCGTGTGCAGCGCTTACTGTCCACATCGGGAGCAGTTTTGTCACTGTCTTCTTCACCAGGCAGCCACAACTGCGGGATTTGCGTCATCCACCCTGTTCACTGATGAGGTGACCTCTGCAACTTCCGTGACAGTCATCTGTGAGATAGTACGCAGAACTCCCGTGGTACGGTGACAGCGAGCCATCTGCATCGGTGCAGCCGAAGTGTGTGGGCCGGAATAACTGGCGACCGTATATTGGGATCAGTCTCCCTTCCACGTCACCTAACAGGCCAGAAGCGAGAACCGTCGGCGTTTCTTGTCTCCCCTGCAGGAAGAAGTGCCATTGATAATTCGAAGGGTTATGTGACTGCTACATGATGGTGCGCCAGCCCAATCCGCCACTAACGTCCGAACGCATCTCAGTCGTGTCCTCCCTGGTCGATGGATCGGACGAGGTGGTCCAGTTGCATGGCCTGCTCGTTCACCAGATCTCAACCCGTGTGATTTATGGTTATGGGGCCATCTCAAAAGTATCGTGTATGCAGATCCCATTCTAGATGTGGAGACACGTTGCCTTTGACAGTGTTTGGATCCAGCCTGGCCGGATTGAAGGTGTGAGACAGAACATGCTACGGCGCGTACATCCATGCGTTGAGGTACATGGAAACCATTTTCAACACATACCGTAACTGTAGCTGCATGGTACAGCGCGTATTAGACCACAGTCTGTGTAACAATATATGACTGAATAGAAGGTGTCTAGCATGGAAACCATGCATTTGTGGACATAAGTTCGTAGACTCTTTTTCTTCCATATCCTCTCATCGAGTTGCAGGCGGTGGAAATTTGGAAATTTGTGGTAAACTACGGGGCCAAACTGCTGAGGCGATCGGTCCCTAGGGTTGCACACTAATTAATATAACTTAACCTAACTTACGCTAAGGACAACATACACACCCATGCCCGAAGGAGGATTCGAACCTCCGACGGGGGGAGCTGCGCGAACCGTAGCAAGACACCTGAGACCGCGCGGCTACCCCGTGCGGCGCACACGGAGGAAAAAATCACCCTGTACAAAGTGTATATTTTTAGAATCAGGCAGAACCACAGAACTTTAGTGAGTAAAAAAATCCCATTTTTTTGGGCCCTCGCCACGTCCAGGGCCCTCTTAAAATCGTGGTCAGATGTCTGTCGCCTCCCTTAAGGGGGGGTAGGACGTCAAACGGGCCGACTTCGAGAAGGAGAGACAGCACAGGACATTTTAATTTCTACTGTCTATACCTTTACAAATAAATTCATAAAACTTTGTCAGTATGACCAGGAAGGATTCAGGATTCACACTCATAGCAGTGGAAGTTCAAAAACACGAAAAAATAATATTTTTTACATGTGAAATTTCATGATTTTTTTCACTTACTGTTGGCTGCTTTTGTTGCTATAGGTACACTTTTCTTCATAAGTAAGAGAGATTCTTCGATGAATTTTGCACAGCATACAAACCATACTTACAGGTGTATGAAACTCTAGAATTTATTTAATCTATGGAAAAATGAATGGGCTGTTACGTTTTAAACTTCGTGTTCAGAGAAAACTCGAATTTTATAGTTAATTATCTCAATTTCTACCACATTTTGTAACAGATTTGGGAAATTCTAGAGCCTCATAAACTTGTAAGTATGGTTTGTATGCTGTGCAAAATTCATCGAAGAATTTCTCTTACTTATGAAGAAAACTGTACCTACAGTAACAAATGCAGCTAATAACAAATGAAAAAATGATGAAATTTCACATGTAAAAAAAACCTGCTATATTATGTTTTTGAACTTCCTCTGCTACGAGTGTGAATCCTGAATCCTTCCTGGTCATTCTAACAAAGTTTTATGAATTTATTTGTAAAAGTATAGACAGTGGAAATTAAAATGTCCTGTGGTGCCTCTCCTGCTCCAAGTCTGCCCGTTTCACGCCCTACTCCCCTTAACACAGTGACGAGGTGTTGGCCAGCCTGGAGCTACCTACGTACCTCGGCAGGCAGCGCCAGCGCAGCAGTAGCTGGCAGTCGCTCGTGACGTCAGGTGTCCAGAACTACGCACAGCCTGGACTGGGCACACAGACACGGGCGCTGTGACTGAGCTGCCCGGCCGCACTGTGAAGTCTGCAGACCCGAACAGCCGCTATCACCGCCAGGTAGCACCTGCTCCGGCCCCAGTCACGATATCTGCCGTGCTGTCGCGATTTTTTTCTTTTTCGTGCCAGAGCTCTCCCCTAACAAGAACCGGAATCTCCAGGGTCGCACGGCGATAACAAAATCGCAGTACTCGTGAAAAATTTTCGTTGGCTTATCCTTATCACTTTAACCTACATGGATAGTGGTCCCTGTATTTCAGTCTAGTATTTATCTACGACAGCAGTGTTTCGGCAATTTTTATGCTGCCCACCATCGTCTCCTGTCGTGTGCTGAAAATTTCGTCTCTGTGTAACTGCTGTGCTGCCTCCTACAAGTCTTTGGCTCCCGCTATCGTATTCGGTCCACTTACGACCTCCTGCTGACAAGAGCAGCGCTACGGCGCAGCCAGTCTTATCCGTCACGGGACCTTCACACGCTCAATATTTATCGCTCAGTTCTGAGTATCGTTCAAAAATATTCACCTTCTGAGAGCAGTGTTGACGGCTTGCGCAATATACTGAACGAGAATGCTGAGCTTCAAAAATACTCTCTCGCTTAATACACTACTGGCCATTAAAATTGCTACACCAAGAAGAAATCCAGATGATAAACGGGTATTCATTGGACATATATATTGTCCTAAAACTGACATGTGATTACATTTTCACGCAATTTGGGTGCATAGATCCTGAGAAATCAGTACCCAGAACAACCACCTCTGGCCGTAATAACGGCCGCCGTTGGATAAGCAGCTGCCAGCAGCAAGTCGTATACTCTTAGCTCATTTATTTGTTACATAGTTTAATTTTTAATTTCTTTGCGTGTTTTTGGGTACTTGCATTCTTTAATTCATAAATTTCGGGCGTATTATAGTATTTGAGTGTGTCAGCAGTGCGGAAGTAGTAGCATTAATGCATTTACTAGGCAGTCTTGTATTTTAATAACCGTTTAAATGTTGTGTCGAATTGTTTGCGCTCTCTGTAGATTAGTTCAGACGTTCTTTGCATGGATAGGGACTGCAACTGCTGTGTTCGGATGCAGGCTGAGTTGGCATCCCTTCGCTCCCAGCTTCAGGCAGTGTTGGCTTCGGTCACACAGCTTGAGTCTGTTGCCAATGGGCATCCCTGTGGGGGTCCGGATGGGGGTTTGTCGGGGACGGCCAGCTCGTCCTACGCATCCCCCGATCGGACTACGACTGTGGCTGCCCGGGATACTGCCCACATTGAGGCTGACCCCTCACCTGTGGAAAGATTGGGAGGTCGTCTCGAGGTGTGACAGGGTGCGAAAGACATTCCAGAGGGCTGAACGGAAGGCCTCTCCGGTTTGTCTGACTAACCAGTTTCAGGCTCTGTCTCCGGCTGATACTGAGCTTCTGCCAGACATGGCTGCTTGTCCTGTTCCAGGGGTTGCTCCTCACTCTGCAAGATCCGGGCGGTCGCAGAGGGTGGGCTTACTGGTAGTTGGGAGCTCCAACGTCAGGCGCGTAATGGGGCCCCTTAGGGAAATGGCAGCAAGAGAGGGGAAGAAAACCAATGTGCACTCCGTGTGCATACCTGGGGGAGTCATTCCAGATGTGGAAAGGGTCCTTCCGGATGCCATGAAGGGTACAGGGTGCACCCATCTGCAGGTGGTCGCTCATGTCGACACCAATGATTTGTGTCGCTATGGATCGGAGGAAATCCTCTCTGGATTCCGGCGGCTATCTGATTTGGTGAAGACTGACAGTCTCGCTAGCGGGATGAAAGCAGAGCTCACCATCTGCAGCATCGTCGACAGGACTGACTGCGGACCTTTGGTACAGAGCCGAGTGGAGGGTCTGAATCAGAGGCTGAGACGGTTCTGCGACCTAGTGGGCTGCAGAGTCCTCGACTTGCGCCATAGGTTGGTGGGGTTTCGGGTTCCGCTGGATAGGTCAGGAGTCAACTACACGCAGCAAGCGGCTACACGGGTAGCAGGGGTTGTGTGGCGTGGACTGGGCGGTTTTTTAGGTTAGATGGCCTCGGGCAAGTACAGAAAGGGCAACAGCCTCAAAGGGTGCGGGGCAAAGTCAGGACATGCGGGGACCAAGCAGCAATCGGTATTGTAATTGTAAACTGTCGAAACTGCATTGGTAAAGTACCGGAACTTCAAGTGCTGATAGAAAGCACCGAAGCTGAAATCGCTATAGGTACAGAAAGCTGGCTGAAGCCAGAGATAGATTCTGCCGAAATTTTTACAAATGCACAGACGGTGTTTAGAAAGGATAGATTGCATGCAACCGGTGGTGGCGTGTTTGTCGCTGTTAGTAGTAGTTTATCCTGTAGTGAAGTAGAAGTGGATAGTTCCCGTGAATTATTATGGGTGGAGGTTACACTCAACAACCGAGCTACGTTAATAATTGGCTCCTTTTACCGACCTCCCGACTCAGCAGCATTAGTGGCAGAACAACTGAGAGAAAATCTGGAATACATTTCGCATAAATTTTCTCAGCATGTTATAGTCTTAGGTGGAGATTTCAATTTACCAGATATAGACTGGGACACTCAGATGTTTAGGACGGGTGGTAGGGACAGAGCATCGAGTGACATTATACTGAGTGCACTATCCGAAAATTACCTCGAGCAATTAAACATTGAACCGACTCGTGGAGATAACATCTTGGACCTACTGATAACAAACTGACCCGAACTTTTCGACTCTGTAAGCGCAGAACAGGGAATCAGTGATCATAAGGCTGTTGCAGCATCCCTGAATATGGAAGTAAATAGGAATATAAAAAAAGGGAGGAAGGTTTATCTGTTTAGCAAGAGTGGTAGAAGGCAGATTTCCGACTACCTAACAGATCAAAACGAAAATTTCTGTTCCGACACTGACAATGTTGAGTGTTTATGGAAAAAGTTCAAGGCAATCATAAAATGCGTTTTAGACAGGTACGTGCCGAGTAAAACTGTGAGGGACGGGAAAAACCCACCGTGGTTCAACAACGAAGTTAGGAAACTACTCCGAAAGCAAAGAGAGCTTCACCGCAAGTTTAAACGCAGCCAAAACCTCTCCGACAAACAGAAGGTAAACGATGTCAAAGTTAGCGTAAGGAGGGCTATTCGTGAAGCGTTCAGTGAATTCGAAAGTAAAATTCTATGTACCGACTTGACAGAAAATCCTAGGAAGATCTGGTCTTACGTTAAATGAGTAAATGGCTCGAAACAGCATATCCAGACACTCCGGGATGACACGCGTAAAGCTGAAATACTAAACACCTTTTTCCAAAGCTGTTTCACAGAGGAAGACCGAATGCAGTTACTTCTCTAAATCCTCGCACAAACGAAAAAATGGCTGACATCGAAATAAGTGTCCAAGGAATAGAAAAGCAACTGGAATCACTCAACAGAGGAAAGTCCACTGGACCTGACGGGATACCAATTCGATTCTACACAGAGTACGCGAAAGAACTTGCCCCCCTTCTAACAGCCGTGTACCGCAAGTCTCTAGAGGAACGGAAGGTTCCAAATGATTGGAAAAGAGCACAGGTAGTCTCAGTCTTCAAGAAGGGTCGTCGAGCAGATGCGCACAACTATAGACCTATATCTCTGACGACGATCTGTTGTAGAATTTTAGAACATTTTTTTGCTCGCGTATCATGTCGTTTCTGGAAACCCAGAATCTACTCTGTACGAATCAACATGGATTCCGGAAACAGTGTGAGACACAACTCGCTTTATTTGTTCATGAGACCCAGAAAATATTAGATACAGGCTCCCAGGTAGATGCTATTTTCCTTGACTTCCGGAAGGCGTTCGATACAGTTCCGCACTGTCGCCTGATAAACAAAGTAAGAGCCTACGGAATATCAGACCAGCTGTGTGATTGGATTGAAGAGTTTTTAGCAAACAGAACACAGCATGTTCTTCTCAATGGAGAGACGTCTACAGACGTTAAAGTAACCTCTGGCGTGCCACAGGGGAGTGTTATGGGACCATTGCTTTTCACAGTATATATAAATGACCTAGTAGATAGTGTCAGAAGTTCAATGCGGCTTTTCGCGGATGATGCTGTAGTATACACAGAAGTTGCAGCACTAGAAAATTGTAGCGAAATGCGGGAAGATCTGCAGCGGATAGGCAGTTGCTGCAGGGAGTGGCAACTGACCCTTAACATAGACAAATGTAATGTATTGCAAATACATAGAAAGAAGGATCCTTTATTGTATGATTATATGATAGCGGAACGAACACTGGTAGCAGTTACTTCTGTAAAATATCTGGGAGTATGCGTGCGGAACGATTTAAAGTGGAATGATCATATAAAATTAATTGTTGGTAAGGCGGGTACCAGGTAGAGATTCATTGGATGAGTCCATAGAAAATGTAGTCCATCAACAAAGGAGGTGGCTTACAAAACACTCGTACGCCCTATACTTCAGTATTGCTCATCAGTGTGGGATCCGTATCAGGTCGGGTTGACGGAGGAGAAGGGAAGATCCAAAGAAGAGCGGCGCGTTTCGTCACAGAGTTATTTGGTAAGCTTGATAGCGTTACGGAGATGTTTAGCAAACTCAAGTGGCAGACTCTGCAAGAGAGGCGCTCTGCATCGCGGTGTAGCTTGCTGTCCAGGTTTCGAGAGGGTGCGTTTCTGGGTGAGGTATCGAATATGTCACTTCCCCCTACTTATACCTCCCGAGGAGATCACGAATGTAAAATTAGAGAGATTCGAGCACGCACGGAGGCTTTCCGGCAGTCGTTCTTCCCGCGAACAATACACAACTGGAACAGAAAAGGGACGTAATGACAGTGGCACGTAAAGTGCCCTCCGCCACACACCGTTGGGTGGCATGCGGAGTATAAATGTAGATGTAGATACGCCTGGGCATTGAGTCAAACAGAGCTTGGATGGCGTGTACAGGTACAGCTGCCCACGAAGCTTCAACACGATACCACAGTTAACCAGAGTTGTGACTGGCGTATTGTGACGAGCCAGTTGCTCGGCCACCATTGATCAGACGTTTTCAGTTGGTGAGGGATCTGGTGAATGAGCTGGCCAGGGCAGTAGTCGAACATTTTCTGTATCTAGAAAGGCCCATACAGGATCTGCAACATGCGGTCGTGCATTATCCTGCTGAAATGTAGGGTTTCCCAGGGATCGAATGAAGGGTAGAGCCACGGGTCGTAAAACATCTGAAATGTAACGTCCACTGTTCAAAGTGCCGTCAATGCGAACAAGAGGTGACCGAGACGTGTAACCAATGGCACCCCATACCATCACGCCGGGTGATACGCCAGTATGGCGATAACGAATACACGCTTGCAATGTGCGTTCACCGCGATGTCGCGAAACACAGATGCGACCATAATGATGCTGTAAGCAGAACCTGGATTCATCCGAAAAAATGACATTTTGCCATTCGTGCACCCAGGTTCGTCGTTGAGTACACCACCGCAGGCGCTCCTGTCTGTGATGCAGCGTCAAGGGTAACCGCAGCCACGGTCTCCGAGCTGATAGTCCGTGCCGCTGCAAACGTCTTCGAATTGTTCGTGCAGATGGTTGTCGTTTTGCAAACGTCCCCATCTGTTGACTCAGGGATCGAGACGTAGCTGCAAGATCCGTTACAGCCATGCGGGTAAGATGCCTGTCATCTCGACTGCTAGTGATACGAGGCCGTTGGGATCCAGCACGGCGTTCCGTATTACCCTCTTGAACCCACCGATTCGATATTGTGCTAACAGTCATTGGATCTCTACCAACGCGAGCAGCAATGTCGCGATACGATAAACTGCAATCGCGATAGGGTAGAATCCGACCTTTATCAAAGTCGGAAACGTGATGGTACGCATTTCTCCTCCTTACACGAGGCATCACAACAACGTTTCACCAAGCAACGCCGGTAGACTCTGTTTGTGTATGAGAAATCGGTTGGAAACTTTCCTCATGTCAACACGTTGTAGGTGTCGCCACTAGCGTCAACCTTGTATGAATGCTCTAAAAAGCTAACCATTTGCATATCACAGCATATTCTTCCTGTCGGTTAAATTTCGTGGTGTAGCAATTTTAATGGCGAATAGTGTATATTTCGAAATACTGGATACGGGAGTTAGAACTTGAATAGTGGCAGCTAATTATTTACAGCTCGTACAAAATAGATACGTGTTTCAAAGTCTTACTGATCTTCAAAGTAGTCACCAGCATTGTGTATAACCCGTTGCCAGCGATGTGGAAGCCGTAGGATACTCTTAACAGTGCCAGTTGTGTTGACAAAGCTGCGCGGTCTATTAACCGTCGAATTTGTAGCAGTTCTGTAGCTTTTCGCAGGTTGTGTTTCAAAAATGAACAGCATAGAGAAAGAAGTGATGACACTTTCTGCAGGACCTGACCATTATTTTGCAGGACAGTGCTCAAGCACAAATGGTTGAAATGGCTCTGAGCATTATGGGACTCAACTTCTGAGGTCATTAGTCCCCTAGAACTTAGAACTAGTTAAACCTAACTAACCTAAGGACATCACACACATCCATGCCCGAGGCAGGATTCGAACCTGCGACCGTAGCGGTCTCGCGGTTCCAGACTGCAGCGCCTAGAACCGCACGGCCACTTCGGCCGGCCTGCTCAAGCATGTACAGTGCAAGCTGATTTGTTTGACTGATGGGGCTGCTAAGTGCTATACCACCCCTGGCGTACGCCCTCGTGAGTTCAACTCGATTTCTAAACTGAACGAAACACTTCACGGCATTCCCTTCAGAACTGCCACAAATTCATCGGTCAATAGACGGTGCCGCTCGAACTGTCAACACAACTGGCACTGCTAATGAGAAACCCACGACTTCCACATCGCTGGCAACGGGTTACACACAATCCGGGTGACTACTTTGAAGGGCAGTAAAACTTTGAAACACGTATCTATTTTGTATGAGCTCTAAGTAAATAGTTGGCACTATTAAACCTCCAACCCTTGTATTTCCCTTGTAAGGGTAGTAATGCGCAATAAACGGCAGGTCCAGCCGAGAACGAGAACAATTCAGTTCGCTCTGAACGAATTTCGGCGAAGAACTGAAAAGGAAATGACAAAAGATTGGAGAGTGCGCTGGACGATGTACAGGGTGGCCAAGAAGTCCCCGTATAATGCAACCCCTGTTTAGTATCAAATGTTATTATGCTGGTTGGTAGCTATGTTACTTCTTATCAGTTGCTGGAATCAACTGTTGGATTTCATGTTTACTTGCTTTAGAAGCGGCTGTGGAGTTTTAATTTGTAGCCACGGCTATAGTTACGCCATTGAGGAGCGTTTAGTGACAAGTGTATGGTGCACGAACGACAACACACAGGGCAGAGAGTGAGACAGGTTATGGGAGTATTGTAGGAAAGATTTGATGAAGCTCAACCGGGAAAGGCAAAACTCCTGGATCGGGAAAGACGTGCCTTTGCGTTTGTCACTGTTAAAGACGGGCCGAGGTGTGGAAGGAAGAAGACATGAGGAGAAAAATGTGCCGGAGTGTCTGATTCCGTTGAACTATCTGCTATGTAGTCAACACGTAGATGTGCTTAGGAACTCGGCATACCAATGCGAGATCACATCAAAAAAGAACCTAAGGTCAGAACTTTTCGACCGGTGTTCGTAAACGAGTCATCGCATCAGCGCGTTTTAGCATGCCGTGCTTTGTTAATTTCCAAAAGCAGCGAACCGTGCCAACGTTATGTTTTCAGATGACAGCGGCATTTATCACAGCTCACGCACTAGACATACTGTTGGTTGGGCCAAACAGACTCTTCATTTGACAGTGACGTAATAACGTACACAGCGATGACATCACATCATCTGCATGGACCGTACTTTGTTGAAAATTCTGTGAATGGCGCAGATTGTTTACACATGTTACAACCACGGTTAATAGTTCAGCTTTAGGAAATGGGCCCCACAGAAGCATATGGTTGCAGCAAGACGGAGCGCGTCTTCACTAAGCCTTCGCAATACGCGAGTTGTAAGCTGACCTTTTGCAGGACGGCGAATAGGTCGTTTATCACCAGCAACACCGGCTCCCTTGAAATCGCCACCAAGAAACTCTGACACCACCCTGTCCCTGGCGTATCGTCATGGGGAGTAATTACGGTGGCTGTATCTGCACGTCGCTATGCTACAAACGAGGAACTGCGCTATCCTGTGGAGGATGCGTTTTTCACTGTGACACCGAACACGCTCAAAAATACGTCAAAAAGAACATAGAGGCGTTTGGAAATGTGTTTGCAGCAGACGGGGAACATACTGACATATTGTACACTTAACAAGAAGTTAAGTAATTGTGCTAAGACAAATGCATCAATTAGCGTTCGATACAAGAAGGTACGGAAACTTCGCGTACCCTGTACATTAAAGCACCATGTAATATATTCAGAAGTGAAATTCCTGACCTCTTCAAGAAACGCCAGATACCCACTTTTACACAATAAGACAGGAAACGCAGGATGATGCTGTCACAGCACTAAGCAGAAATGTTTATTTTCGTTGTAGCAGTTTTAGAATTGGCAAATCTGATCAGGTCTCCTGCCCATCGAGGGTATACGTAGGTTGGAACTTAAATAGTGGCAACACTGCTGTGGAGACACTATGCAATGGAATCTACTATTGTCGTTGGTAGCACACGTTGTTGACATACCTGCCTTACCTCTGAGCAAATGGACTCGCCCGTCCCACGTCACAATCGAGGGAAACACAGTCACTTGCGAGTGAGCTGTCTAACGTAACGGGGTCACTTTGTTTTCGAAAGAAGAACAACGGAGTTGGATCAAGACTGAATGTGCCAGAGGTCGTACAGCACGACAGTGTCAACGAGGTCTTCTAGAGGCGTGCGGGGAATCGGCATTGCTGTACAGAACAGTGGCACGTTGGGTAAAAGCCTTCAACGAAGGTCGGCAAACTGTGGCAGACAGGCCGTCCTGGCGTCTCGGAAGAAGTGCATGCTGTTTCCGCGCTAGTGGACAGTGATCGACGCCATACGATTCGTGAGCTCGCCCACGAAACCGGATTAGCGCATATGACTGTGCTTCGCATCCTGAAGGAACACCTGGGCATGCAAAAAATTGCAACACGATGGGTTCCGCATGAATTGACGGAAATGCAGAAATGGATGCGTTACGACGCTGCTCAGACGCAATTGGAGCGCTATGAGAGCGAAGGAGAGGCTTTGCTACGCCGTATCGTAACACTGGATGAGACGCGGGCCACCGAACGAGCCAAACCTGAATCGCCAGTCCAACGAATGTCGTCATTATGGGTCGCCGTGAACGTCGAAAGTGCGTCAGAGCCCCAGTATGGTGAAAGTTATGGTGATTCTCGTGTACGACTGTGATGGTGTTATCCTAACGCATTACGTTCCTCCACGGCAGAGTGTCAATGCACAGTATTACTGTTCGTTTTTGGAGCATCACCTGCGACCAGCTTTGCGAAAGAAGCGGCGACACTTTCTGCGCAACCCACCAATCATTTTGCACGACAATGCGCGGGCGCATACAGCGCTAGCTGTGGCTGCTCTGTTCGGTCGATGGGACTGGGAAGTACTGTACCATCCACCATACTCCCCAGACTTAAGTCCTTGTGACTTTGATTTGATTCCGAACATGAAGGAACCACTTAGTGGCATTCGCTTCAGAATTGTTCCAGAGATTCGACAGGCAGTTAAACCGCTCCATTCGCACCATCAACAGCACAGGCTCAGCTAACGGTATACTACGCCTTCCATATCGCTTGCAACGGGTTCTACACAACGCTGGTGACTACTTTGAAGGACAGTAACAGGTGCAAACATGTAACTCTTTTGTATCGGTTCTGAATAAATAGTTGCCACTATTTAAGTTCCAACCCTCGCATATATAGTCAACAGTTGTCACACGACGGAAATATCATATAAGCTTTCGATCAGTAATCAATAAATAATTATTTCTTTTGCAGCCGGTGTTACAGCAGATAAATACACTGCACAAAAATAAATAAATAAAACAAAAACTAAAAGAAAGAAACTGAGCACCACGAAGGATTTGTAATAATGGGATTAAAATCGGTGTAGATGTGATGTACATATCTACACCAATAAATGATTAAAATAGCAGAAAAACTGGGTGATTTATTCAAGAGAAAGTTTTTCACAAAGTGAGCAAGTCAGTAACGCATTGGTCCACCTCTGACCCTTATGCGAGCATTTTCTGACAGGGCTGTTGCATGTTGTACTGAGGGATGTCGTGCTACATTTTGTCCAACTGGCACGTTACAATGTCAAAACCCCGAGCTTGTTGGAGGCCCTGACAATAATGCTGCCAACGTTCTCAATTTGGAGGAGATTCGGCGACCTTTGCTTGCCAAGGTAGGGTTTAGCAAGCACTAAAAGAAGCAGTAGACACTCTCGCCGAGTGTGGGCGGGCATTGTCTTGCTGAAATGTGTGCCCAGGATGGCTTGCCATGAGGGTCAAGAAAACGGGGTGTAGAACATCGTGGGCGTACCGCTGCGCTGAAAGGCTGCCGAGGATGACAACCAAAGGTGTCCTGCTATGAAAGGAAATAGCGCCCTCGACCATCACTCTTGCATATTGGGCTGTTTGGCGGGCGAGAGTCAGGTTGGAACCCCACTGGGGTTCTTCACTGGCCGTCGGGGCTCAGTTCGAAGCGTCACTCACCACTGAAGACAATTCTACTCCAGTTAGTGGAATTCCAGCCGAAAACGTGTCCGGAGACACCCTGGAACAGCGGTGGGATACTAACGGGGCTGTCGCCCGCCTTTCGGTGCGGCAGTCGGGAGTGATGGTCTGACGTACCGTTTCTTATAACAGCAGCACCCCCTTGGTAGTCATCTGCGGTATCGTTACAGCACGGCGGTACGTCAGCGTAATTCTACGTGCCGTTTTGTTGCACTTCATGACGACCTATCCTACCGCCGCCCACACACAGTGAGAGTTTCTACTGCCTGTCTTTGTGCTTGTCGAAACCTACCTTGGCCAGCAAGGTTGCCGGATCTCTCTCCTGGGCAGGGCCCTGCACCCAGGACGCGTTCTTAACGATCTAATGCACCAATTGGACAGAATTTTGCACAATTTCCCTCAGGAGGACATCTAACAACTCTGTCCGTCAATGCAGAGCCGAATCACTGCTTGCATAAGGACCACAGGTTGGACAAGGTGTTATCGACTTACTCAATTTGTGAAACTCTTTCTATAGAATAAGCCATCATTTGTTTGTCTGTACAAGTTCATCGTATCTATCGATTTCTGCAAAAAACAAAAAAAAAAAAAAAAAAAAATCGTTCACATGGCTCTAACCACTGTGGGTCTTAATATCTGAGGTCATCAGTCCATCAGTCCCCTAGACTTAGAAGTAATTGAACCTAACTAACCTAAGGATAGCACACAGATCCATGCCCGAGGCAGGATTCGAACCTGCGACCGGAGCAGCAGCACGGTTCCCGACAGAAGTGCGTAGAACCGCTCGGCCACAGTGACCGGCTCGATTTCCGTCACTTTCGCATAATTCCTTCGTGGGGCGTCGTTTGTTATTTCTTGTCTTAGAGTGCACACAGAAAACAGCACATGTACACGATAAATTACAGAGTTCACGTGCTTGATTTGTAATTAGTTGCTATTGTGGTTTAAGAACCTATGCTCCAGTGAATGAGCCCACAGTCCACTGAAATATACTGGAAGCTTTTCAGACATTTCGTCCGTTCTGCATAGATTCTGCTCGTATTTCGCAAGCCGAGCAACGTAATACACTCCTGGAAATTGAAATAAGAACACCGTGAATTCATTGTCCCAGGAAGGGGAAACTTTATTGACACATTCCTGGGGTCAGATACATCACATGATCACACTGACAGAACCACAGGCACATAGACACAGGCAACAGAGCATGCACAATGTCGGCACTAGTACAGTGTATATCCACCTTTCGCAGCAATGCAGGCTGCTATTCTCCCATGGAGACGATCGTAGAGATGCTGGATGTAGTCCTGTGGAACGGCTTGCCATGCCATTTCCACCTGGCGCCTCAGTTGGACCAGCGTTCGTGCCGGACGTGCAGACCGCGTGAGACGACGCTTCATCCAGTCCCAAACATGCTCAATGGGGGACAGATCCGGAGATCTTGCTGGCCAGGGTAGTTGACTTACACCTTCTAGAGCACGTTGGGTGGCACGGGATACATGCGGACCTGCATTGTCCTGTTGGAACAGCAAGTTCCCTTGCCGGTCTAGGAATGGTAGAACGATGGGTTCGATGACGGTTTGGATGTACCGTGCACTATTCAGTGTCCCCTCGACGATCACCAGTGGTGTACGGCCAGTGTAGGAGATCGCTCCCCACACCATGATTCCGGGTGTTGGCCCTGTGTGCCTCGGTCGTATGCAGTCCTGATTGTGGCGCTCACCTGCACGGCGCCAAACACGCATACGACCATCATTGGCACCAAGGCAGAAGCGACTCTCATCGCTGAAGACGACACGTCTCCATTCGTCCCTCCATTCACGCCTGTCGCGACACCACTGGAGGCGGGCTGCACGATGTTGGGGCGTGAGCGGAAGACGGCCTAACGGTGTGCGGGACCGTAGACCAGCTTCATGGAGACGGTTGCGAATGGTCCTCGCCGATACCCCAGGAGCAACAGTGTCCCTAATTTGCTGGGAAGTGGCGGTGCGGTCCCCTACGGCACTGCGTAGGATCCTACGGTCTTGGCGTGCATCCGTGCGTCGCTGCGGTCCGGTCCCAGGTCGACGGGCACGTGCACCTTCCGCCGACCACTGGCGACAACATCGATGTACTGTGGAGACCTCACGCCCCACGTGTTGAGCAATTCGGCGGTACGTCCACCCGGCCTCCCGCATGCCCACTATACGCCCTCGCTCAAAGTCCGTCAACTGCACATACGGTTCACGTCCACGCTGTCGCGGCATGCTACCAGTGTTAAAGACTGCGATGGAGCTCCGTATGCCACGGCAAACTGGCTGACACTGACGGCGGCGATGCACAAATGCTGCGCAGCTAGCGCCATTCGACGGCCAACACCGCGATTCCTGGTGTGTCCGCTGTGCCGTGCGTGTGATCATTGCTTGTACAGCCCTCTCGCAGTGTCCGGAGCAAGTATGGTGGGTCTGACACACCGGTGTGAATGTGTTCGTTTTTCCATTTCCAGGAGTGTATATATACGACGAGTTTCACATCGTGGAACGTCGACACATTCGCTAAGAAGGCACAGCTGTAACTGACCCGTCCCGACTATAAATATTGCGTAGTAATATTGTGCGGCATTTGGCTCCGCACTTTCGCGCAATGCATTAACATTGTATTATTTCGCAGTAAATACTGTGCGCGTGCGAGATCCTTTTGCTGCATAGCAGGATCTCTGCAACATTCGGAGCTAAGCCCGCGTTTCCCACCAGCAGTCATTGTCTCACTGTCGGTTAAACAATGCCCAAGCGTTACCTCCCGCGCGCTTGTATGCGAAGCGTGGCCACTAGAGAGCCTGTATGTGGCCATAGGTGAAGTTGACCGTGATTGGTTGTAGATTTGGCAGAAAAATGGCGCCAAACGTCTCTCGCGCTTCCTATGTTCGCCGTGCTTTTGAGTTGAATTAAAGTTCAGAGGACTTTTGGAAACGATTAAAAGCTGATGCTCCGTGAAGTCTAATGGAAATCCGTGGAGGGAAGAGAACGTTCTCTTCGGGATACACTATTGAGCAAATTTTCGATAACAGGTGTTTGCAGCTGACTGCAGAACGACTCAGCTGTCGCAAACGCACATTTTGTGTAAGCACTGAGAAGAGGATATAAGAGAGACTAGGGTAGTCAGGAGCTCGTACTGCTGGCCAATAAACAGATTGTAGTAACACTTAGAGAGTGTATTTTTTGTGCAAATATACACTTTCTTGAAATGGAACTCAGACTGTAGCGCCTAGAACCGCCTATTGACATTAAAAAGACTAAAAGTAGGGTAAATTAGAATGTCAGTGGTGTTTCTAGTGCGAGTCGTTTACGAGGTACCGTATTTTGATACGTGCCCACACCGACAATACAAGCGGTATCACACACTAAAGAACAACACAACTGCATACAGTAGATATGTGGATTCTGATCAGTAACGAGACAATTGACCAGAACAGGTTGTGTTGAAAATGATCATCGGCAGTCTGGTATGGAACGACTACCGCACGTATGCTAGCATTTCATCGGAGATGTCCGAGCAGGCTGCAACAATATGTCGTTGCATATCATCGGGTGTAGTAGGTATGCCCTTGTAGGAAGCGTCTGTCGGCTTCCCACACAGGAGTAAAGACTTTTGGCGTCAGATCGGAGGAACAGACTGGCTAAGGTGCAGAACCTCTGCGTCCAGTCCAGCGATGGAAACAGTTCTGAAGAAGTGCTGCGCTATGGGCTGGACAGCCATCGGGTTGGTGCCACGGGTTCCTGTTAGTCTGCAGAGGAACGTCTCTAGCATCCGTGGAAGGTGGTCTGTTAGGAGGCTGCGATAATTGTGCGCATTTGGTGATCCGTTTATGAAAAACTGGTTCATTATCCCACACTATACGTTTACACTCGGCCGTGTGGTCCAAGGCGCATTGCCACGGTTCGCGCGGCTACCTCCGTCAGAGGTTCGAGTCCTCCCTCAGGTATGGGTGTGTATGTGTGTTGTCCGAAGCGTAAGTTAAGAGTAAGTAGTGTCTAAGACCAGGGACCGATGACCCCATAGGAACTTACCACCACCACCACCACCACCACCACCACTCCGTGGACGCTGACGTTCCACCTGACGATGCCAGCTTGGATTGTCAACAGACCAGCAGTGCATGTTTCAGCGACTTATGTGGCCGTGGTTGGTAAATATGGCTTCATCACTAAAAAAGATAAATTATACATGTGGAGTATCCTGTCTTAATGCTCAAGTACAGAATTCGATTCTCATAATCGGTCCTAATGTGTGGGATGTGATGGCAATGGAACCTATGTCTATGGAGATTGCGTAGGACCCTTGCCTGACTCACGCCACTTCCTCGTGCTATTGCGCGGGGACTAACCTGCAGATCAACTGCAACAACAGCAAGAGCAAGGCCACGGATTTGCCCCTCTTCTGTGTTGGCACTTTTTTCCTCTGCTACGTCTTCTAGGTGTTCCATTACCAGTTTTACATAACTGATTGAAGAGGATGACAAATAACTGCCGAAATGGTTGATGTCTGTAGGGATATCTTCCCGCATGCGCCGTACTAGAACGGACTGCATTCTTCCTACATTCTCTAAACAATCAAGCGCACGTCGGCTGTTTCTGCATTGGTAACTCCCATCGATCACTAGCGACCTACTGCTTGGACCGTCACAGACTAACTGACTACCAAGTTGCAATGAACTGGAGGAACACCCAAGCACACTGTAAGCAAACATAAGAACATCGTACCTAGCAACTACGCAGGTCGAATGGCACAAACAACTGTCCGTGTGGAAACTTTCCAAAATGCGATCTCGAAACGACTCAAACTAGAATTCTGCAACAAACACCACTGACATTGTAATTTATCCTACTTTTCGTTTGTTAGGCAGTGTCCCATTTAAAAAAAGTGTATATTTGCACAAAAATACACTTCCCAAGTATTATTATAATTATTATTTATTTACGAAGAATACGAGTCCCTGACTATCAATCCATTCTATGAGAATGGTGATTTTCAAAATATTTGGGGTGAAAGTTTTAGATGAATTGCCCTGTATATTTTTAAAGACATTTAAAGACATAGCAAGGATTAAGAGCTAGCTTTCAAAAAAATGTTCAAATGTGTGTGAAATCTTATGGGACTTAACTGCTAGGGTCATCAGTCCCTAAGCTTACACACTACTTAACCTAAATTACCCTAAGGACAAACACACACACACCCATTCCCGAGGGAGGACTCGAACCTCCGCCGGGACGAGCCGCAGCTAGCTTTCCACGTGGAAAAAGCACAGTGGACCAGCTGAAACCCATAAACAAAACTATAGACACCAGCTGTGAATGTGATTTGCTTCTTAGCTGTAATAACTCTCATATTGCTTATAACTGTCGCTTTGTCCGTGATTTGTATTTTCAGAGAAGATGTTGGCTCTGTTTAGAGGAATCGTGCGCGGACAGCTGTTTGGGGACGATACAGTTACTTGACCTTTGCTCGTATTCTCAGGAGTATACAGGCCATGCTACAGCTCCTATTAAACTTCAGGACAGAACTGAAAGAAGAGTTAGAAAGGAGATTTGGTTTCACCAGAGGTGTTCTGAGCAGAGGAAGTTTTCAGATGGTTTAATTTAGAAAACGAGAGATATACGTGTATTGGAACACATCTGAAACACCTTAGGGCTAACTGTAACAGGGAATGAAGGAATGTAATAGAGCAAGTTTGAAAGTAGACTTGGGATTCAAACAGACTAAGATTACGATAATGCATTACCAACGATTAAAAATGTATTAGAAATTGACAACGTTGTGATAGAAAGAGAGGATGAGTTTTGTGTACAAAGTAGTCGAAGACAGGGAAAGACAGGGAAAGTTACCCCAGTGGCTGGAAGAATACTTGAGTAACTGAACGTCGACGGCGAGTAATCGTCAGAGACAACGGCATCGTCAGGAGTGCACCAGGGGAGTGTGATAGTATCGCTATTATTTTCTATATACACAAATGATGAGACACAGGGTACGCAACAATTCGGGACTGTTTGTTAATGATGCTGTGTGATGAAAGGAACTAGATCTAAGTGTAGAAAAATGTAAGTTAATGCAAATCAGTAGCAAAAACAATCCTGTGATGTTCGAATACGACCGACCGCGGTGGCCACGCGGTTCTAGGCGCTTCGGTCTAGAACCGCGCGACCGCTACGGTCGCAGGTTCGAATCCTGCCTCGGGCATGGATGTTTGTGATGTCCTTAGGTTAGTTAGGTTTAAGTAGTTCTAAGTTCTAGGGGACTATTGAGCTCAGAAGTTAAGTCCCTTAGTGCTCAGAACCATTTGAACAATTTTTTTGTTCGAATACGGTCCTAGTTGTGTGCTACTTGACACAGTGACTTCTATTAAACCTATTCACATAACATTGGAAAGCGATATGAAATGGAAACAGCACGTTAGGTCGGCAGCAGGGAAGGAGAATGCTTCACATCAGTTTATTGGGAGAATTCCTGGAAAATGTAGCTCATCTGTGAAGAAGACGATGTATAGCACATTGTGCGCACCACTCTAGATTGTTTTGCTCTTGTGTTTCGGATCCCCACCAGGTTGGATTAAAGAGAGACAGTGAAACAATTCGCACATTTATTACCGGCAGGTTCGATCGTCATGCGAGTATAACAGAGATGCTCCATGAAGTCTAATGGGAATCCGTGGAGGGAAGACAAACTTCTCTTCGGGATACACCATTGAGCAAATTTTCGATAACAGGTGTTTGCAGCTGACTGCAGAACGACTCAGCTGTCGCAAACGCACATTTTGTGTAAGCACTGAGAAGAGGATATAAGAGAGACTAGGGCTTGTATGGGGGGATATAGACAGTTGTGTGTCTATCGCCGGACGGGGTGGCCGAGCGGTTCTAGGCGCTACAGTCTGGAACCGCGTGACCGCTACGGTCGCAGGTGCGAATCCTGCCTCGGGCATGGATGTGTGTGATGTCCTTAGGTTAGTTAGGTTTAAGTAGTTCTAAGGTCTAGGGGACTGAAGACCTCAGAAGTCCCATAGTGCTCAGAGCAATTTGAACCATTTTTTATGTCTATCACTCCACTTGCGACTGGAACAGGAAGGGAATGACTAGGAGTGGTGCAAGGTGCCCTGCGCCATACACCATACAACGGCTTGCGGAGTTCGTATGTAGATACAGATGTAGAAATCAGCAGGAGAGTAAAATTAGTCTGCAAGGTTCTGTCTAAACAAATTCTAGTTTTTAACATGAAGCTTTCGATTTGACAGAAAAGAACGTTGACAGTCGTAGTGTGTTGGCAGTCCTGAGTAGTGGACCGTGCAACTTAGCACACTGGACTTGAATTCGGGAGGACGACGGTTCGAGCCCACATCCGACCATCCTGATTCATGTTTCCCGTGATTTCCCTAAATCGCTTGACGCAAACGCCGGGACGGTTCCTTGGAAAGGGCATGGGCGACTTCCTGCTCTATCCTTGCATAATCCGAGCCTATGCTACGTCTCTAATGACCTCTAGAGTCGTGGATCAGTCGACACACTGGCGGGGACGGTGTGATGATGACTAATGAAAGCAGGATGGAGGTAGGCGATGCATGAATCCCAGGGGAAACCCAAGAGGAAGGCCTTTGAGAGAAAAGATCGAGATGACAATCTGATGCAACGTGGAAACACGGGAACAGATGAAGAACATAACATATGGAAGAGTCTAGAGCAGGCAGTGCGTTTCAAACACCAGAAGATGCTAAGGTTACGTCACAAATGTACAGAATTTGTCCTCAACAAACACACAGCAATTTGCAACATGCTCTTTTATTTATTTTAAAAGAAACAAAACCAGAAACGTCTATTTTCTTGCGGTAAAATTAACCGCTAGCAGTTTTAAAATTAAAATAATAAAACTGTTTAGGATTGTGTGTGTATGGTTATGCAGCACTTTTAAAACACTGGAAATCACACAGTATTGACATAAAATTGTATATATTTTCGACGCACTTATAAACCACTTTGTACTTGCACCACATTGCCACAAGAGATTTATTTACATGCTCTTTTGCACTATGGTCAGCTGTGAAGCCCACGAACTTGCCCCACGATATTGTCGACATAGAATTTTTGCTTCAGACTGTTAGCGAAGATCGCCTAAAAATCGTTTATTGAGGTACCCCGCTGAACGAAACAATTGGGCAACCAGAACGCTCCAAAAATGTGACAGCTATTCGTTTTAATTAAAGTTGGTGATGATGTAGCTCAGCCAGTGCTATTTTTGCATCTGCTTTGTGTTTCCACTTGTTTTGAGCTCAGGCACAAGATTTCTTTACAGTATGTCTCTCTACAATGCAACTAAATTTTCATTTAATAGAGTGAAAACAAACCCACTATATAACCACGAGCTCAGTGAAATTATTTCGTCTGCTTAAATAATAAAACTGGACAGGAAATGCTTGGAAAAAATAGTTTCTCTACAAAATGAAAAGAGAACAGCGTTCGTTGTGGGGGAAAGTTGCCTTCTCCGGAAGAACGCTACGCCTGCCGTTCACGACGAGTAAGAAACAATGTCCCCTCTAGCAGTGCAGAACAGTGTGTAGACATTTACGTAGATACTGTCGATATACATTTCTTGGGTTAGTTTTATTAGGAACTCATATCTGCATTCCATGTGGAAAGTCAGTATCTCCCGAGCGTGGCTGCACAATGTGTCGCCAGTGGTGATTCATTAATAAGGCGCGCTGTGGAGTGTCGGTATAGCTTTGTGAAATGCTTCCTGTGACGCAGTGGGGCAGAAGAGTAAGGGAGTCACGTGCCCGTTATTCAGGTTGCGGGCCTGTGGAGTAGGGAATTACGTCATCACAATCCGGAGACCGACCCTCCCTCGCACTTCAAGCCTCCCCCCCCCCCCCCCTGTGTTACACCGCAGAACAGAATTTATCCCTTAATACGGCTCTGCTGTGGTACGCACATAGTTAATGTTCGTTCTTAACACACTTCATTTAATAGTAAACATTAATTTTATACCGTTAAAACTATTTTTTGTAATCTTCATAATTTTTCCATCCCCAGCAACGCAAAACATATTAGTACTAGAGAAAAAATGAATAGCATTTTTGTAGTAGCTATTTTAATGTAGTTTGATTTTGCACTAGGAAACATTTTAGGTACGAGGCGCATTTTTCTAGTTAGTCAAGAAAAACACAAAAAGTGATCTTTAAAGATCCCCGCCCCGTCTCCAACTCCGGATTCACACCCACCGGTGGCGATTTGTAGGATATTGTTCATGACACTCCCTCCTACAACAGTGCAGAAATTTGCGACTACACGATTTTTCCGTTGTTCGACCTTTTATGGTCTTCGTTGATTGGACTATAAAGAAACGTTAACAAATTAAAGAATGTCTGTACGTGGGCGTCGTATATATTATCTTACAGGGCCACATAGGAAGAAATCGAGTATTTTTTGGCCGCACGTAGCATACTTAACACCAACAACAATAGCTGAAAACCTTAAACATGGCAAAGGTTTATTAGCCCTTGACCTAGGTTTCGATATTTCTAAAAATATCTTCTTCAGAAGAAGTGGGCCTTGTTGCAGCAGGTGATGGTACATTAGAATGTACTGGTTGGCTTAATTTTTGTCAACGTTTTAACAATAGTTGAAAAAAAAACACGTAATCTACCGATGACCAACCGGAGAATGCCATCGTGTGGCTGGAGTTCCAAAATGAAAGTATTCAATTTATCATAAATTTACATAAACGTATTTTATAGATTTTTTTTCACCGATCGTAGGATAGGTGCTCACCTCTTGTGCCACACTAATACTTGCTTTGGGCCACTTGCGGGCTGCGGGTTGGACACCCCTGCTTTATGTCATACGTGAACTGACAGTATCGTTCATAACGGCTAACTGAGATTTGGGAGTGAATGCTGAGGCTCATAGAGCCAGAAATGCTACGCATCCCCTCCTTTACGAGATTTCCAAAATGGGAGTGTTCTCAGACACAATAGACAATTTTGAAAATAAGGTGTGCTAAGACAAAATGAACTAAAGGTAAGAAAAAAGTCTTAATAGCAGTTTTATAACAGTGATAAAATGCCCCTAACTGATCCCCAAAATTTAATTGCAAAATGCTTCAACAAAATAAATAGTTCTAAGAAAACAATAATGAAATTAGTTAATCAGTACGCAAAGATAACACAAAACTGCCGAAAATATTAATCAAATAGTTAAGCAATATAGAAATAAGGCATTAAAATTCCTAATTGTTGTTAATTAATTATAAATGCGTTATACCTTGAAGCAAGATTTCGTTGAACATTTTTGCTTTCTCCTTACATCTACATCTACATGTACATTTATACTCCGCAAGCCACCCAACGGTGTGTGGCGGAGGGCACTTTACGTGTCACTGTCATTACCTCCCTTTCCTGTTCCAGTGGCGTATGGTTCGCGGGAAGAACGACTGTCTGAAAGCCTCCGTGCGCGCTCTAATCTCTCTAATTACACGTAGTCAAAATGGAAGCAATTCGTTCAGGGAACACGAGACCATGGCTAACGCTGAAATTCAACTTTTTTATAAATTTAAGTAATTAATCATGATAAATCACTCTAACACCAGCGGGTTGTTATTTGAATGGAGAACTTTCAGGATCAGAGTGCCTTATCAGCCAGCAACTTTGCGGAATCACTCTTTTTTTAAAATAATTTTCAAGACTGGAGAGCTTCATAAGAAAGTTTATTTGTACTGCAAAAACGTTATAGCTAACACTTGAACCAACCTCGTACAAATTATGTTTCTGCTGGAATTTCAATACAGCAGTCCTGCACTCATAGATATCGAAAATTTTACCTCTGACACAAATATCATTTACTCCAAAGCATTTTTCCTCGGCTCAGTGCCGTCTTGTCACTCTACCACAGGTAAAACTCATTACTTGGACGTTCTCTTTCGCAGTACTACATTTAAACCATTTACTTTTACGGACTTTTACTGTCGTCTCATTGACGTTCTCTTTTCAGAGGTCGCATTGACGCTCTCTTTCATTAAACATTACAGTACACAGTAGGATTTTTATACGCGAGTTGACGAAGGATTTCCTTCACTTGACAGACGACTGGGGAGTGGCGAAGATAGTGATGTCTGGACGTGAATCAGCCGCCAGCAGCGTGAACCGAGTTGCTTACTGGACTGAGTACTGTTCCTCCCTCCTCCATTCTCCACCGACAGCTTATATTTACATGAAAATACAGGCAAAGCGTACTAATTACTAACGTGGTTTCACACAGTCAAAGCCTGAAATAAATCATAACAATTTCTAACGACACAAAACTTTCGTTAATATTTCCATAAATAAGTTATGTTCATAATACATCATCTTAACCATTGCACCGTACCATAAATCGCAACCACATCCCACGTCGCCATTGTTGTTAGCATTATTTGCCTAACAAGTCACATTAATGGTACAGTATATCACAGAGTTTTACGAAAAATCGTAATAAATCGTCTATATATGTTTTACTTTGACCTGCGTGTGGCCTTCATATTGCTAATGCTCTAGCTCGTACTTCGCTAGTTCTTTGGCGAGAACGACGCCGCGTCATATCTCTTCGTGTCTCAATCTCCGTTCATTAATTGTCCGACATCCAAGTCGCCTCAAATAATCTCCACAAATACAGCTTCTCTCTCTCCTTATCGCCTAATAAATCATTCAGTACCCCATAAATATCATTGGCAGGACCATTCTTTGCCTGTAAACATCAACCTAACAAGACGCTGGCAACACACAGGTGGCCTAATAAACCCTATATATAACAGCACACCATTGTTCATACTTAACACAACCTTCAATTTTTAATGGGTACGAGACAATGTACTAGCCCTAACAGTGTGTTAACACCTTTGTAAATTGCTCTTATTTTTTTTTATTTCGTCATAACCACTTACCTTTTCTGATACCAACATCTGCTGCGGTGAACCTATAGAATACTATGCAATACTGCGTACTTTCTGTCATACGTTTCCTAAGAGCCTTCATGACCGCGAATCAGATATATTTACATCTTTGTTTTTATACGGGACAGCGTATTCCTTCGTAACTGTGTTGTTTTGCAACTGAAGCCTTTGTATACCTGTTTATTACAAAAGAATGTGGTTCCGCAGTATAGTTTGAGCCATAAATATTTCAGTATTACTTCAGGCTAATAACGAGTCTGTTTGATACTAATGCGAAGTAAATATCTGTTCTCTTAAAAAAAATAAAAATAAAAAAAAAATGCTTTCGCTGGTGTCGATTCACTAGTATCTTGTGTACATATAGAGGCTGTTTCAATAATTCCTATCCATTACATTTTCTCGTTGCACAACATCGTCACCTATTAGTATAAGATGGTCACGTATCGACAATATTATCTCGATGTTCATATAACGTTCACATAAGATCAAAGAGAATTACATCAGGTCAACATCTCTTACACTGTGGTCGCTTCGATTTCCCTCGCTTGTGTCTTTTAATCTCATCATAGAGCTCGTTACTCTATTTCTTACCACTGATAGTGAAAAACACCAAACGGAAAAACAATTTCACTAACAGCCGAGCATCTGGAGGCTGTAAAGACCAGCACGGTCTATCCTACACCGTACGGCCCTAACCTAGCACTTTGTGATTTTCTTTCGTTTCGAAAAATTAAAGATGGAATGCGTGAAATCACGTTTTCGTCATGAGATGAAGATCATTACAAAAACCTACTTTCTGTAATTACTCAGGAAAGGCGATACCATTGCTCTTAAGCACTGGTTTCGTTGAATGCAAAAATGTGTTGCTGTTAAAAGGGAATATTTTGGAAAACAAGAAAATACATTTTCTCGGTTCCGTACCTCAATCGGTGGAAACGGATCCCTCATAGGTCTATTTGGTTGCCAATCTGTCTCTGTCTGTCAGACTGTTGAGATCCCATTTTCTCAACATGGTTACAGGCATGAATTAGAAATTTACGTCACATATTAAGGAGTAGGGTTCCTTGGCGGTGAAAACTCTAAAAGTTTTTTAAGTGTCTGAGTCAACGAAATCAAAAGATTTGGCCATTTATGTCATTATTTTGATACTCGAAAACTTGCTGCTCAAAACTTATAGCGTACTTCCTGTTGACCTTGAATCATGGAATTAGGCAAGAAGCAAGGTTTCACAGTACAAATAAAGAAAAAATGAGTCAATTGTTAATTTTGTAATGATATCCCACGAAAAACTATGCCGGCCGCGGTGGTCTCGCGGTTCTAGGCGCGCAGTCCGGAACTGTGCGACTGCTGCGGTCGCAGGTTCGAATCCTGCCTGGGGCATGGATGTGTGTGATGTCCTTAGGTTAGTTAGGTTTAAGTAGTTCTAAGTTCTAGGGGACTGATGACCACAGCAGTTGAGTCCCATAGTGCTCAGAGCCATTTGAACCATTTTTGAAAAACTATGTTTTTCGTCATTTGTTATCCGACTTCAAGATTAAAATTAAAAAATTCTGGAAAATGTTGAAATCCATGGGACCGAAACCTTGCGAGTATAAATGTCGATAACTGGCAAAAATCGTCTCGATTCTCGATTGCCGCAATGGATGGTGTACATACGTAACTAGCTTAGCACCTGCTGCATCGCTCGCGTGGACTGTATGGTCTCCAAAGATTTTTTTTTTAATAAAACTTTCTTGTTGTTCGCAAATTACAACATCTTCCAGACTTTTCACACTAATTAAGCATCGTCTTTTCCGTATGTGCTTCTGGTCGAAAAGCGATTCTGGTAGCTGGAGTCCAAGGTTTTTGTTAATCATGGCTTTTGCGTTCTTGTGGTGATATTTCCGTAGAAACTTTCATCCCCTAACACACATTTTCTTTATATCTAACGGAGAAATGAAATACTAATGTTCATAGGTTTAGTTTTTCTAATATAAAAGAATATGTTGTTACATTTTTCATCCACTATTTCATCCCCTAGGGGGTTGAATTTCCCAAAACGGTGAAACACATATTCTTTTATTTGTAACAGGAAAGCGAACTACAAATTTTCGTAGGGTTAACTTGGAAAATGCATTCATAACGAAATAATTTTATAAAACTTTTCATCCCCTGTTGGTCCCCCTTAGGAGTGGAATTTCGAACAATCACTAGTTAAACGACAGCCACAGTATAAGATCAACACCGTCTCCAAATTTCACGTTTCTATCCTAAGTACATTCGGCTAGGCGACGATGGACCTATTTCACTCCTTAGGCCGGTATTACACTATAATATTTCTTTGACAAGATCTTTGAAGTGGCGCTAAAAAGGGGTCGTACACTGTCGGTATATTTTTCGTCAAATATCAAGATGGCGAATAACAAGTCGTTATTATGCGCTGCAGTTGTTAGTACCACAACTGCACTGTGTGTGTGTGTGTTTGGAAGAAGAGTGGCGGCAAATAGGAAGCCAAAGGTATTACGTTGAGATAGTGAAAACTTTTAGTAAAATTTGTTACGGGAGCTACAAGTGGAGGACTTTAAGTCTTATATATAAATTACTTACGAATGGATGAGAGTGTATTTCAGTATTTGCTCAGTAAATTAGCTTCTCATATTAGGAAACAGAATACTCTCGCAAGAGATGCTATTCGTGCGGAAGACAGGCAAACTGTGTCACTGCGATTTCTTGATACGTGACAGAGCTACTCTCGTCTACAGCACAGCATTCGAATATCACATTGCAAATTAACAAAAATAATTCCAGAAATGTGTGAAGCGATTTAGAAAGCTCTAAAGGGGAAATAAAAATAGATAAATGGTTAGTGCAGCGTACGGGCAATAAGAAATATTTTTAATTTTGAATAATTTAATTAATGGAATTAGTGCTCCAACAATTACAAAATTAATAAAGCGTACGAAACAGATGAAGCGCTTTTTAACTTGTGGCACCCACAGTTTAAAAATAGACAATTGAAGTCATGTTTCGAAACACACTACAGAGACTCAAATAGCTGTAGCGACGCCAGCGCTCCAAGCGGTTACATTGCACATTGCAGTGAACAGAAGACGAACGACTTCTCTGATCAATCTGTGGCCCTAGATTCGATCACATGTATTTGACTACAGGTGAGATTTGACGAAGTTCCCTGTTACACCATCAGATTTCTTTGACATAAATATTTGACACACCAACTTTGACGAAGAAACATGATAGTGTAACACCAGCCTTAGAGGTTGAGTTTCTAAAGACAGTGAAACACGTATGTTTTCATTTATAACTGAGAAGCCAAATCCAATTTTCAAAGATCTAGCTTTAAAAGTGCTTTCATGGTGAAATATTTTCATAAAACATTTCATCTGCTATTTGAGCCTCTTAGAGGTTGAATTTCATTTTTCATTTAGGTATGTTCCGTCTATGCAAGAAAATGAAAGGCCGTTTGTTTATTGCCATATGCATTTCGCTTCTTTTGTTAGTGAAGCATCTTCAGTGGCCTGTAATACACACATATTTATACATATAATAAATGTATTATGCGGTAGTAACAATATGCCACTATGTTACATTTCCAACCGTTTTCTCTTGTTTTTTTTTCAGATTAGAATCAACAAGAAATAAACATGGCAAAATGTAACACAGTAGCATATCGTAACTGCCCCATAATATATATTTATTATATATGATACGAGAAACATGTATTATGGGTCACTGAAGCGAAATGCGTATGGCAATAAACAAACTGCCTTTCATTTTGTTGCATTGACTGCACATATCACCATGAATGTTGAAGCACCTACGGAAGGACGGAAAACAGAAAAAAGGCGTAACGTATTTTTTATTTGGAACCAGGAAGTCGAATACCAGTTTTCATAGAAGTAGGTATAAAATACTTTAGTAATTCTTTAATAATGTATTATTTTCAAAAACAACTTTCATCTGCTATTTCCCCTCGCCCCCCCCCCCCCCCAAAGTGGTTAAATTTTCAAAAATGCTGAAACACGTGTTTCTTTACTTCTGACAAAGAAAGCTAATGCCAGTTTTCGTAGGTTTAGCTTCAAAATTGCCTTAATAGCAACATTTTTCAAAATACGTTGGATCTCCTATTTCATCTTTATAGGGATGGAATTTGGAAAAATTCGTTCTTAAAAGACGCCTACAGTATAAACTCAACGCCCTCCGGAAATTTCAAGTTTCTATGGTTGGTGGTTCTGGCTCGGTGACGGTGAGTGAGTGCCTTGCGTTACACAGAGGTTAAGTCTGTACGGAACTCTCAGTGCGCGGCTCCTACTGGCAGCTCTGCATTTTTTAAAAAACTAATCCTTTTTTTATACAAACGTAGGCTTCCGCGGCCAATGTCGCAGACAATAAAATTCTTCTGGGTTTGTGGCCGCATTGTCAGGATGTAAAACTACCGTCGATTCGGTCACTGTTGTAAGTGAACTCCCCAGGGTCTTATTGCTTACTGTGTTCAGACACACAAATTCTGGCTAAAGTAAATATAAACGTAGGCTTCCGCGCCGCAGCCATTGTCGCAGCAACACAATTGTACTGGGTTTGTGACCGCATTGTCAGTATGTAAAACTACCGACGTTTCGGCCACTGTTGCTAGGGCACCGTGTTTTTGTTCACTGTAAACAAAAACACCCTTTAACATAAATGTTTGACGTATCAACTTTGACGAAGAAATATGATAGTTTAATACCAGTCTTAGAGGTTTAGTTTCTAAAGACAGTGAAACACGTATGTTTTCATGTCTAACTGAGAAGCCAATTCCAATTTTCAAAGCTCTGGCTTTAAAAGTGATTTTCATAAAACATTTCACCTGCTATTTAAGCCTCTTAGAGGTTGAATTTCATTTTTCATTTAGGTATGTTCCGTCTATGGTGGTGTGTTCCGTCTAAGAAAATAAAACGCAGTTTGTTTATTGCCATATGCATTTCGCTTCTTTTATTTGTGTAGCATCTTTCGTGGCCTGTAATACATACATACTTATACATATAATAAATGTGTTATGTGGTAGTAACAGTATGTTAATATCTGACTTGTTTGTGACCGCGTTGTCGGTGTATAAAACGTCCGAGTTTCGGTCACTGTTGCAAGTGACCTCCTTCAGGTGTTTTTGTTTACAATAAACAAAAACACCCTGACGAAGGTCACTTGCAACAGTGACCGAAACTCGGACGTCTTACACGCTGACAATGCGGTCACAAACTCAGAACAATTGTGTTGACTGTAATCCTTGTCTGATTTTGTTAAACAAAATCGGCGTTGCACATGTGAAAACGTAGGAGGCTGTTCTCTGTGTTTTGGAACAACGTGCAGGCGTTTGTTGAACGCGAAACCTAACGTCTCCACTAGACTTGGCCACTGTTCCTATGTTTCGATACATTTTATCGATACGTGGAACTGTTTCAGTGTTTCGAAACGGCTATGGTTCACTGTTTCGAAACAGTGGTGTTTCATTCCGCCCCTGTCTCGGATAACCGGACCAGATTCGATCTCGAGCCAGACACAGAAACTGTATCGTTGTTTCAATATAAGGCTGTTTCATTCCACATGCGCTTGGAACGAACTAATTTTATCGAAACAGTGATGTTTCATTCCGCTCTGTATCGTATGACATTCGGGCTCGGCACAGATACTGAAACACAACATAACACTTCATGAAACATTTTGAAGAGTGTGGAAATCTTTTTGACAAGTAATAGAATGAAGCTTAAGATATCCGAAAATAAAGCTTCGTTTCTAGCTGACTGTCCTATTACGAAATGGCATAACATCTGCTTTATAAACACTAACCAAACAATAAAACAACGCATACTATTCACATTCAAAATAATAAATATGTGAAAATCATTCGATTAAATTACACTTTTTTTATAACATAACGCTTCTCTTTTCATGTACAGTAATGGTATTAAGAAACGCAAGTAAGCCTACAGCATTTCGAATAAAAAAAGGCGTCGAGTGACAGTTGTTAGACATATACATAAATTTGATCTAGGTATAATTGCAAGCAATCTGTTTGACATATCACTGATAGTGTAATGGTGAACGGGAAGGGCTGGGAAGCATGGCGACTTTATAGAAACTGTTCGAAATACCTTGAAAGTCAAAATTTTTTTCTGGTATATTTTGTTATTTATTCGAATTATTTGGCGTTATTTGCGAGTCTATAGTCACTGTGCCTATTATCCACAATGATTCCCTTTGTGTGCATGGAAATTAGCAGGATGGGTATATTACCCATACTAACGGAATGTGGGAATGCCAGTAGCATATTCGTTGTTTCTGCAGTTTGCTCCCACCTCCAGTTCCGTTCGTGGTGGTTCTTCTGTCTTCAGCTATGGCTGTCCTCAGCCAATTGAAATGTATGAAAGTCACACGACACGCAAACAGCGCATTTGCTGCAGGAAATACGAAACTGCCAAGACGCCCAAGTGATAGTTTGATACTTTCTGCGAAATGATTAGCGCTCTCGCACCTCATTTGTATTTATATGGACATACTTATACAGTAGACTTTCAAGATGATAAAATGTGTAGGTTTATTAGATTACAAAACACAAAATGTTTCACTGTATCGAAACAGCGTATCGAAACATTACATTGTACTGTTTCATTTGTTTCGAAACAGTTAAGTGTTTCAGTTTGCCTATCTCTAGTCTCCACGCACTTGCCCGGTGGAGGGGAGGGGCGGGGGCAGGAGCGCCTGTGATTGGTGGGCTGCTCTCCGTTCTGTAGGGAGGCTCGACGCTGCGAGACAGTTGACAGACGCGCGGCGCTGCGGGACAGCCGACAGACAGAGAGTGCAGCAGTGCGGGCCATGGACGCGGAGCAGGTGCTGGCGCTGGCGCTGGTGACCGTGGTGAACGCGTGCGCGTGGCGGCACTGCGGGGGCGGCGCCTGTGCCCGTCGCGACGCCTGCGTGGAGGCGGGGCTGTGGCGCGCGCTGCTGCCGCTGCTGGCCGCCTGCTGCGTGCTGCGGGCGTTCGTACCGCGCGGACACCACACCGCGGTCTGCCTCGCCCTCGCGCTCACCCTGCTCAGCTTCCTACACGCCGCCTGCAGGATCGGTAGGTGGCGCGCCGCGGTCACTCTTAGTAACGCTCATTTGGGCCGTTCGGTGGAAAGCTTTTGCCGAATAGTTACTTACGAGAAAAAATTTCCCCCAGTTTTACACTACTGGCCATTAAAACGCTACACCAAGAAGAAACGCAGATCATAAACGGCTATTCATTGGACAAATATATTATACTACAATTGACATGTGATTACATTTTCACGCAATTTTGATGCATAGATCCTCAGCAACCAGTACCCACAACAACCACCTCTGGCCGTAATAACGGCCTTGATACGCCTGGGCATTGAGTCAGAGCTTGGATGGCGTGTACAGGTACAGCTGCCCGTGCAGCTTCAACGCGATACCACAGTTCATCAAGAGTAGTGACTGGCGTATTGTGACGAGCCAGTTGCTCGGCCACCATCGATCAGACGTTTTCAATTGGTGAGAGATCTGGAGAATGTGCTGGCCAGGGCAGCAGTCGAATATTTTCTGTATCGGGGAGAAAGGCCCGTACAGGACCTGCAACATGCGGTCGTGCATTATACTGCTGAAATGTAGGGTTTCCCAGGGATCGAATGAAGGGCAGAGCCACGGGTCGTAACACATCTGAAACGTAACGTCCGCTGTTCGAAGTGCCGTAAATGCGAACAAGAGGTGACCGGGACGTGTAACCAATGGCACCCCGTACCGTCACGCCGGGTGATAGGCCAGTATGGCGATGACGAATACACGCTTCCATTGCGCGTTCACCGCGATGTCGCCAAACACGGATGCGACCATCACGATGCTGTAAACAGAACCTGGATTCATCCGAAAAAATGACGTTTTGCTAGTCGTGCACCCAGGTTCGTCGTTGAGCACAGCATCGCAGGCGCTCCTGTCTGTGATGCAGACGTCGCCATATGTTCACTCGGGGATCGAGACGTGGCTGCACGCTCCGTTACAGCCGTGCGGATAAGATGCCTGTCATCTCGACTGCTAGCGATACGAGGCCGTTGGGATGCACCACGGCGTTCCGTATTACCCTCCTGAATCCACCGATTCCATATTCTGCTAACAGTCATTGGATCTCGACCAAGGCGAGCAGCAATGTCGCGATACGACAAACCGCAATCTCGGTAGGCTACAATCAGACGTTTATCAAAGTCGGAAACGAGATGGTAGGCATTTCTCCTCCTTACACGAGACAACAACTTTTCACCAGGCAACGTCGTTTAACTGCTGTTTGTATCAGAAATCGGTTGGAAACTTTCCTCATGCAGCACGTTGTAGGTGTCGTCACTGGCGCCAACCTTGTGTGAATGCTCAGAAAAGCTGATCATTTGCATATCACAGCATCTTCTTCCTGTCGGTTATATTAACCGTCTGTAGCACGTCATCTTTGTTGTGTAGCAATTTTAATGGCCAGTAGTGTACATTGCTTCAAAAATACAAGTATTTCCAGGGTTGCCACAAGTTCTGGAAATCAGGGAATTTCAAATTTGTCTGGGAAATCAGAGAAATATCAGGGAATTTGAAGAAAAACAGTGGGAGAATCTCGCTTTTTGTTTCTGTAGATGAAATGGTTTGTTTACTGAGATGTCACGGATCGTCACTGGCTGGGCAAATCTGAGTACGTGCTTCGCTTCCCTATTCCCTCATTCTTACCGCTTCTCCCCTTCCTAACACTCCCCTCAGATTGCAGTCAGCGCTGACATGAGTTGTTGCCGCTAGCCTGTACAATAGCAGCTGTCGACGAGAGGCAGGAAGCCGTGAGGTGTGGTTTGTTTGGATCTGATTACCAGAGACTGTAGTCGCAGCGGCCAGCGGAGGCGGTCACGTGTGTGTGAGTTGTGACTGAGTGACTGTGTGAATGTGTGTGTGTGTGTGTGTTCTCGTTTTCAGACGAAGACCGTGGCCGAAAATTTAGTTGTGAGAGTGTGATTGTCTTTTGTAAGTGCCTGTCTGCGACTCAGTGGCCCTCTTTACGGTGAGCCGCTACCTATCCTCATTAGTATTATTTCTCTGAGTACTTGCGCATTTTTTCTGTTCCGTATGTGACCACTCAGTCTCATTTCATCCACATGGTGTCTGTGACACCTTGATAGCTGGACACACGAGTGGACTTCCACGGCGAGCCAAAACCGCGAGCCATTTCTGCGGATATCTCTAACAGATCTGGCCTGCCGATCTGCCCGTAGGCAGCGTCTGTTTTTGTGTGGCGTAATGCGGCGGATTTTCGTGGACGCAGGACTACGGTGCTCCTTGAAAGGGCAAGGGGCCACAGTGACTATTGACCGACAATAACGAACATAGTAGAACCAACATTTCATTGTTAGTCACCCATAGTGTTGGTTTACGCAACCCTTCCCCGCCTTATACACTTCGTTCAAGAGGTCTACTTTTTTGAGGGGCTATTTCTGAAATCAGTGACGGTATTTTTAATTCGTCTTGCGACTCCAACGAAATGAGTATTTTTGTCACCAAACGTGTTTTGTTTTCTTGATATACAATAACAACAATTGTCTTAATGATACACATCTACCATTCGGCTTCCTTTCTCAATCTAAAAGCAGTTCATTACAAAACATATGGATGTTAGTACTTGAGATTTTTGCTCACACGGGTGAGAAATAAGAAAGTCCTTATATTTTTTGTGAACTTATGTTTTTATTTACCCTTGACATCTCAGAATTTGTCACGGAAAAATACTTAAACTTGTTTCGAAATCAGAGAAACTTGTGGCAACCCTGATAATGTATCCACATATTGAGGAAGAATATACAGGTTGACAATTATTGAACTATATGAAATAAAATCTGAAAGATTTGCGTTAGGACGTTCAAACTGTACGGTTGGACGCGGGGGGGGGGGGGGGGGGGGGGAATTAGTATGGTTTATTTTAGCGACGAAGCCCACTCTCACTTGGATGGGTTCGTCAGTAGGCAAAATTGAGGGATTTGGGGGACTGAGAATCCGCATTTCGCAATCGAGAAGTCTCTTCACCCTCTACGGGTGACAGTGTGATGTGTAGTGACCAGTCGCGGAATAATCGGTGCGAAATTCCTCGATGGCACCGTGACTACCGACCGGTACATACATGTTTTGGAACATGATTTCATCCCCTTTATCCAAAGTGACCCAGATTTCTACAAGATGTGGTTCATGCAAGACGGAACTCGACCCTATCGAAGCGGGATTGAGTGTTTGATGTCCTGCAGGAGAACTTTGGAGACCGCATTCTCGCTCTGGGGTACCGAGAGGTCGCTGGCATGGGCCTCTATTGGTCGCCATATTCTCCGGATCTGAACACATGCGACTGCTTTTTGTGGGGCTGTATTAAAGACAAGGTGTACAGCAGTAACGCCAAAACCATTGCTCGGCTGAACAGCCATTCAGGAGGCCATGGACACCATCGATGTTCCGACACTCCAGCGGGTCATGCAGAATTTCGATATTCGTCTGCGCCACATCATCGCCAATGATGGCAGGTATATTGAAAGAGTCAAAACGTAAATCCGTACATCTGTTGTGACGTTTATATGTTGAATAAAGTGTATGTACGCCGTAGTTGCAGTTAATTTACATTTTTTCATATAGTTCAAAAATTGTCACCCGTATGTAAGTACTACATGCTACTTTGAACAGAAAAGTAAAATTTTGCACTTGATTCTTTGTGCACTGAATTTATTCGACTTGTATCTTGCTGTTTATTCTTGGTTTCAGATTTTTACCAACCCATTAAGTGCCGAAATTTTTTTCTCAATCTAAATTTATTTCTGGGCTACCTGATGAACATAGACACTAGGAAAAAGAATCTGAAGTCAAAACATGAAATAAGCTTAACATAACGTATTTCACTCGGTCCCCAAATGGGGTTCATGGCCCCTGCCAGTCTCTTTTTAAATTTTATTTTTGTGGCAAATAAAGCATGGCAAATGGAGTGCCACATCGTACACACATCGCTGCTTCCTTGCATTTTTCTTGCAAAATTAACAGTTTTCTTTTTGTTTCCCAAACGTCGTGTGTTCAGTCACGGGTCCATTTCCAGAACTCCCTACTTCAACTGGTGAACGTGAAGTGGATGCTTTCGGGTATGATGGACGTCCTGCCCATTTTGGGTCATAAGGAGCGGCTGACTGACTAAGATGTGCGCCTTGCACACCATCCTTCTGAATTGAAACAGTAGAATATGTTCATTCGTGAGGCAATAGAAACGGGAACAGCAAATGGCGCACTGAATCCCAATCTCTCTGGTTTCTCTCGAAAGAATTCTTTTAAATAATGGTGTCAGTAATATCGAACTATTTGATTATAAGTGATCAGGCTGTCAGAAAAACATTCAAATTTCATGAAAATGTTATGCAGCAAGTCTATCATTGGACGAATTTTGAAAAGTTTATCCTGTTCGTCAGCTGGTATTCTGTTCAGGTGTGTGTTATGATGGAAGTGAAAGTGGCAGTTCATTTCCAGAGATCTGTTGCCCCCTCACACCTTGCGTCAATGTAATCATCTTCATCCCAATATAACTGTTCATGTGGAAGAGCATGTTGTCCAGTGGAGAGCAGTAAATCTAAGAGCTTATTTATGCGTTTACTGTATAACTCCAACTGTGATTATTCTTCTGTCTAGCATATTGGACACTTTCACTGCACCCGAGCGGTGTACTAGTTCATACAAAAATTTTTACAAAGGAAACAATTGCAGATTCTCCTTTTAGCGCTGTTAGTTGCTTGGTTCATTTTCTGCTAGATTGGATAGGTTTTACGGTAAGTTATATCATCTGATATTAACTTTCATTTTCTTCTTACGATGGCCTTCATTTTTCTCATCTACACCTTCTTCAGTAGTATGAACTTCCAAAGTACGTGGCACCTCAGCTGGAAGGGTATCCGCAGGTGTGTTATCATCACACTCGCCATGTGGAGGGAGCTCGACAGTATCAACCGTGTCTTTCATTTCACCCTCACCACAGAAGAATCTAACATATTGGGATCATTTACAATTTCCCTTATAGAAAGTGCTTTACAGCGACTCATTGCGCCAGGGAAGAAAAGAAAAACAAAATGTTGTGTTAGGCGGAAACTGCCTTGAGCCTCAAATGGGAACCGAAATTGAGAGAGCCCTCGTGGGAAAATAAAATAAACCTCGGAAATAAATAACTGATAAATATCTTCTAAAGCAATTACAGGTGCCGGAAGTTATTTATATAATAACGTAACGTGGACTGTTTTGAAAACGTTCGACTCCTCCAACTCTGAAAAATCTTACTTCTTCCCACAAACAATCGTGTACAGGTCACTCGTTTAACAACTGACTGATCATCAAAACATAAGCCTGGCAAAGGTCTAGGTCTGCCAACATAATTACAAATACAGAATTTACTTGTTTTGTGAATAAAACTACCTTCTCCTGCTGCTAGTTACTTTATTTATCCCATACGCGTTTCGCCTTCTCCTGTTCTAAGGCTTCATCAGTAGGATCTATAAAGATACAGTTTTGTTAGTTTTAGATTATTAAGCAGTTCACGTCGCGATTTTTTGTAAAAAAGTAATTACTTACGATTTTCTGAACTTCGTTTCCTCACATTTGGTCTGGAAGTCGCACTGTCACTTTTATTACTGACATATAATCACAACTTTGTGTTCTGGCTTTCCTCACATCGTTCACCATGTTTCTCACTCTTTTTGTGGAGTAGTTTTGTTCTTTTGTCACTCAATACAACAATTTTGTCGGACACTGCGTTTCACAACCTAAATGTTGCGACTCCATTATGTGTTTCTTCCTCTGGTATGTTTACCTATTTGTTGCCAACCTAACGAAGTATATTCGAGACTAACTTCTACTCATGATGTTTATACTGTGCGTGTGTATGAGCAAGAGAGAGAGATAGAGAGGGATAGAGTCGACGAGATTTTTTTTTCTTTTTTTTTCAAAACTTTGGTGACAGCCGATTAAACTTTTCGTTTCAATATTCTGTAAAGAGGTTCATAGATGAGTGAGTGTAAGGACGTTGGGTGCTATTATTATTATTATTATTATTATTATATTGTACAGTATGATCACATTAATCCTTTTTGGGAGCGTTGTTCTATTATTTTATCTATTAGTGTAAATAAGGAATTGCTTGGTACGTGCATTTGGTCATTCAACAGGATTTTCCCTTTGCTTTGGTTTTCTGTATGTGGTCATTCTCTCGCATGGTTACCAGGTGTTTTTTTAGTGTTGATTCTAATTATTTTCATGTCATCTTCTCTAGTGGTTGGTTTGTGGTCATTTTGTTTTAGGTATTCTGCAAATGTGGAGTGGTTTGTCCCATATTTCCAGGCTCTCGTGTGTTCTTTGTATCAGAGATCAAATGTTTGTCTTATGTACCTGCCTTCACAAGTGTTACACTGTAGTTGATATATACCTGCTTTCTGGTGTATGTCTGTTTTTTGTCAGTTTTGGGGAGTATTTTTGTGTAGAATTGTCTGTTGTGTATGCTATGTTTATTCCCTGCCTTTTCAAAATGTTCGTGATTTTATGGGTGAGTTTGTGTTTGTATATATCATTGTGTACTATCTTGTGCTTTCTTTCATCTTTTTTCTGGTTATCCTGTGTAGTCGTTATGGGAATGTATGTTTGTGTTTGGTTCTGTTGTCTTGAAGTCTGTGGTTTGCAGCTTTCTGGTTTTATTTTACTTTCAATTTTGTTCTTTAGCTTTGTGACTCTGTTATTATCGTAACCATTATTTTGTACTATCTGCATTATTACGTACGACGCGAACGACGAACAGTCATTGTTGGCCCTTGGTTGCAGATTATAGTCGACTCATGCAGATTGCGAATGAAAATAGAATGATTAGAAGAAAACTAAGAGCAAATAAAAAACGTCAGTACGATGCAGAAAACATTAAAAATAAAAAAAAAATCATTGAAACCAGTTAACTGAATCAGAATTATTGTATTTTCATTAGATTTAGAAAAATTCGCTGCATTCGAACCTTCGACCGTTTATATGGGAAGTTGATACGCTAATCACTACGCTTTGCCTTTTCGCTACAGAATTCTCTTGTACTTATGACTGTGGTCATCCAGGCGCAATGATTGGCCCAAAAATTTGGCTTCACGCATTGTCGTGCGTGTATAAATGACGCTAAATCGCGTCTTGTATCCAACCCCAGTGTATGTATGGTTATTTCTATATATCAACCTTGTATGTTATCGTTCCCCCCCATGAACCATGGACCTTCCCGTTGGTGGGGAGGCTTGCGTGCCTCAGCGATACAGATAGCCGTACCGTAGGTACAACCACAACGGAGGGGTATCTCTTGAGAGGCCAGACAAACGTGTGGTTCCTGAAGAGGGGCAGCAGCCTTTTCAGTAGTTGCAAGGGCAACAGTCTGGATGATTGATAGATCTGGCCTTGTAACAATAACCAAAACGGCCTTGCTGTGCTGGTACTGCGGGCGGCTGAAAGCAAGGGGAAACTACGGCCGTAATTTTTCCCGAGGGCATGCAGCTTTACTGTATGATTAAATGATGATGGCGTCCTCTTGGGTAAAATATTCCGGAGGTAAAATAGTCCCCCATTCGGATCTCCGGGCGGGGACTACTCAAGAGGATGTCGTTATCAGGAGAAAGAAAACTGGCGTTCTACGGATCGGAGCGTGGAATGTCAGGTCCCTTAATCGGGCAGGTAGGTTAGAAAATTTAAAAAGGGAAATGGATAGGTTAAAATTAGATATAGTGGGAATTAGTGAAGTTCGGTGGCAGGAGGAACAAGACTGGTCAGGTGACTACAGGGTTATAAACACAAAGTCAAATAGGGGTAATGCAGGAGTAGGTTTAATAATGAATAGGAAAATAGGAACGCGGGTAAGCTACTACAAACAGCTTAGTGAACGCATTATTGTGGCCAAGATAGATACGAAGCCCACACCTACTACAGTAGTACAAGTTTATATGCCAACCAGCTCTGCAGATGACGAAGAAATTGAAGAAACGTATGATGAAATAAAAGAAATTATTCAGATAGTGAAGGGAGACGAAAATTTAATAGTCATGGGTGACTGGAATTCGAGTGTAGGGAAAGGGAGAGAAGGAAACGTAGTAGGTGAATATGGATTGGGGCTAAGAAATGAAAGAGGAAGCCGCCTGGTAGAATTTTGCACAGAGCACAACTTAATCATAGCTAATACTTGGTTTAAGAATCATGATAGAAGGTTGTATACATGGAAGAACCCTGGAGATACTAAAAGGTATCAGATAGATTATATAATGGTAAGACAGAGATTTAGGAACCAGGTTTTAAATTGTAAGACATTTCCAGGGGCAGATGTGGACTCTGACCACAATCTATTGGTTATGACCTGTAGATTAAAACTGAAGAAACTGCAAAAAGGTGGGAATTTAAGGAGATGGGACCTGGATAAACTGAAAGAACCAGAGGTTGTAGAGAGTTTCAGGGAGAGCATAAGGGAACAATTGACAGGAATGGGGGAAAGAAATACAGTAGAAGAAGAATGGGTAGCTTTGAGGGATGAAGTAGTGAAGGCAGCAGAGGATCAAGTAGGTAAAAAGACGAGGGCTAGTAGAAATCCTTGGGTAACAGAAGAAATATTGAATTTAATTGATGAAAGGAGAAAATATAAAAATGCAGTAAATGAAGCAGGCAAAAAGGAATACAAACGTCTCAAAAATGAGAGCGACAGGAAGTGCAAAATGGCTAAGCAGGGATGGCTAGAAGACAAATGTAAGGATGTAGAGGCTTATCTCACTAGGGGTAAGATAGATACTGCCTACAGGAAAATTAAAGAGACCTTTGGAGATAAGAGAACCACTTGTATGAACATCAAGAGCTCAGATGGAAACCCAGTTCTAAGCAAAGAAGGGAAAGCAGAAAGGTGGAAGGAGTATATACAGGGTCTATACAAGGGCGATGTACTTGAGGACAATATTATGGAAATGGAAGAGGATGTAGATGAAGATGAAATGGGAGATAAGATACTGCGTGAAGAATTTGACAGAGCACTGAAAGACCTGAGTCGAAACAAGGCCCCCGGAATAGACAACATTCCATTGGAACTACTGACGGCTTTGGGAGTGCCAGTCCTGACGAAACTCTACCATCTGGTAAGCAAGATGTATGAAACAGGCGAAATACCCTCAGACTTCAAGAAGAATATAATAATTCCAATCCCAAAGAAAGCAGGTGTTGACAGATGTGAGAATTACCGAACAATCAGTTTAATAAGCCACAGCTGCAAAATACTAACACGAATTCTTTACAGACGAATGGAAAAACTAGTAGAAGCCGACCTCGGGGAAGATCAGTTTGGATTCCGTAGAAATACTGGAACACGTGAGGCAATACTGACCTTACGACTTATCTTAGAAGAAAGATTAAGGAAAGGCAAACCTACGTTTCTAGCATTTGTAGACTTAGAGAAAGCTTTTGACAATGTTGACTGGAATACTCTCTTTCAAATTCTAAAGGTGGCAGGGGTAAAATACAGGGAGCGAAAGGCTATTTACAATTTGTACAGAAACCAGATGGCAGTTATAAGAGTCGAGGGGCATGAAAGGGAAGCAGTGGTTGGGAAGGGAGTAAGACAGGGTTGTAGCCTCTCCCCGATGTTATTCAATCTGTATATTGAGCAAGCAGTAAAGGAAACGAAAGAAAAATTCGGAGTAGGTATTAAAATCCATGGAGAAGAAATAAAAACTTTGAGGTTCGCCGATGACATTGTAATTCTGTCAGAGACAGCAAAGGACTTGGAAGAGCAGTTGAACGGAATGGACAGTGTCTTGAAAGGAGGGTATAAGATGAACATCAACAAAAGCAAAACGAGGATAATGGAATGTAGTCGAATTAAGTCGGGTGATGCTGAAGGTATTAGATTAGGAAATGAGACACTTAAAGTAGTAAAGGAGTTTTGCTATTTGGGGAGCAAAATAACTGATGATGGTCGAAGTAGAGAGGATATACAATGTAGACTGGCAATGGCAAGGAAAGCGTTTCTGAAGAAGAGAAATTTGTTAACATCGAGTATAGATTTAAGTGTCAGGAAGTCTTTTCTGAAAGTATTTGTATGGAGTGTAGCCATGTATGGAAGTGAAACATGGACGATAAATAGTTTGGACAAGAAGAGAATAGAAGCTTTCGAAATGTGGTGCTACAGAAGAATGCTGAAGGTTAGATGGGTAGATCACATAACTAATGAGGAGGTACTGAATAGGATTGGGGAGAAGAGGAGTTTGTGGCACAACTTGATCAGAAGAAGGGATCGGTTGGTAGGACATGTTCTGAGGCATCAAGGGATCACCAATTTAGTATTGGAGGGCAGCGTGGAGGGTAAAAATCGTAGGGGGAGACCAAGAGATGCATACACTAAGCAGATTCAGAAGGATGTAGGTTGCAGCAGGTACTGGGAGATGAAGAAGCTTGCACAGGATAGAGTAGCATGGAGAGCTGCATCAAACCAGTCTCAGGACTGAAGACCACAACAACAACAACAACATGTTATCGTTGTGTGTGTGTGTGTGTGTGTGTGTGTGTGTGTGTGTGTGTGTGTGTGTGTGTGTGTGTGTGTTGCCTTTGGTGTGGTCATCATGCGTGATAAAATACGAAATAAAAGAACCAGACCCAGGATTTGGGACACACACACAACAAGAAAGAAAGCGGGACAAGGAATTCGAAGTGAACTGAACAATTGTTGTGGCAGTTTGGTAACGGGCAATGGTTCAGGTGTGACGTTGACTGCTGTGATTGGAGGAAATTGGCTACAACGCGTGACGTGTCAATATCAAGTAATTTTAGTGGGACTTATAGTAATAAAACCAATAGTAGTAGTTTGCCGGTCGTAGTGGCCGTGCGGTTCTAGGCGCTACAGTCTGGAACCGAGTGACCGCTACGGTCGCAGGTTCGAATCCTGCATCGGGCATGGATGTGTGTGATGTCCTTAGGTTAGTTAGGTTTAATTAGTTCTAAGTTCTAGGCGACTGATGACCTCAGAAGTTAAGTCGCATAGTGCTCCGAGCCATTTGCACCATTTGAACCAATAGTAGTAGTTTCATCATTGGTTGATCACTTGTACTAGGATATTGAACATGTGATACCCTAGCCGGCCGAAGTGGCCGTGCGGTTAAAGGCGCTGCAGTCTGGAACCGCAAGACCGCTACGGTCGCAGGTTCGAATCCTGCCTCGGGCATGGATGTTTGTGATGTCCTTAGGTTAGTTAGGTTTAACTAGTTCTAAGTTCTAGGGGACTAATGACCTCAGCAGTTGAGTCCCATAGTGCTCAGAGCCATTTGAACCATTTTTTTGTGATACCCTATCGTGGTCAGCGGTAATTGGACTTACCACCAACTGTACTTCTTTACATCATTTGTAGTAATACGTCGCACCACCTCTGTATGCTTCTGCTACCTGGTGATGGGTTGCTGTACGAGATTTAGTTTCTGTTTCTTGTGGAATGAAGTTTTTAACTTTCATGGAAAGTATTTTGTGCATTGCAGCCGCAGGGCCATGGGAAGTGTACACACCAAATTATGTAATTTAAAAAGGCAGTGAGAACTATGCTTAACACCAAAGTAAATTTCTCTCGAGACGTGGGAACTATACGTCTCCCAAAATTATTGTACACTGTGGGAAACCAAACATTTTACTACGTTCATAGGAATACATCTTACCACCTCTGGATGTGCCCGACATCTTGTGATAGAACGCTGTACCAAGAGTATAAAAACTGCTACACAATCGGTTTCTTTTCGTCGTGATATCACTACTGTTGTTACTTGTGAAGTTGGAACAGTTTGTTTCGTTTCTACAGTATATACTACTGCGACTTGCTGCACATTCATATGTTCGTGGGAATGAACGGAAATCGCCAAATTTTCAAATCCGAAGCATAACGGCTGGATTTCTACAGATGTTTAACATTATCAAGAGAATTTCAAAGATAACGTAATGACAGTCCATAATACAGTATTTCATAAAAGGCTGCACCGCGCAAGAAAGTAAATGTAGTACTTGTTTTGCCAGGTTTGTTTCGTTTCGGTTTATTATGGCATCATAAGTGGCCTCAGATACACTGTCATCTGTACGCAGCATTTTCGCCCTCCAAATTCTGCTATTGCAACTACAAACTGTTGTGACCTTCACACCTTTCTGGTCGATGTACGTCACATTATTTTGTGCGTTCGTTGATATTGCTGTAATTGTGCTGTCGCTGTATTGCTGGTGAGGTGCTGTTCTGCCTGCAGGCTACTAATCATGCCATAATAAATTGATACGATAAGCTTGTGGCGGAACAATAATTGCACTTATATGGAGGCCTACAGACGGTCCTAACCTGAAAATCGTTAATATAATATTAATATCAGTTGGAAGATGACAAATCAGGAACATTAAAATGTTATTTTACAGGTTAAGAACAAAAACAGTTCATGTACGAAGGCATTTACATACTGACAGACAGCACAGTCTAACAAGATGGGACAGGCAGTGGGCGTGGCCCCGTAGTATGAACCATCCCGGCATTTGTCTGGAAATAATTTAATGTACCTACGGAAAAGTTTAGGAAAATCACGGAAAAACAAAATCAGGATGGCAGAATACAAGTCCACTACATTCAAAATATGCTCGGTGTTCAGTGCTGTTTCATTTCCACGTGCTTGCGGGGTAGTTATTTCATTAAGTAAGAAGCTAGTGCTACGCTGATCTGTCGTGTCTCAACACTAATCACTGCAGACATAACATCAGCACCACGACGATTATGTTTGGCCTCCATTCTGTGTACCCCAGCTTCCTACTCGATTGCCTGAAAACTGAGTCAGTAACCCTCTTTAATGGGTGAGGCGTTAAGAGGATGAGGTGTTAGTATTGTCCGTTGTACAGATTCAGCATTAAGATTGCCAGGAAAAAGAATTCTACAGCATCCTTCTCTGAAGCCACATTTCAAAAAATTATGACCACTTCTTGCCTGTTCGGTTCATGACCACATCGTATCTCTGTAGTTTCCAAATGTTTTTTATAAGGGAACGAATTCACTTCACAGATATTAAACAAGTTTATTTTGCAGAGGCGGCGTGTTATATCCCCGTTTTTAGACCAGCTGAAATTGAGACTAACAAACAGTATTCCTTATGACAAACTGCCTATTGGCTTCTGTCTCGGGTTCTTCGGCCGACGTTCATCTAATGATTTTTCTGACGTTTCGCCAGCACGAGTGGCTGGCATTGTCAAAGCTTCACCCTCCAATTTTGTAATATTCCTTATTTTGGTTTAGTTAGCTCCATTCTCCGATAAAAAAATCTGTATAAGTTATTACTCACAAATATGCAAAGGTTACAAAATTGTAAAAACCCACAGAGGGAACGGTGTGTAAAATAAACATGCTTCTTAGCTGCAAGGCGAACCTTTTTTCCCCTATTCAATGAATATCGTCCAGCACATTCAGGAAATGTGGAAAAGACTAACGCGTTTCTTCGTTGGGGATCAGCTAATTTTGCCCCCCCCCCCCATTTTTTATCGCATCATATCAAACAATTAGACAAAATGTCTCACATATAAAACAATGAAGCCACAATGTTGTATAGTTGCAGTTGCGTCTCTGCGTCCTAGAAAACTATAGTCGGTTCATCATAAGAAGAAACCTGATGTAGACAAACAGAAACGCGATGTTTGGACACAAGCTGTAGCACACGTACACTGGTGTTCTTACGCCCTTGGCAGTGGTTCCTACTTATGTATTAGATACGTTGTTGCTAAGTTACGTTAAATGAAACTTTAAGATATTCAAATGTATTAACAGCCATCAAAGCTTTTGTTAATCACGCTTTAGCTATGTAGTTTTTATTTCAAAAATCGTGTACAGTCACAGCCTCTGCAATGTTGTTCTCTGATTGTTGCTCTGTTAACGCGCTGTATAAAAATGGCTGAGGCTGCTTTCTGTTCCGCAGTGAGGTAATCGGCTTTGAAGTTTTCCCAGGCACTGTACGTAGTACAGTTGAATTACATTCCGATGTTGTACGTGTAGCGCAGTCGGTAACGTAACGGAACATGAACCAGTACTGTTAATGGTTCGTTGAGGCGCCGGCACGGTATCTCAGCGTGTTAGCTCAGAGGGTTAGCTGCCTTCTGTAATTAAAAAACTGAGTTAATCGATCTACAACGAACTTAAACGGATGTCTTACGACGTCCGCCCCGAGCAGATGCAACGAACAAAAGGGAACAAAGTGAGATCAATTAAAAAAAAACAAAAAGCAAATCTTCACAGCATCATATTTTTCTTTCGTCCAATTACAAATTCCTACATCTCGTAATTGTAAAACTCATCATCATTTTTATGAATAATGCACGTATTCTTGTTTCTAATTACATATTGGACGCGAAATTCCTGTTTTCATTTAAAGTACAAATTCTTAATTATCTATGTCTTATGAAAGACGGTTCATAAAAGTTGTTTAAATTGAGTGAACACAACAATTTAATTTTTTAAGGCAAAAATGAAAAACCAAATCCCCTTTATTTGGACCATGCCCATCGTTTTATACCACAGAGGTAGATAAGTATCGTAGAAACATGAAAAACCATCTTTTTCACAGCATCGAGCACATCATACAGATGCTGCATTTTTACATTTTCTGCTGTACCATTACAATGTGAACCGAACAGAACTGATCTGGAGCCAGGTTGCGGGATTTGGCCCGAGAAGTAACAAGACTGTTAAGCTGCCAGTCTTACTGGAACTACACGCACGGCAGCTTTCTCACGTGTCACCGCCGAACGCTGGCGGGATATAGAACGGCTCGTCATAAAAGAAGAGAAAATGCGGCGCCTGGTTGGCTTCGTCGATTCTGTTGTTCATAGGCTCGTTACCAACGTAGCAGGTGACACTTCCAGAACTGAGATGTATTTCTCTGATTCGGATAGGGAAGGAGCTGAGATATTAACAGACTACTGACTGTAATTAATACCTTCAGAGGCTTCAGTATTCAACAGTACGTTGGAATCCCTGCAGTATGCTTTTGCATTACACACAAATCGCTCAGAAAAATTACAGAAATTTTCATCCCTCGTGTTTGTAATTAGGATACTATGTCAGGTGAGAACGATTGCATTTCATGCTTTCCGTCTGGTCACCTAAGAAGCGCGCAGTGGTGCTGGAGTTTCTCCGAATATTATTTCATCTTCTTTAAAATTGAGTACCATTCGAAGCTATATTGTTTCTTTGCTCGTTTTTCTTAAGTTGGACCGCTGGCTGACCAGTGCTGTCAAAGTTTAATGCGCCGGTAAAGCTGTTGTCCCGCATTATCGCTCAGTCTATTTGCGAGTAACAGTTTCCTTATGATTGTACTTGACTGTACTGGTCACAGTTTGGCTTGCGCTCCACGTGAAACGAAATCCAATGAGATTCAAGCAAACGCGGAACAATACGTGGCGTAATGTTTACATAAGGTATATTCCTATAAATGAACGGATTATATTTACATTCGCCATTTGGTCAGAGGATTAAACACTGAAAAATATCTTGTCGCATCATTCATTTGCTTTCAGCGCTCTTGATATTCCTCTTCCACTTCTGTTTCAATAGACTTGATACTATGAAGACTGAGGTAAATAGCTGTATGTAACAGAGTGAGATAAATCTTTGTGCCCTGTTCAGTGTTGGCATTCCCTGCGTTTTTGTAGGAGCCACGTATTTTTTAGTTTCAGCTGAAGTTAGTCTGTATTCTTTTAGTTTTTTACTCCATGCAGTGTTATGCAGTGTCACAAAAAAATTACGTTATATGCTTGCATATGTCAGCATGTCATAAACCTCATAGCTTCGTGCACCAGACCACCACGTAATAAAAACTAATGAAACACAGCCTGACACACGAAACCAGCTTGAAACACGATACACATTAACGACAATTTCGATTTGTGTGATATCAGTGAACGTCCGTTATATTTTATTATTCTAGATTCATAGACTTGACAGCGTCGGCAGCGTAATTTTTATTGGGCTTTCTTACTGTTGTGTTTCAGATGTTTTCTTTTCTCTGACTTACGTTGGCCAACTTGGAAGTGGCCTCTTACCACGAAACCGATTACTGAGTCGAAAATGAATATTTGATACACCGCAGAGCCGCAAAGGATAAAATACTTCTGGTTGCTTACCAGCTCTCGTAATGGATAGATAATACTTGGACACGGTTACTGCCTGGAAATACATCGCTGGTTATTTTCTTCGGTTTCATCTAATCGTACCTGCAGATTATAAGACAAGACTTTATGGACAATGTAGTACAAATCGATGAATTTCAACCAATTTGGTGACACACCCTTAAACGCCGCGATACTTTAACCACACCCTGCAGTTTTAATAACTGCCATTAGCCAACAGGTGTTTGTGTAACCTTCCACAATATCAATGAAAACTGTGAAGCTATGTAGTGTGACGTTTTGCGTATACATAGACAGAAAGACCCATTATTGTATGATTGCAAGACTGCAGAACAATGACTGGAAGCAGTTACGTGCATAAAATGTGTAAGAGTATGCGTACCGAGCGATTTGAAGTGAAAGGACCACATTAAAATTAATCGCGAGTAAGGCAGATGACAGACTGGGATTCATTGGAAGAATCCCCAGGAAATGCAGCCCACCAACAAACCAAGTAGCTTACGAAACACTCGTTCGACCACTACCTGAACAATGCTGGCCAGTACGGGCTACGTACAAGATAGTATTGACACGATACATAGAGGAAATACAAAGAAGAGCAGCGCGTTTCGTTTCAGGTTAATTTATGAAGTGCGAACGAGTCGCGGAGATGTTCAGACAAGCGCAGTGGCAGACGCTGTAAGAGAGGCGTCCTGAATCACGGTGTGGTGGTCTACTGTCAACGTTCCGAGAGGATACGTTGCTGGAAGAGTCAGCCAATACATTGGTTCCTCCTATATCTCGCGAAAAAAACAGAGATTTCAGCTCACACGGAGGCTAACCTGGAATCCTTCATCCAGCGAACCACTCGCGACTGGAACAGGGAAAGGGGGAAGTAACGCTGTTACACACCGTAACGTGCCCTGCTAAGTAGATGCAAAAACTGAATGTCAGTCACCTGTCAAAATTCAATCATAACTCCAGGTTCATTCAGAAAAAACTTACTTGTTTCTACTTTTTTCGTTGAGGGAACCCACTGGAGGGAAGCAAAGGTTCTATCAATTTCTCTACTTGAACGTTTGATCTATAATCTCGATCAAAACAACAAATTGACTGACAAACGAGGATTGGAGGGGTCGAAGTTGTCGGTTCACGCCTGTGTGCCCGCACATTGTGGCAACACATGGGAGCTTCCGTTCTTGACACACTCACGCACTGTCCGTTACAACGTGCAGCATTTGGTTTGCTTAGCAGTGTGCTAACAGCGTTATCGTTTTCCTTCGTACTCCCACGTAACATAATGCTGACACCCGAAACGAGGGACGATTGTTACGTTTCTGGCAACTGAAGTCGTCCCCAACGTAGCTGGCAACTGGCGCCTCAGCTAACACAGCGATATCGCAACGGTAGTAAGAACTCCATGTGAACAGAACAGAGGCAGTGGCCAAGCTCATAATCTGACTGGCTGGTGCTGTGGTGCCTGCCGTGTTGTCAACTAGCTGTCAATCAGTTTGTTATTCTGGTCCGGGAGTAGTTCAGTTATTGCAGAAAGGATTATTATTATTATTATTTCTTTCTTTTCTCAGACGTTATGTCTGGTCAAAAATGGAAAGTGACGCGGACCTTGATCAAGCGTGACTTCCTTTTAACTGTACGGTATATGTTACATTGCATTTAGGAACTTTCGGGTAATTGAACATGTATCAATAATTACGGATTTCTGTAGTTGTATATATATGTTTGATGTAGCTGTATTGCATTGATGTACTGGTGGATATTGTGTGGTATGACTCCTGTAGTTGATAGTATAATTGGTATAATGTCAACTTTATCCTGATGCCACATGTCCTTGACTTCCTCAGCCAGTTGGATGTATTTTTCAATTTTTTCTCCCGTTTTCTTTTGTATATTTGTTGTATTGGGTATGGATATTTCGATTAGTTGTGTTAATTTCTTCTTTTTATTGGTGAGTATGATGTCAGGTTTGTTATGTGGTGTTGTTTTATCTGTTATAATGGTTCTGTTCCAGTATAATTTGTATTCATCATTATCCAGTACATTTTGTGGTGCATACTTGTATGTGGGAACGTGTTGTTTTATAAGTTTATGTTGTAAGGCAATTATTATTATTATTATTATTATTATCATCTTTACTTTCTCAGACGTTAAGTCTGGTTAAGAATGGAGTGACGCGGACCTTTATCAAGCGTCACTTCCTTTTTGCTGTACGGTACATGTCATATTGCATTTAGGAACTTTCGGGTAATTGAACATGTATCAATAATTACGGATTTCTGTAATTGTATATATATGTTTGGATGTAGCTGTATTGCATTGATGTATTGGTGGATATTGTGTGGTATGACTCCTGTAGTTGATAGTATAATTGGTATGATGTCAACTTTATCCTGATGCCACATGTCTTTGACTTCCTCAGCCAGTTGGATGTATTTTTCAATTTTTTCTCATTATTATTATTATTATTATTATTATTATTATTATTTTGAGCTTTTCCTCATTACAGAGGCTTATCTCCAACATAATAATTTATACAAACACTAAACGTTCTTAAACTATATTTTCAAAATATTCCTCGAGGTGTTTCGATCTTGTGTGTCCTCTTCCTCTTATTGTGTGCTGTACATTTTATGTAGTAGTAAGACAGTATGCAAGCCAAATATTTGTGAGAAGAGCTTATGTTTAAGAAAATTAAATGATTTTCGCTCCATCCATGGGCAGCGGAGATAATGCAATGGACGCCTGAAGTGAGTGCAGCTAAAGCATTAGTGGCAAGGAAACAAATGACACATCTATTAATATGTAACTTATTGTCAATGAAAAGAGAGAACTTCTCCTCTGTCTCCCTTTGTTACATGCGCGTGCTTGCACACACACACACACAAACACACACAAATTTACGTATGTCCCTTCAGCAGTTAACATGTTCCGAGCTGATAGTTACTAGAAAAATAAAATCATTGGAAATTGGTGGTAAGGTCTTATGGGACCAAACTACTGAGGTCATCGGTCCCTAAGCCTACAGAGCGCTCCAGACCGCGTGGGGTAACCGCGTGGCAAAGTCATAACATCCTTCGTCACGCAGTCTATATTTTCTAGCAATACTATACACAGGAATTTGCTTGAGAGAATATTGTTTAGACGTGTGTTTGTAATAGACGAGCGATATAGAGAATTATAAGACAGAAGTGGTATCCCTGATCGAAGTTTATCTGACGATCATCTGAGGTGTACACATTATGTTTCATGCTACCTTCTTCGTCTTTGTTAGTAAATCGTCCTGATAATACACCTGCCTGTTTTTCACATGAGCAGGAGTAGTAGCTCTAGACAAGAAAGAGGCAAGAACGTACCCATCGTGGAGGTGGAAGAAAAACAAAAATTATCGTATGCTGAATTTAGATGGAGAATTTAGGAGAACTGTGAAAAAGCTGTGTCAGAATTGCACAACAAAGATTTCGTATCTCCTCCAGACGGAAGCTGTAAGACAGGTAAAACGAATAGTTCTTCATCGCTTCTGTCCCAAAAATTTGATCGTGAATAATGGAAAAATAGAAAACTACGTAATTTACTCTCGAATAATGGATAATATGTTCACTCCAAGACAACAAAGGATGCATCATGAAGGAATTATCTGAATGGGACGCAAATCGATAGATGTAATGTACATGTACAGGCGAACAAGTGATTCCAGTTTCAGGAAAAAATGGTTAATTTATTGAAGACAAAGAGCTTCACAAATTGGGCAAGTCAGCAACGCGTTGCTCCAACTCTGACCCTTATGCAACCACTTGTTCGGCTTGGTATTGACTGATAGAGTTGTTGGATGTCGGAGTTGAGCACAAAACGTATCAAAAATTTCCATCTATGCAACGGTGTTGAGGATAGTGTCAAAAAATATCGATCCAGTGATGTGCGATCCTGTTGTACCGCAGAAAATGCCGATTTTTCATCATGGAGCGGTTGCTGACACTCATTTTTAGGGATCTCCTTGGCCCAGTACCTCGTGTTCTGTGAATTCACATGACCGGAAAGATGAAATCACGCTTCAGCACTCATGATATAATGGAAAGGGTCTAACAAACGTGGCTGATGTTGTTCAGAAACCACGTGCAGTAATCTACAGGTTTCAGACTGTCACACCGTTACGCAATATGACCTCAAATATAGAATTTTCAATATCCTCTGGCAGTTCCTATTTACACGCACCTGTTTGGCCACTTTAGTGTAGAGTTCTTAGGGCTCTGAATAATTCTTCGGCGACTGTCTGCAATAGCTTCTGGTGTGCGAACTGAGAGAATTCCTTGTCGTCTTACATTTTGCACGGATCCACAGGTATGCCAATTTTTATACAGACCCTGTATTGCTCTCTCGGTCGGTAGTCCTCTGTCCGGATACTTGACCCCTAAAATTTCGCGAGTTTGCTTAATCGAACAAGTTTTCATATATGGTTCCACAATTTCAATTCTTCCTTGTATCGAGAAAGTCATTTGGGCTACCGCAAATAGAAACGTCTAACGTCACTGATGAAAGAAACTGACATTGTTGACGGAAGAATGCTGAGAACCGATTAGTGCCTAAGAGTACAGTGTGGTAGCTGTTTGTTCAGTTCCAGAAGCCGAAATATTGCATTTTAATTCATAGGGGAGACGGGCTACCGCTGACTGCGCCATCCTGTGTATTATATACGTGCTTCCCGCACTTTGGTGCCTTCCTGCTAGATCGTTTACATAGCTCTGCCAAAGCCTATGCAACTTCCTGTTTTGACAAATGAATTGTAGCTGCACCACTTTACAGACAATATCTATATGGGATGTTTCACAATTGCTTTCAGGGGTTGTGGAGGGGACTTTGTACATAAAGTTTTGATAAGGAACCCTGTGTCTCGAAATGTACCGTTTGGACATAAAATGACTCTGAAGATGGGATCACTTTCAAATCTCTCGCTTCACTCTGCGATGCCAGCGCCTCTGCTGTTGTTTGCACGAGGTGTAACTGCGACGCTCGCTTCCACATATCCTGGTGCTCGTCCTTGGGACAGCACAGCACACACTCCCAGTTGTGAACGCTCAGCATCTCGCAGACGGTGTTGGAAATCGGAGGAACATGGTGTGTGATGGACCGAGGAGATCCGGAAAACGTTCTCGGGTACATCCGGGTACATGGTTGGTTGGTTTGTTTGGGGTTCAAATGGTTCAAATGGCTCTGAGCACTATGGGACTCAACTGCTGTGGTCATTAGTCCCCTAGAACTTAGAACTACTTAAACCTAACTAACCTAAGGACATCACACACATCCATGCCCGAGGCAGGATTCGAACCTGCGACCGTAGCAGTCGCACGGTTCCGGACCGTGCGCCTAGAACCGCGAGACCACCGCGGCCGGCTTTGTTTGGGGAAGGAGACCAGACAGCGAGGTCATCGGTCTCATCGGATTAGGGAAGGACGGGGAAGCAAGTCGGCCGTGCCCTTTGAAAGGAACCATCCCGGCATTTGCCTGGAACGATTTAGGGAAATCACGGAAAACCTAAATCGGGATGGCGGGACGCGGGATTGACCGTCGTCCTCCCGAATGCGAGTCCAGTGTCTAACCACTGCGCCACCTCGCTCGGTAAAACGTTCTCGATACAAGCATTGTACAGTTTCACCGTTACTTAGCGTGTCATGAAACAGGAGATTGGGAAGTGATCCTATATTCAAACTTATTTTATATCCAAATGGTGTACGTTCCAGGACATCGGTTCCTTATCAAAACTTTATTGACTAATGTAAGTTCTCTCAACAATCACTACAAGTCTGGGGAATTGTGGAAACCCATTAAGAAGTTCTCCCAATCAAATGAGTTTTTTTCTAGAAATTCTCAATATGTTCCATTTAAACTTTATATGTTGCAAAAAATGTAGAAGTAGGTTTATTTAGAATTTAGTCATACTATCTTTCACACAATTCATAATTTTTGTGAAATGAAATCACAGTATTTATTAACTGTACAGTGAATATTTTGTAGTTACTGCTGATCTGGATGAATGAAAGTCGTGACTACTGGAATGCAACTAGACGAAGAGGAAAGAAATATTCGGAAGAAATGGACATCTGAACGATGTGTGAGAAACGATCTGGACAGTGTTAAGTGTGTGATGATAAAGCTTAACGAGCTTCAGTGGGAAGGTTTTCGTAATCAGTACTATCGAAATTAACTCCTGCCATGAGCAGAAGCTGTGCCCAGTTTCAACTGATACCAACGTATTTTACTTGAAATGTAATAGTTTGTATATTGTTGAGTAAATCCAGATGAAGAAATGTTTTAAGAATGTTGTATCAAATTATCCGTGCACTTGTTTTCGTTACTAATTTTTGTAATTAATAAATAAAATAATTTCCTGGATGAACTGTGTTACTGAATTCAGTCTCATTTCAAAACAGTAACTCACAAAAAAATGCATATTTTAGATGGATAATCCCAAATACAGTTCTCTAAAGCAGTTGTTGACTGTGTATTTTGTGGTTTAGTTTTAGTATTTACCGATCACATTTGTCTGCTGTCTACAAATAACACAAAACCTTTGATTTTCAAATGACTGTATGCATTGTTTTCGCTTTATTTCTTGTTTCCACTGAATAGTAATGATATGAGAAACGAATACTTCAACTTATAATAAATGTATTTACTAAAGGAAATATTATTCTCTAAGATAAAGAAATATGGCAATGCCCTAATTCATCAGGAATATCCTCTGTTCAAATGATAACTGCAGGAACAAGAGCTTCGTTGGTATGTTGGCTTACATTTATTCATTTTTTTTTTTCAATTTCTTCATCATGTTGATGTGCTGGTCTACGTTTCAAGTGGTTTGAAATTGGATACATTGCAAGCACTAACTACCAAAGAACAACCGCTATTGTCTCATTTGTTGCAGTATACTACTCGTTTGCAGCTCATATTTCCATTGTGAGCTGCTTACCACATGATTTAAAGTAACCGTAGGCAGATTCATAGGTCAACGCCAGTCTCTCTCTCTCTCTCTCTCTCTCTCTGTCTCTCTCTCTCTCTCTCTCTCTCTCTCTCTCTCTCTCTCTCTCTCACACACACACACACACACACACACACACACACACACACACACACAAGAGCGCGCGCGCGCCTGCCACAAATATAGCAGTGTGACAGATCTAAAAAACATTTAAGATGACGTTACACTTCATCGATTTCACATTTCCTGACACACACAACACGTCGTACCAAACATGATGTGTTTCTTAATCCTTATGCAAAAATTAAACTGCTTATTTTCGCAGGAAGCCAGTTTACGTACGAAAAGCTACAAATACATCCGAAATTGTCAAACATGTAACGAAATGTAAACTCGCGTTGCTTCTATCAGTCAATCGCTATCCAGGTCACATACGCCAGTGTTCGCGTAGTGCATGCAAGGATTTAATTCGTGATGCACAACTGCCACGATGGCTTCGCCAACTCAGAGCCAGATAATTCCTCTCAGCCTAAGCGACACGTCGGTATACTTTACAGATCGGTCTGTAACTGCAAAGGAGATTTCACAAATAAATTAAACTGATACTCAGTAAGTACTACAACAAATGTTGTAAGTGTTCTGTTGTATTGCCAGGAACACGCCTGAGTGACGTCACATGCCCTGTGCTGCGATTGCCTGATAAAAGCAAACCGAACAGGCGCCATCTCCTTCGTATTTGAGCGCCCCGTCCTCCAGGAACGTTGGCGATCAGTAGCATCATCTTCCGCCTGTCCGTGGCTTCTCCGGAGAGCAGTTCAGCTCTGTGCCCACTCCGAACCACTGACTTCTTTAGCCAGGGTCCGTCCCGCACCACGTCTGCTGCGTCTTTCCTTGAAGTACATTCTTTCGATATGCCCACATTTGAAATGCCTCCAATTTTTTATCTAATACCCGGTAAGCGCCCGTGACTCAACTCCATAGAGCAGGATACTAAACACGTTAACATCGAAGTAGTCGAGTGTGAAGTGTAACACTTCGGTCACGGCTAGTCACAACTTTCTTTGCATTCTGGCCCATTCAGAACTACAGAGAACTTCTGGAGACAAATCTTAGTTATCGTTGATTTGACACCCCCAAATGTTTATATGTTGTCAGTCGAAGAACAACGACCAGGAAGACTGCGTGAAGTGATGCTGCTCCGCATAAACGCCCGCCCATATTCTGCTAGACTGAAGAAAAACACTATACAGGAGTTGCGTTGAGAAGCCGTTCCTCACCCACCTTATTCGCCTGTGCATTCACATTTTCACCTTTCCAGATGAAAATACGCTCCGAACATGGCTCGACGGGGTATTCGCCTCAAAACCACGTGTTTCTTGCAGTCGCGGAATCGAAAAATTACCTCAGAGTTGGCACACTGTTCTAAATAAGGAAGGACAATATTTTATTGATGACTAAGTCTTTGTTTCGGTTCTGTTTATTAAACTTGTGGAAAAACGCTACGAACTTATGCGCCAACCTAATACTTGCGAAGTGTGCCATCGATCCATCGTATTGTCACCAAATTTAGATACAATCGATGTTAAGCTTTCTCGATTCGAATGTAGATATTCTGCACTGATATATGTGGCAGTGAACTGTGTGCGTAGTCATCTGCATGGAAACAAAAATGGAGAGTTGGAAACGCTACGAGCACGTACACTACCTGATCAAAAGTATCCGACAACTATTAGTGGACATTAATGCAGGGTGTGTGTCCCCCTCCCCCAAGGACTAAACCTTTAAGTGGCGAGGGGATCAGTTCGCATTGGTATAGACAACCAATGCGGGACAGTCTATTTCTAATAGCTGGTCACTTGATACGGGGAGAGAGGAAGCCAATTATACAGCAACTTGGGAGATGAGGTGAAGAGGATCGATGGGTTCTGGGGCGGATGAAGACATTAATCTCAACGGCAAAGAAAGCGGATGAATCATCTTCTCCTAGCGGTGATGCCTCAACACTAGCAAAGGCGCAGAGGACGGATCTCAGTACGGCGTATCTAGCGGAAGAGGCAACAGAACAAGAATCCACGTCGCGTCTGACGCGTAACTTGCGGCTACGTGGTCAGTATCTGCCTACATGTTGACGCCTGCTATAAGAGCACAGTAGCGTCTGTTAGCAAAGTATTCGGCTACGAAAGGCGTCTGTCTGTTCCCATATTGGGAGGCCTGTTAAGACCCATCTGGCGATTACATCACAGATGTAACATCCCACGAAGGTGTTAACGCCCCTTCCTAATTTACTTTCAACCAAGACGTGGTGGTAAACAGCGAACGGAAAATTACTCCAGGAGGTAAACAGTCCTACATTATTGGAAACAGTGATGCAACTAGGCCGTCAGATTCTGGGGAGCCTAGAACGTCACGTGAAGAGTAGTCTGGGCTACCTACAACATCTCGCACGCTGTCTAACAAAAAACGTCTCCTAGGCACACTGAACATCAACACTTTACTAAAGACTGGAAAAATTAAACAATTGACGGATGTATTGGGCGACGCAACATGCTCATACTAGCACTTCAGGAAACCAGATACGGAGATGAGAATGCATTCGAATCAGAGTGCTACTGGATTTATAAGGGGAAACCAGCCATGAAGAATAAACAGAAAGTCACCACACTTAAAACAGCTCTCATGCTCAACAGGAAACACACAGAAGCCACAGCAAGTTTTGCGTCCCAATCGTAGCGAATATCACTTCTTTCGTTTAGATCAGCAAACAAGCGCTACACCATCACAAACGCACGTGAACCTTCCAACAAACAGAAAAAAATCTAGAGAAAGGCGAACTGTTTTGGGAAACACTAGAAAATTAGACATCAGAAATACCAGAGCACCACGCAAAACTACTCGTAGGAAACTTAAACGCACAGATGGGCAGAGAAGAGGAACACAAGGCAATAATTAATAACTTTCGTGCACACAAACATACCGGTAAGCATGGAGAGAGGCTCATCAACTTCTCCAGATGATTTGGCTTAAATCTAATGCCAACCTTTTGCAGAAAATTGCCAAGGAGGAAGAAGACCTGTCTCCTCCTAATACACATTTAGGCTCATATCAACTGGACCATGTGGCAACAACAATACAAAAGCATAGAGCAATTATGAACGTGCGGTTCATAAGAGGTCTAGCTATAGATTCGGGCCATTTTTTAACAGAAATCGAAGCCAAATTTCAGCCTGAATAAACAACCCCCAAAATTAAAAAAGTCAATAGGATGGACACAAAATTTCTATCAGATAGCAGAAAAGAATTCGTTAAAAAACTTCATGTAAATAAGATGGGAAACTAGGATAACATCAGAGAAGCAGTGAAAGAAACTGTGGAAGAACTATAAGAACCACCAAGAACAGGGAGAGATTGGTGGTGGTATAAGGTATATAAGGAACCGATAGAGCGTACACTGACAGCTTGAAAAAAAATACAACTCCAGCGAAAAGGAAAGGGGCTGAAACGCATACTCTGAGATCAGAAAAAAAAACATTAAAAATTGTACGAACAGAGAAACGGAAATATGATCAAAAGACAATCGGAAGAAGTAGATATGAATTTCAGACGAAACACCACAAGTGACTACTGCAAAGTTTTCAAAAAAGAAATAACAGTATTGAAGCTAGTGAGCCTACACTACAAAGATTCAATAAGCAAACTTATTACCAACAACAAAGACATCTGTGAGTTACTATCAAAAAACGTCAAATATCTTTTAAACAATCCTCAGAACCAGAACAACGGGGAACCTTAACTCAGTCGTTACATCCATTGATTTACAATATAGCCTACTATTCTGTGGACAGTATTACTGACACTGGAAGACACATACGTAGACGAAACCATCAGAGAGTTAGTCGAACGGCTTCTCCCAGACACAACTTCAAAAGTTAAATTCCTAGGAGAAGTTTCTGAATCTTTCAGAATTCACGCAGGTGTTCGGCAGGGCAATGGGCTCTCGCCGATTCTCTTCAGTTTGGTCATAGACAATGTCATGACAGAGTGGTGCAAAGAACTGCAGAGAAAAACATCAAGGGAATCCATCTGGGACAAGGAAGTGGAAGATCTGAGGTTAAATGTCTCGCCTTTGCTGACGATTTCTATGGACAAAACAAATGCAGAGGTAACGGTAGAAACACATACGAAATGGCAGCTAAAACTGGATTACAGATATCGTACGGGAAAACGGAATACATTGAATGGGGAATGGAAAATTATGGGCTCTTAAGTGGTCACAAGATTTTACGGGAAGGACTGCGCCTAAGGGCTTTCAAATGCTTCATTCGCTTGTTTAATACATACACATTATTTATAAATCAATCTTCGTTACAAATTACATAAACTTTGTAAAATATTTAATATAAGATAAGAAATACACTGTAAGAAACAGAGCAACTATCCCAAGTAACAAGTTACTTTTAAAAAAATTGTAAGCATTTATAATACAAATGATTAACAGTTTTTAACAGGAGCAATAACTTAGAACTGATGGATTACCAATATGCAGATGCCACTGTATTCCATTAACACACAGTACCGAATAATGCACAGTACAGATTTCAAAACTTACATTCAAATAACAATGGACATGAGCCGTTCTTTAACAAAGCGTTGAAATAGAAGTTTTCAGTTTGATTTAAATAAACAACAACTTACACCGAATTTTTAAGTCAACAAGGGTTTAAGTTACATTCTCCTACATTACTGGAAATGCCCGCATCCGTTTTGAAAGAAATACTGGTTTATTAAAAATGGACTTAGTCGTGATAGGACGGCGTTAAGAATGGCTGAGGACCCACTCAGACACGTTAATCGTCAGACGCCTCTGGAAGCCCTGAAAGCTGACACTCGTGTGGTACCTGGAGGACCAGTACGTCCACACCACGGTAACTTCACTTCTCCACTATACACAGGGTGACGATTGTTGAATTATATGAAATAAAATCGTCATGACTTCTTAACGGCGCGCATTAGGATGTTGAAACTGCATTCGTATTTAAAAGGACTTGTAAGTGGCCAGTATGTAGCCATATTCAAAAATGAATGTGTTATATGAACGTGGGAATTTAAGGAGATGGGACCTGGATAAACTGACTAAACCAGAGGTTGTGCAGAGTTTCAGGGAGAGCGTAAGGGAACAATTGACAGGAATGGGGGAAAGAAATACAGTAGAAGATGAATGGGTAGCTCTGAGGGATGAAGTAGTGAAGGCAGCAGAGGATCAAGTAGGTAAAAAGACGAGGGCTAATAGAAATCCTTGGGTAACAGAAGAGATATTGAATTTCATTCATGAAAGGAGAAAATACAAAAATGCAGTAAATGAAGCAGGAAAAAAGGAATACAAACGTCTCAAAAATGAGATCGACAGGAAGTGCAAAAAGGCTAAGCAGGCATGGCTAGAGGACAAATGTAAGGATGTAGACGCATATCTCACTAGGGATAAGATAAATACTGCCTACAGGAAAATTAAAGAGACCCTTGGAGAATGGAGAGCCACTTGTATGAATATCAAGAACTCAGATGGAAACCTAGTTCTAAGCAAAGAAGGGAAAGCAGAAACGTGGAAGGAGTATATAGAGAGTCTTTACAAGGGCGATTTACTTGAGGACAATATTATGGGAATCGAAGAGGATGAAGATGAAGATGAAATGGGAGATAAGATACTGCGTGAAGAGTTTGAGAGAGCACTGAAAGACCTGAGTCGAAACAAGGCCCCGGGAGTAGACAACATTCCATTAGAACTACTGACGGTCTTGGGAGAGCCAGTCCTGACAAAACTCTACCATCTGGTGAGCAAGATGTATGAGACAGGCGAAATAACCTCAGACTTCAAGAAGAATATAATAATTCCAATCCCAAAGAAAGCAGGTGTTGACAGATGTGAAAATTACCGAACTATCAGTTTAATAAGTCACAGCTGCAGAATACTAACGCGAATTCTTTACAGACGACTGGAAAGACTGGCAGAAGCCGACCTCGGGGAAGATCAGTTTGGATTCCGTAGAAATGTTGGAATACGTGAAGCAATACTGACCTTACGACTTATTTTAGAAGAAAGATTAAGGAAAGGCAAACCTACGTTTCTAGCATTTGTAGACTTAGAGAAAGCTTTTGACAATGTTGACTGGAATACTCTCTTTCAAATTCTAAAGGTGGCAGGGGTAAAATACAGGGAGCGAAAGGCTATTTACAGTTTGTACAGAAACCAGATGGCAGTTATAAGAGTTGAGGGGCATGGAAGGGAAGCAGTGGTCGGGAATGGAGTGACACAGGGTTGTAAGCTCTCCCCGATGTTATTCAATCTGTATATTGAGCAAGCAGTAAAGGAAACAAAAGAAAAATTCGGAGTAGGTGTTAAAATCCATGGAGAAGAAATAAAAAGTTTGAGGTTCGCCGATGACATTGTAATTCTGTCAGAGACAGCAAAGGACGTGGAAGAGCAGTTGAACAGAATGGACAGTGTCTTGAAAGAACGGTATAAGATGAACATGAACCAAAGCAAAACGAGGATAATGTAATGTAGTCGAATTAAGTCGGGTGATGGTGAGGGAATTAGATTAGGAAATGAGACACTTAAAGTAGTAAAGTAGTTTTGCTATTTGGGGAGCAAAATAACTGATGAAGAACTGATTATGGTCGAAGTAGAGAGGATATAAAATACAGACTGGTAATGGCAAGGAAATCGTTTCTGAAGAAGAGAAATTTGTTAACATCGAATATAGATTTAAGTGTCAGGAAGTCGTTTCTGAAAGTATTTGTATGGAGTGTCGCCATGTATGGAAGTGAAACATGGACGATAAATAGTTTGGACAAGAAGAGAATAGAAGCTTTCGAAATGTGGTGCTACAGAAGGATGTTGAAGATTGAATGGGTAGATCACATAACTAATGAGGAGGTATTGAATAGAATTGGGGAGAAGAGGAGTTTGTGGCACAACTTGACTAGAAGAAGGGATCGGTTGGTAGGACATGTTCTAAGGCATCAAGGGATCACCAATTTAGTACTGGAGGGCAGCGTGGAGGGTAAAAATCGTAGAGGGAGACCAAGAGATGAATACACTAAGCAGATTCAGAAGAATATAGGTTGCAGTAAGTACTGGGAGATGAAAAAGCAGGCACAGGATTGAGTAGCATGGAGAACTGCATCAAACCAGTCTCAGGCCTGAAGACCACAACAACAACAACATATGAACGTAAAATGACTCGTTCCACGTCACTATGATTAATCGTGCGAATGACACATTGAACATGGAGGTAACTAAATAACTAACTGCACTCAACATAAACGGTCAAAACACTTCTTTATCGTCAAGCGTAGATGATAAATCTCTCGATTGTGTAGCAAACATAAAGATTTTAGGGATGAATATTCATTGTTAGTTAACATAGAGTGAACACACTAAGGTAGTCGCAAAGAGAATTACAACAGCATATTATGCTTCTATCGTCAGTCTGTAACACTCCATGTCTTGTGATGACAAGCTATTCGTATGTACACTGAGTTCTTCGTTATGGATTCGTTTCAAGGGATCGAAGACACAAAAAGTGAGCACAGTTTGTAAACTAGAGGAACGAGCCATAGGAATATGACTACAAGTAGTAGTTGGGCTCATTGTGCCGAAATGCTTAAAAAAACTTAGTATTCAAGTGAGTGCCTCTACCAATCTGTCGTGCAAATTAGGGAAAACATTACTAAGTATTTCACTAATAGTTCTGTACGTAGTCATGGAACAACTGGCAGTTTGGACTGACATTTACCAACGAAAACAAACATCTGAAAACAGCATTTTCAGTCGGGGATTAATATTGTACGAAGGGCGTTCAATAAGTAGACTCATGTTTGCAAAAAAATAGAGCTACTGGAGATATTCACATGACATATACATTAGCATGTTCAGAAGAAATGAGTAGTATTTGAACCAAGAAACTTCCTGACGGATTAAAACTGTGTGCCGGACGGAGACTCGAACACGGCGAACGAGCGAGGTGGCGCAGTGGTTAGCACACTGGACTCGCATTCGGGAGGACGACGGTTCAATCCCGTCTCCAGCCATGCTGATTTAGGTTCTCCGTGATTTCCCTAAATCGCTTCAGGCAAATGCCGGGATGGTTCCTTTGAAAGGGCACGGCCGCTTTCCTTTCCCATCCTTCCCTCACCCGAGCTTGCGCTCCGTCTCTAATGACCTCGTTGTCGACGGGACGTTAAACACTAATCTCCTCCTCCTCGAACACGGCAATTTTGTCTTTCGCAGGCAAGTGCTCTGTAATATGAGCTACCCGAGCACGACTCACGACCCGTCCTCATAGCTTTAATTCCGCCATTACCTCGTCTCCTACCTTCCAACCTTCACTGAAGCTCTCCTGCAGACCTTGCAGAACTAGCACTCTTGCAACACACAGTTTTAATCGGCCAGGAAGTTTCCTATGAGCGCACACTCCACTGCAGTGTGAAAAATTCCATTCAGGCATTTGAACCGATATCGCGGCGGAACACCACCTAACCATATAATGCATCAGAGTGACCTCAACAGACGCACAGGATGCGTCGCAGACGTATGCACGAACCGTACCGGCAGATCAGTGCGTTTGGAGGAAAGTGCATTTTTGGCATGAGGGAATGTGACGCATCCATTCGGGAAATTGCTGCTCTTGTGGGACGAAGTGTTTCGTCAGTGCAACGGGTGAGAGCGGAATGCCTCACGGAACGTAACGAGATGGGCCAAGTCGCACCACTCTCTCGAAAACATCGACACCTTATCCCAATGGGATTGCAGGACACATCTGCGTCCTCCTCGGCCGTGACGCAACAGTAGAACAGTGTAACACATCTTACACTAACAGGGCTGACAGTCCGTCGCAGTTTATTACGGAAAAGGTACGTGCGCGTCGTCCACTTTCCCGACTACCAAAATGGTACTGAAACAGAGGATGACAGACCAAAGGCCAAAATACTAAATGTCTGTCGGCCGCGGTGGTCTCGCGGTTCTAGGCGCGCAGTCCGGAACCGTGCGACTGCTACTGTCGCAGGTTCGAATCCTGCCTCGGGCATGGATGTGTGTGATGTCCTTAGGTTAGTTAGGTTTAAGTAGTTCTAAGTTCTAGGGGACTAATGACCACAGCAGTTGAGTCCCATAGTGCTCAGAGCCATTTGAACCACTAAATGTCTTTTTCCAAAGCTGTTTCACAGAGGAAGACTGCACTGTAGTTCCTTCTCTAGATTGTCGCACAGATGACAAAATGGTAGATATCGAAATAGACGACAGAGGGATAGAGAAACAATTAAAATCGCTCAAAATAGGAAAGGCCGCTGGACCTGATGGTATACCAGTTCGATTTTACACAGAGTACGCGAAGGAATTTGCCCCCCTTCTTGCAGCGGTGTACCGTAGGTCTCTAGAAGAGCGTAGCGTTCCAAAGGATTGGAAAAGGGCACAGGTCATCCCAGTTTTCAAGAAGGGACGTCGAACAGATGTGCAGAACTATAGACCTATATTTCTAACGTCGATCAATTGTAGAATTTTGGAACACGTATTATGTTCGAGTATAATGACTTTTCTGGAAACTAGAAATCTACTCTCTAGGAATCAGCATGGGTTTCGAAAAAGACGGTCGTGCGAAACCCAGCTCGCGCTATTCGTCCACGAGACTCAGAGGGCCATTGACACGGGTTCACAGGTAGATGCTGTGTTCCTTGACTTCCGCAAGGCGTTCGATACAGTTCCCCACAGTCGTTTAATGAACAAAGTAAGAGCATATGGACTATCAGACCAATTGTGTCATTGGATTGAAGAGTTCCTAGATAACAGAACGCAGCATGTCATTCTCAATGGAGAGAAGTCTTCCGAAGTAAGAGTGATTTCAGGTGTGCCGCAGGGTAGTGTCATAGGACCGTTGCTATTCACAATATACATAAATGACCTTGTGGATGACATCAGAAGTTCACTGAGGCTTTTTGCAGATGATGCAGGTGTATAGAGAGGTTGTAACAATGGAAAATTGTACTGAAATGCAGGAGGATCTGCAGCGAATCGACGCATGGTGCAGGGAATGGCAATTGAATCTCAATGTAGACAAGTGTAATGTGCTGCGAATACATAGAAAGATAGATCCCTTATCATTTAGCTACAAAATAGCAGGTCAGCAACTGGAAGCAGTTAATTCCATAAATTATCTGGGAGTACGCATTAGGAGTGATTTAAAATGGAATGACCATATAAAGTTGATCGTCGGTAAAGCAGATTCCAGACTGAGATTCATTGGAAGATCCTAAGGAAATGCAATCCGAAAACAAAGGAAGTAGATTACAGTACGCTTGTTCGCCCACTGCTTGAATACTGCTCACCAGATAGGGTTGATAGAAGAGATAGAGAAGACCCAACAGAGAGCAGCGCGCTTCGTTACAGGATCATTTAGTAATCGCGAAAGCGTTACGGAGATGATAGATAAACTCCAGTGGAAGACTCTGCGGGAGAGACGCTCAGCAGCCCGGTACGGGCTTTTGTTGAAGTTTCGAGAACATATCTTCACGGAGGAGTAAAGCAGTATATTGCTCCCTCCTACGTATATCTCGCAAAGAGACCATGAGGATAAAATCAGAGAGATTAGAGCCCACACAGAAACATACCGACAATCCTTCTTTCCACGAGCGATACGAGACTGGAATAGAAGGGAGAACCGATAAAGGTGCTCAGGGTACCCTCCGCCACACACCGTCAGGTGGCTTGCGGAGTATGGATGTAGATGTAGATGTAGACGAATGTGCAGAAACAATCTAGACTTCAATGGTGTGTGTGTGGAACGACGTGACTGGGGACAGGAATGGCACCAGATAGTGTTTTCGAAAGCATCTAGGTTCCGTTAGTTTGAAAATGGTGATCGCATTATGATTCGATGCGAACAGGGGACGGGGGGGGGGGGGGAATCACAGTGACTGCATTTGCACAACACATATAGCGCCAGCTCAAGGCTTTATGGCGTGGGAGGGGGAGGGGGGTTGCTACTGGGTACAGCCTCAAATCACAGTTAGTGTTTCTCCAGGGCACTGTGACCAGTGTGACCCACGTGAATGACATCCTGCTACCCGCAGCCATACCCTTTCTTCAGAACACACCAGACGCCAGTTTCCAGCAAAACAATGCATCACCACATGTTGCTGTACGAACACGTGCCTTCTGATTGTCACACGATGTCAGCCTTTTGGCTTGGCCCACCAGATCACCACACATGTCACCAGTCGAAAATGTGTGGGATACGGCGGGTGCAGTGCCGTGAACAAATGCCAACCACCACAGATGAACTTTTGTACCAGATGATGCAGCATGGATGACTGTATCACAGGACGCCATTCGCGCCTTATACGAGTCGGTGCCAGCATGCACGGAACAAGTCATCAGGGCCCTTGGCGGACCGTGTGCCTACTACGTAACAGGACACATGCTGAACCGAGGTGACTGAAATGCTAATCTTTTCTGCAGAACATGCTAAGGTACAAACTCTGAATATGAACGTCCTATTTCTAGTCGTTCAAGGTGGTTTCTTTTTCTCAACATGGATATAATTCAGCACATTTTTCTTGGCCAGTTTCGAGTGAAAAAATGAGGGATTTCTTGTGGGACATCACGGAATACTCCCGCTTTAACTCCTGTAGTTTCACGCAGTTCTGATTGGTAGCGGCACTATGCGTAGCCTTCAAAATAGAGTCTATATTCGGAGGTGCGTTCCAAGCACAGAGTTGTCACTGAGTTTCCTTTGGCGGAAAACCAGAGCACTGCAGATATTCACAGGAGCTTGCAGCATCCATACGGAGGCCGCGCAGTGAAGAAAAGCACGGCGAGTCGTTGGGCAAAGCTTCTGTCATAATCGCAGCAATGTCGCGTCAAACTCGTCCGATCTCCCGCGTGCCAGGCGGCTGCACACACCCTCAGAAAGCTGAAGAAACGACTTTAGGGCGTTCGTCGCCACAAAAGTGCAAACAAACTTCTCCGTGATAACGCAAGGCCTCACACCAATCAGTGTAGACTGATGGAGAGGTTGTTGAGACAGCAAGACGCCGACGTCGACCACTAGAGTGGTACCATGCGGGCACACAGGCCCTCCTAGGGAGGTGGCTTAAGGCCGCCGCATTCAACGGAGATTATATCGATAAGTAGGGTTTTGTAGCGAAGCGTGGGGAATAATGAGGTGTATTGGAATTATGAATAAAACTAAACTCCATTCAGAAAAAAAAGTGTTGCATTACTTATTGAACGTCCCTCGTATACTAAATCACAATGTAACGCTTTTACAAGAAAATCAAATCCTGATAACTGAACCGTGAAAATTTACTTTCCAAATCTTTTCTTAAAGAATTTACTTTATTTACTAGCGATTCATCAAGAACATTAACACACTATGTGAGTGTGGAAGAGGTTGCCAAGGAGTAACTGATGGAAACAAATTAAATTTCAACCAATGGAAATTTTATTCATAAAAGCCTTTTCAAAAACAGATTTACAATTTATAAGCAGAAAAGCACCGTCGAAATATCAAGGTACAATTTAACAAATGTGAATTTTATTCCTAAAGCTTTTTCAAAACAGTTTTAAAATTATAAGCAGAAAAGCACCCTCGAAATATCAAGTTACAATTATTGAGATTCAGAATAAAAATTTTTTTTTTTGTGTTACGGCTGAGAAGCTTCCCGCTCTTTCAACACGGCCGTAGTCACGACCGCTCACAACGACCTCTGAAAAACGTCACTGGTGCAAATCTGCAACACACGAGATTACTGTAAACTGGAAATTTTAACAACTCACACAAACACATTAACTATGCACCCCGTAAGAGGGATGGAAATGGTACAAACACTCACACTAAGAACTTATTTTCCACCAAAAGTGCAATTTGTTTTTAAAAGGGCTCTTACGGTGGAAGGGTGTCAACTTTATAAAAATGACTATTTAAATAAAACCCATGAAATTCAGACTTACATAAAATGTGCAACATGCTCTACATTACACATATACCGCCTCGCAAGATGATAGGCAAGATAAAAACATATTTCAGGAATTCGAACTTTAATTCTATAAATTCGTTAACACCGAATCCGACAAACATGACACAGGCAGCTATTAGCGTATGGCAGATCGACAGACAGACAGACACTAACTGCCTAACAAATGCGGACGAGAGACAGACGAGCAAGCTGGGGACGAGAGACTCACCAAGAAAACAAGTAGAATTTAACAAGTAACTGAAACAACATATCATAAATCACTTCTAATAACTGAGATTTCTGGCCATGACCTGGCGCAGCACCCCCAAAACGCTCTCCCGAACCGTCCGCTGCCAGCCGCTTCAACGGACGCAGGAATGCGTGCCGATCTCCCGTCTCACGGCGTTGCAGCTCGCACCGGCCAGACTGATGTCGTGGGTTGACTCCTGTTGCTCTCGTGTCGACCGCGAAGTCACTACCCCTCGCTATACTGCGCGGCCCACTGGACTCACGTGGCGACCTCACGTGCGCCGACGCTCAAGGCGGACCAGTCATCTCGTGTCTCAGTGCGCGACCGACCAACCGATCGATCCAACCGCCAATGCCCATTGCCTGAGCAAACTCGAACAGACTGGCGGCCTAACACATACCAGCACTCCGGACGACCGATAGACACTAACCGCCTCACCAATGCGGACGAGAGGCAGACTCAGACTAACTTGGCTGACCAACTGACCAGACTCACCCAGACTGACAGACTGACTGACTCAGTCAGGCTCACAGACTGACCGACTGCGGAGCTCATAGCGCCCCTTAAATGAACGTGAACAGGCAACTTTTCCCCTTTCCTACCAGAGGGAGACACCAAACCTGCGATTGCCACAGGGGCGCCACCGCCAGAAACGCAGGGCGACAGCTTTACACTACGCGCTGCGGCGCGCTTTTCAAAACAGCAATTTTTACTACGGCTCAATAACTACAGTGCATGGAAGTAATTTCATTCTCTTGAGAGCTCACATGCGGTTCTAGGCGCTACAGTCTGGAGCCGAGCGACCGCTACGGTCGCAGGTTCGAATCCTGCCTCGGGCATGGATGTGTGTGTTGTCCTTAGGTTAGTTAGGTTTAATTAGTTCTAAGTTCTAGGCGACTGATGACCTTAGAAGTTAAGTCGCATAGTGCTGAGAGCCATTTGAGAGCTCAAAGTCACACTCATCATGAGGGGTTACGACTCAGTTTTTCAGTGGACAGAGGGGAGGTCATAAAGACGTGCACAGGCCTGGAGGCAGTTTTCTGAAGACACTGCAGTTAGTGCAAGGGGCAGAGCAGCATGTTCGTGATCCTGGAGTCACCAGTGAATGTCCTCAGCGTGTGCAATGCTGAAGGTCAAAGCTATGCTTTATAAATTATAATTTATTTGGAGGAAATTGTGCATGATCAAAAGAACACTATGTAGTAGGGACTAAACGAATGAAGCAGTGCAGTTATTAAGACACGGATATCATACTCAGGAGGGGGGAGTTGGCTCTTCCCGGGCACACTGATTCAGTTTTTGCGTAGTTTTCCTGCATTATTTCAGGCAACTGCTGGGATGGTTCCTTCATCAAGGCCACGGCCGACCACCTGTCCTGTTCTCTTAAAAGCATACACACACATGGTGAACCAGAAATCCACCAACAAATTTTCAGAGAATAGAAGTTGTGATGTACATGAAGGGGCAAACAGATGATTACCATTTCAGAAGAATGAGATGATTTATTCAAGGGAAAGAGCTTCACAAATTGAGAAAGTCAATAAAGTGTTGGTCCAGCTCTGGCCGTTATGGAAGCAGTTATTCGGCTTCCCATTGGTTGATAGACTTGTTGGACGTCCTCCTGAGGTTTATCGTGCCAAATTCGGCCCAATTGGCGTTTTAGGTCGTCAAAGTGCGCGGCTGGTTGGAGGGCCCTGCTCGTAATCCTCCAAACGTTCTCAGTTGGGGACGGATTCGGTGACCTTGCTGGTCATGGAAGGGTTGGGCAAGCACGCAGGCAAGCAGCAGAAACTATCGCGGTGTGGGGGCGTTATCTTGCTGAAATGTAAACCCAGGGTGGCTTGTCGTAAAGAGCAACAAAATGGCACATAGAATATCGTCGGTGATCCGTTATGCTTAAGAGAGCGGCGCATGATAACGAGGGCATCTTGCTGTCAAATACAATGGCACCCCAGCCCACCACTCCATGTTGTCGGGCTGTATGGCGCGTCACAAACAGGTTGGTACCCCACCACTGTCCAGGGCGTCTCAAGGTACGCCTTCGCAGGTCGCCATGGGCTCAGTTCTAAGCGGGACTCGTTAGCGAAGACACGTCAAGTCAATGAGATCCCAGGCCGATTGTGCGCCACATCACTGCAAACTGCCCTCTTCGTGTACAGAAGTCAATGGTAGTCGGCGCAGGGTGCTCAGCCGCCTCTCTGCAAGCCGCCTATTAATGGTCCCTGAGGTCACTGAAGGACCAGTTGGACGACGGGTCCACGATAGTGACGAATCCAGGGCTCTGTATGCCTCTCTGACCATTGCTCGGTCCCCATGTGGCGTCGTGTTTCTAGATCGACTGCTTCTTTCTTGAAACTTCCTGGCAGATTAAAACTGTGTGCCGGACCGAGACTCCAACTGTGGACCTTAGCCTTTCGCGGGCAAGTGCTCTACCATCTTAGCTACCCAAGCACGACTCACGCCCCGTCCTCACAGCTTTAGTTCCGTCAGTAGCTCGTCTCCTACCTTCCAAGCTTCACAGAAGCTCTTCTGCGAACCTTGCAGAACTAGCATTCCTGCAAGAAAGGTTATTGATGGTATTGGGACAGCAACCAGCCACAAATTTACTTTCAGTTCCTTTATGCAAAGGGTACTGTTACCGGTTTCGAATCGTTGTGATTCATCTTCAGACGGTTTACACGCTTTCCTTATGACATGTGGTGTGTTTTTTACAGATTAATTGTCCTAAAATATAAATAATACATAATTATAAGCACGCCATACACAGATGGTTGCGTTACAGATTTTCGTTGCATGTGACTTACGTGAAATGTCGGTTTGGAGTGTTTATTTTCATAACATTCGTCCAACAGATGTGAAAACATTCCCACTACATTCTTATTGTTGCACACGTAAATTTTTCTCACTAAACACTTTAGATTTTTCACTGAGAAGATTTCTACCAAGCACCACATGTTTTGATACATACAAAGAGCTTACAAACATATGAGTATCAAAGATGCTATGATATATCGTAACATTTTAGGATCTCCTATGTTTGGAAAGGATCTTATATTCACTTACGCAACTGAAATGCCTTTTACACTAGTACACAGACATTGATTTTTTGAGTTGATACTGTTACATTAATTATAAAGGTTTTTTTAAATACTGTATAGGTAAAATAGTACATTATTTAATTACATTCAGCATAATGAGAATTATACTAACATATAAATTTGCTACTTGTTCTGCAGATAGGCATAATAATATTATTTGCTCTGGAGGTTGGCAAATAATTTTTGGAAATTTTTCAGGAAAGGGGTGTTAGCTAACTCCGTTTGTTCATTAAGGATATAGTCTGGGGTGCTGTTTTTGTGTGTGTGTATTTCTATTTCTTGTAATATATTCATAGTGGCTCCTTTTTCTGCTAGATGTAAAATTTTTAAGTTGTTCTGTGTTCCCCACTGAATGGTTTTCTTCAGCAATATGGACTGCAAATGCAGATTTGTTCAAGTTACGAAGTCTTAAAGCATGAATGTGTTCTTTGTATCTAATTTCAAAACTTGTGCCTGTCTGTCCAATGTAGAATTTTGGGCATGTATCGCATTTGAGTTTGTCTATTCCTGATTTACGGTAGGGACTCTTGGAGGTATTTACATCATGGATTACTTTTTGTTGTAATTTATTATTTGTGGAAAAGCGGATTGTGACAATTTTTTAAAAATAAGTTTGCTATTTGGTATGATAGTGGGGCTATGTATGGGAGAGCAGCATATTTAGGTTTGGCTTCTGTGGCACACTGGTTTGGCTTGAAGTGACTGCTGTGAAGCGAATCTGTGGTTTTTGTCTGCATTTTGTTGTGGAGTTTTTCTATTATTGTGGGTTTATATCCATTATTATGAGCAACTGTTTTAATTATATTGATTTCATTTTGCTGGTCTGTGTCACTCATTGGTACTTTTTTAATTCGGTGTAGCATCATTCTGAAATATGCCATTTTTTGTTGGCGGGGGTGGCAAGATGAGTTGTCAATACTGACATATGTGGTGGTAGGTTTTCTGTAAATACTAAATTGAAGTTTATTGTTACTATTTCAAATTTTCAGGTCAAGAAAGTTAATGCTTTTATTAGTTTCATGTTCAACTGTGAATTTCATACTTTTGTGCATTTTGCTTAGATCTGCTGCTAATGTATCTCTTTCATCGCTTGTACCATCAAAGAGCAAGATTGTATCATCAACATATCTTCTGTAGTAGATTATTTTGTTTGGGATGTGCGCCGGCCGATGTGGCCGTGCGGTTCTAGGTGCTTCAGTCTGGAACCGCTTGACCGCTACGGTCGCAGGTTCGAATCCTGCCTCGGGCATGGATGTGTGTGATGTCCTTAGGTTAGTCAGGTTTAAGTAGTTCTAAGTTCTAGGGGACTGATAACCACAGATGTTAAGTCCCATAGTGCTCAGAGCAATTTTGAACCATTTGAGATGTGCTGTCCCAGCACCATCAACATTTGTCTTCAAATAACAGCTACGGTCTCCATCATGTCATCATATGACAAACTTGCAGAATGGTTATTGCGGTGGCATGGCTTGCCACAACTTGGGGGATGTTTCCAGAATGAAGCTTTCACTCTTTCCCGTTCCCGTTGTTGGGTGAATATAGCAACACGGAGGGGAACGTGTGCTCCAAAACACTTAACTGTACGAGCACTGCTCTCTGTCGTCAGATCTGTCGTGGACTGCCGCCTGTTCTGCTGTAGAGAGCCCGGCTAGCCTCTGACCTGGGCGTTTTGTGACGAGGCGTGGACCTCCGACAACTTCTCACCTACACGTGCTTTCGACGCCCTCGAATCACCTTCCGTAGATGCTCACCATAGGAGCGAGGCAACAGCTCACCAACTTCGCCCTTTCCGAGATGGTGGCTCCTGTCCTTTCTCAAACACGTTCATGGCAGCGGATTTCCCCTTTGGCGAGCCCCTGTCGTCGCCAGAATGATTCATTCGCCTCTGCGACGCTCGTGTCTGTTTCTTACTGCTGCACGGGCCAATAGAATCACCAAGCGGCATTCAGTCGCGCGCTGGGCGCTGCTCGTAATGTCGTGACTCATTCCTGCCACGCAGTACGTGTGTGGACACGGCTGCTCCGGAAGTAATTCGCTTATCGTCGGAGTCGTCAGTGAAACCCAGGAAGTCTGTTGTTGCTACAGGAACTGGGTACGATTTTTGCTCGGCACGGAACCATCATACCCGTCCTGTCACTAACTGCTCCTACGTATGGTAGGTGGGCTGTTTACTGCAGCGGTTCTCCCTGGGTTCCCTTGTTACCATAGCTTTGGTTAAGGTACGCTCGCTGTAGACATTTGTCCGAAATGTGCCATAGTTTAAACAGTCCAACCTCCAGGCTGCGGGACCGATGATCGAAAGTGCTCTCGTGGTTTACATATGAATTAAATCCATATTCCGGTTTGCAAGCTGATGGGTTTTGGCGTTCAAATATCCATCCCTGCACATTGGATTGCTAAACGGTCTGTGTCCAGTCTTTCCGTCAGATGTCCTGCAGACTCCGACCTCCAGAAAACACATCACATCGCTCTTTTAGATTTCTCCCGTCGACTATGTTGTGTGACGTTGTTGGTTTACTTTCTGTTGGGAACAGCTGTTTCCGCCGTGTGGCCAAACAATGAGTGAGTCATCGGCGTACCGGAAACAGTTGTTGGGCAGAGCTGTCAGCTCCTAAAGTTTCCACCAACAGGACTGCGTGACGCCGGTATTTTATATCCACGCCTGTACCAGGCAAACCACCTTGTGGTGTGTGGTGAAGGGCACTTGTGGGGCCACCGTCTTCCCCACGTTTCCTGTTCCATTTGCGAATGGCACGTAGTAAGAATGATTCTTCGCAGACCTTCAGTGAATCTGAACATGGCATCCACTTTTCCTTAACGTTTTGTTTCCTGTGGTCTTTCTCGTGTCAGTTGGTTACTCCTAGGTATTTTTCGGTAGCTACTGTTTCCAGTGAGTTGTCAGCAATAGTATTATCGAACAGTAGTCCATCTCTTCGTCTGTTCTTACGCATTACGTTACTCTCCATGTATGTCTGGTGTCAGCTAGCAGTCTCCACAACAGAGGTCGATCCACTGCAGATCTTTCTGTCTGTTCACAAAACGTGGACTGACTGCTCGTTGTTTTAGTTGGTACTAAAATAACGACACAAAATCTTCTAAGACGAAGGTTTTAACCTCCTGCTGATGTACTTTTTAGACAGAGGAACCCGCCATTCATCCGACATCATGAAGTTATTAAACTCCTTCAGTAGAAAACAATGAACTAAAAGTATGCACATATAATTGTGGATAAAATAAAATGTATCTCTTCACACTGGAAAAGAAAATTTAGTCTTTTCCTGGGCATACAGGAGAAAATAACTGCACTGCCGCTAAAGTAATTCATTTCCTACACTGAAATAAAAGTTACCTTCTGTAGTTGATGACCTACGTACACAAATACTCCGCAAGTCACCGTATGGTGTATGATGGAGGGCACCTTCTACAGTACAAGTGATTTCCTTTCCCGTTCCCTTGCAAATGGAACGAGGCTACAACGGCTGTTTATATTCCTGCGTACCAGTCCGCATTCCCTATCTTCGTGGTCGTTAGACGAAATGTGCGTTGGCGGCAGTGGAGACGGTCTGCACTCAGGTTCAAATGCCTGCCCTCTAAATTATCTCAAAAGTGTTCTGCGAAAAGAACGTCGTCTTTGCTCCAGCGAGTCCCACTTCAATTCACGACGTATCACCGTAATGCTCGCGTGTTGATCGAACGCACCGGTAACAAATCCAGCGGTCCGGCTCTGAACCGCTTCGACATCTTTCTTTAATCCGATCTGAAGGGCATCCCAAACACTCAAGCAGTATCGAAGAATGGAGTGCACCAGTGTTCTATGTGCTGTCTCCTTTACAGACAAACTTTCCTGAAACCCTCCCAAACCCATCGTTCACCTTCCCTACCACATTCTTACATGTTCGCTGCATTTCGTATCACTTTGCAACGTTACACCAATATATTTAATCTATGTGGCGGCGTCAAGCAGTACACGAGTAATTCTTTATTCGAACCTTACTGGATTGTTTTTCCTACTGATGCGTTAACTCACATTAATTCTGCCATTCATCACACCAACTGGAAATCTTGTCTAAATCATCGTGTGTCCTCCTAGAGGCACTCATCTTCGACTCCTTACAGTACGCCACAGCGTCATCAGCAAACATGGCGCACGTTGCTGCTCACCCTGCCTCTCAGATCAAATGGTTCAAATGGCCCTGAGTACTATGGGACTCAACATCTGAGGTCATCAGACCCCTAGACTTAGAACTACTTAAACCTAACTAAACCTAGGGACATCACATACATCCATGCCCGACACAAGATTCGAGTGTGTGTGTGTGTGTGTGTGTGTGTGTGTGTGTGTGTGTGTGTGTGGTTTGAGGTTTTCGGGCGGTAAACAGCATGGTCATCAGCGCCCAAACGCATAGAAACAGGAGAACATGCGGTGAAGGGACGAAGACGGACAGCGAACAAGGAGAACGGCTAAAAGACACAGACCTGACGCAGTTCCAAATCCTCACATACAGAGGCAAACCAACAGGAGAAGAAACGCACTAAAAAAGGAAAGGAAACACAAGGAAAAGAGAACAGAAATCGAAGTGAAACAAGTAGGTAATCGTGACTGGCGGACCTCTTACCTAAAACCTGGGTGAGCCAGTCACTCAGCAGCACATTAAAATCTTCTCCCTAAAATCCGAGGCAACAAATTGGACAGGACACAAAACCGTTAGACCTTAACTACAGTCGTTGCGTCGTATTCCAAAATAGAGGGTAAATCCAGTGGCAAGGAAACCACCGCCCTCTGGTCAGAGAATAAAGGACAGTCAAGTAAAATGTGGCGGACAGTAATCTGGACGCCACAAGCACTGCAGATTGGGGGTTCCTCCCGCCGGAGTAAAAAACCATGCGTTAAGGGACTGTGCCCGATGCGGAGGCGAGTGAGGAGAACCTCATCCCGCCTGCATGACTGGTAGGACGTACGCCATGGCCGCGTGGTGGCCTTCACCAGACGCAGCTTATTTTCACCGACTGCCAGCCACTCCTCTTCCCATTCACGCATAACACGAAAACGCAAAAGGGAGGTAACAGCATGGAGGGGGACGGCACATTCAACAACGTGAGGGAGGGAACATGCATCTTTGGCAGCCACATCCGCCAGTTCGTTTCCCCTAATACCCACGTGCCCCGGCACCCAGCAGAAGGAAACCTCCTTCCCCTGCCGTTGGAGGTGAAGTAGGGCATCGTGGATGTTCTGGACGACCGTATCCGTTGGGTACAAGTGTTGCATGGTCTGAAGGGCAGGATTCGAACCTGCAACAGTAGCAGCAGCACGGTTCCGGACTGAAGCGCCTAAGGGCCGGAGTGATAGGCAGCGATAGACTTTCGGGGGGAGGGGGGCGATAGGAGGCCTCCCCAGTTCGTCTAACGAACAGGTTTCGGGCGCTGTCTGTGGCTGACAAAGATCCTGAACCAGATGCAGACACTCGACCTGTTCCAAAGGAACCCTCTTGGCCTGCAATATCTGGATGTTCACACAGTGTAGAATTATTGGTAGCTGGGAGCTCCAATGTCAAGCACGTAATGTGACTCCTAACGGATATGGCTGCCACGAAGGTGAAGAAAATCAGAATGCACTCTGTGTACATACTTGAAGGTGTCATGGCAGATGTGGGAAGACTGCTTTCGGATGACATGCAGAGCAGAGGGTGTGGCCAACTGCAGGTGGTGGCTCATGACGGTACTAACGATGTATGTCGCTTTGGATCGGAAGTGATTCTCTCGAGTTGTGGTCACCTAGCTGAAATGGTGAAGACTACCAGGCATCATCGACAGGACTAACTGCAGACCTGTGGTACAGGGCCGAGTGGAGGGTCTGAATCAGAGGCTCAGACGCTTCTGCAACCATATAGGTTTCAGATTTATCGACTTACGCCATAGGGTGGTGGGTTTCTGGGTTCTGTTAAATAGGTCAGGAGTCCACTACTCACAGGAGGCGGCTACACGTGTAGCTGTGGCTGTGTGGAGGGGTGCAGGGGAAACAGGAAGAGGACAGACATAGCGACAATCAATATTGTAGTTGTAAACTGTAGTAACTGTGTTGGAAAAGAACCACAGATGGCAATTGTAGTTGGTGGTGGCACCTCTATATGTTAGCGAAAATATACACTCCTGGAAATGGAAAAAAGAACACATTGACACCGGTGTGTCAGACCCACCATACTTGCTCCGGACACTGCGAGAGGGCTGTACAAGCAATGATCACACGCACGGCACAGCGGACACACCAGGAACCGCGGTGTTGGCCGTCGAATGGCGCTAGCTGCGCAGCATTTGTGCACCGCCGCCGTCAGTGTCAGCCAGTTTGCCGTGGCATACGGAGCTCCATCGCAGTCTTTAACACTGGTAGCATGCCGCGACAGCGTGGACGTGAACCGTATGTGCAGTTGACGGACTTTGAGCGAGGGCGTATAGTGGGCATGCGGGAGGCCGGGTGGACGTACCGCCGAATTGCTCAACACGTGGGGCGTGAGGTCTCCACAGTACATCGATGTTGTCGCCAGTGGTCGGCGGAAGGTGCACGTGCCCGTCGACCTTGGACCGGACCGCAGCGACGCACGGATGCACGCCAAGACCGTAGGATCCTACGCAGTGCCGTAGGGGACCGCACCGCCACTTCCCAGCAAATTAGGGACACTGTTGCCCCTGGGGTATCGGCGAGGACCATTCGCAACCGTCACCATGAAGCTGGGCTACGGTCCCGCACACCGTTAGGCCGTCTTCCGCTCACGCCCCAACATCGTGCAGCCCGCCTCCAGTGGTGTCGCGACAGGCGTGAGTGGAGGGACGAATGGAGACGTGTCGTCTTCAGCGATGAGAGTCGCTTCTGCCTTGGTGCCAATGATGGTCGTATGCGTGTTTGGCGCCGTGCAGGTGAGCGCCACAATCAGGACTGCATACGACCGAGGCACACAGGGCCAACACCCGGCATCATGGTGTGGGGAGCGATCTCCTACACTGGCCGTACACCACTGGTGATCGTCGAGGGGACACTGAATAGTGCACGGTACATCCAAACCGTGATCGAACCCATCGTTCTACCATTCCTAGACCGGCAAGGGAACTTGCTGTTCCAACAGGACAATGCACGTCCGCATGTATCCCGTGCCACCCAACGTGCTCTAGAAGGTGTAAGTCAACTACCCTGGCCAGCAAGATCTCCGGATCTGTCCCCCATTGAGCATGTTTGGGACTGGATGAAGCGTCGTCTCACGCGGTCTGCACGTCCAGCACGAACGCTGGTCCAACTGAGGCGCCAGGTGGAAATGGCATGGCAAGCCGTTGCACAGGACTACATCCAGCATCTCTACGATCGTCTCCATGGGAGAATAGCAGCCTGCATTGCTGCGAAAGGTGGATATACACTGTACTAGTGCCGACATTGTGCATGCTCTGTTGCCTGTGTCTATGTGCCTGTGGTTCTGTCGGTGTGATCATGTGATGTATCTGACCCCAGGAATGTGTCAATAAAGTTTCCCCTTCCTGGGACAATGAATTCACGGTGTTCTTATTTCAATTTCCAGGAGTGTATGTTCAAATCCGGTGGTAGGTATAAAACATCGTCAGAAATAGTATTAAATGCTTTCTCGGAAAATTATTTTGAAGATTTTCATCAGGAGCCTGTTGTAATTGATAATGTTTGTGAAAATGTATTGGATCTCTTAGCAACGGAAAAAAATAATCATTAGGAAGTAGAGAGCATCACGGCAGATACAGGGATTGACGACCACAAGGTCGTCGTAGCGATACTAACCACCGAAACATACAAACTCACCTAAAGGAAATGCAAAATATATCTATTTAAAAAAGCAGACACAAATTTGCTTGACGACTTCCAAAGGGACAGTCTCCACTCCTTCCCAACTATGCAAGTATAGACCAAATGTGGCTTTAATTCAAAGAAACCGTATCGGCAGCACTGGAGATATTTAAGTTGATAAGAGGTGAAACTGATCCCCATGGCACACAAAACGGGTCAGAACAAGCAACGTAAAAAGAGTATCAAATTTAAAAGAACACAAAATCTCCAAGATGGGCAATGTTGTACTGAAGCTCGAAGCTTAGTGCGGACTTCAATGCGAGACGCTTCTAATAGCTTCCCAAACGAAACGCTGACAGAAAAACCAGACTGCTTCTAGTACTAAGTAATGTACACCAGCGGCTAGACACAATCAAAACCTTCACTGTGCGATGCCGGTGAGAATATTACTGGTGACCGTATCACTAAAAGGAAGTTATTAAAATTTGTTTTCCGAAATTCTTTCACCAAAAAATACGAAGTCAATATTACAGAAGTCGAATCAAGAATAGTTGCCAACATGAATATGTTAAAAGTAGATATACTTGCTGTAGCGAAGCAGCTTAAATAAATTAACAAAAGGCAAGTCTTCCGGCCCAGATAGTGTACCAGTTAGTTTCCTTCCAGTGTATGCTGATGCAATAGCCCCATACTTGGCAATCATATACGAGCGCTCACTCGACGAAAGAAACGTACCAAAAGACCGGAAAGTTTCGCAGATGACATCAATACCCAACAAAAGAAATAGGAGTGATCCGCTGTATTACAGACCCATATCACTGACCGATTTGTGTTAGAACTATGGAACGTATACTGTGTGCGAACATGCTGAATTACCTTGAAGAAAAGGGTCTATTGACTCGTCGCTCTTGTGGAACACAAGTAGCTCTTTATTCTCACGAAGTAATTAGTGCTATGGACAGGGGATCTCAAATTGATTCCATATTTCTAAATTTCCAGAAGACTTTTTACATCGTTTGTCACAAGATACTTTCCACCATACTGCGTGCCTATGGAGTATCGCCTCAGTTGTGCGAATGGATTCGACGTTTCCCGTCAGAAAGGGCTCGGTACGTAGTAATCGACGGAAAATCATGGGGTGGAACAGAGGTGATATCCGGCGTTCCCCAGGGAAGTATTATAGGCAATTTGCTTTTGCCAATCTATATAAACGGTCTTGGTAGAAAATCTGAACAGCCCTCTTAGATTTTTTTCAGATGATAATGCTATTTACTGTATTGTAAAGACATCAGTAGGTAAAAACGAATTGCAAGATGATTTAGACGAAGTATGTGTATGATGTCAAAAGTGACAATCGTGTCTGTATGAGGAAAAGTATAAGATTATCCACAAGAATACGAAAAGAAATACGTTAAACTTCGGTTACACGACAAATGATACAAATTTAAAGGCTGTGAATTCAACTAAATACCTAGGTACGACAATCACGAACAACTTAAATTGGAGCGATCACGTAGATAATGTTGTGAGGAAGGCAAACCAAAGACTGCGTTTTATTGCCAGAACACTTAGAAGATGCAACAGATCTACTAAAGAGACTGCCTACACTGCGCTTGTCCGTCCTCCTGAAATACTGCTGCACGTGTGTGATGCTTACCAGATAGAATTGACGGAGGTAATCGAAAAGGTATTATCGCGAAATGGGGGAGAGAGTGTCACGATATGATAAGCGAGATGGGATGGCAATCAATAAAACAAAGGCATTTTTCGTTGCTGCGAGATCTTTTCAAGAAATTTCGATCACTTCTGAAACTATCTTCGAAATAAAATAAGAGAAATCAGAGTTCGCACAGGGAGCTTTAAGTGTTCATTTTTTCTCACGCGCACTTACAGAACGGAACGGTAGAGAAATATTCTGGAGATGGTTCGAAGAACTCTCTACCAGGCACTTAAGTGTGAATTGCAGAGTAATCATGTCGATGTAGATACAGCTTGCGTCAGCGAAACGGGAAAGTCGAGCGAGTGATATACATGACATATAATACCTCAACCAAATATTGGGAAGAGAATAAAAAATTTAAAAAATAAAAAATTGGGAGGCATTACTTTTTAGCACGCCCTCATAGTTTCGCAGGAGGTTCGTAAATGGATGGATAAAATTACCTAAGGGCATTGATATCCTTACCCATTGTGCTTGTCATCGAATCAGCACGTTTTATGGCAGAACGGCCTGTCATTTTATATCTTCACACCTCTCCTGGCTACGACATCAGGCGATGGTATTGTTGTAACGGCATTTTTGATTCTAACGGTTCCGTACCGCAGTTGGTAAAAAGGAAGCCTTATACATTGTAGGAGCCCATTCTTGTCCGTCTGTCTATCCCTCTGTTAAGACCCTTTCTCTCAGAAACAGATAGAGGGATCAAGTTGAAATCTGTACCAAATGCTAAGGTCTCCGGTCCCATGGCGACGTAAAAAATTTAAGTTTATAAGTCAATGCAATCAAAAGCTAGATGAGCTACCTACATACATACTTAAGTTTGTAGGGCACCCTCAGAGTGCGAACCCTTCTGCCACTTGTCCGGTTGCTTTCGCTCATGTTTCTTTTGTTGTCGAATAGGCGTCCATTTGAAAACGGTATACCTCTGCGAGTATTTTTCGCTCTTCTCGAAACCAAGCGCTTGCATTTGTTCTAACGGCAGTCGCTTCGAGCGGGACCGAAGTCAGAAGCGCGCCCGAAAACGCATCCGATTTCACTCAGAATACGGGTGCGTGGTCAGTTCTTAAATGTTTGGGCCACAACATTACTCCGTGATAACACTCTAAACCTATGGTGACTCACGGGCCTGACTCACATACATTCCAGCCGTGGGCACACGCGGAGAATTTGTTGCGATGACGTGACGCTGTACGAGTTTTGTGATGTCGCTTCTTGCTGTTTCACGTTGAGGAGTCATTTCGTCACGTGTGACGCAGAATACGTTCTGCGATATTTCGGTAGCGTGTCACGTAAAATAGAAGCAATAGGAAAGCAAGAACACTGCCTATGTCACAGGCAGAAACCAAGACGCTATACCATATTTATCGTGTTCAGTTGAAGCTGATATCTACATCTACATCTACATACATACTCCGCAATCCACCATACGGTGCGTGGCGGAGGGTACCTCGTACCACAACTAGCATCTTCTCTCCCTGTTCCACTCCCAAACAGAACGAGGGAAAAATTACTGTCTATATGCCTCTGTACGAGCCCTAATAACATCTTATCTTTGTGGTCTTTTCGCGAAATGTAAGTTGGCGGCAGTAAAATTGTACTGCAGTCAGCCTCAAATGCCGGTTCTCTAAATTTCCTCAGTAGCTATTCACGAAAAGAACGACTCCTTTCTTCTAGAGACTCCCACCCGAGGTCCTGAAGCATTTCCGTAACACTCGCGTGTTGATCAAACCTACTAGTAACAAATCTAGCAGCCCGCCTCTGAATTGCTTCTATGTCCTCCCTCAATCCGACCTGATAGGGATCCAAAACGCTCGAGCAGTACTCAAGAATAGGTTGTATTAGTGTTTTATAAGCGTTCTCCTTTATAGATGAACCACATCTTCCCAAAATTCTACCAATGAACCGAAGACGATTATCCACCTTCCCCACAACTGCCATTACATGCTTGTCCCACTTCATATCGCTCTGCAATGTTACGCCCAAATATTTAATCGACGTGACTGTGTCCAGCGCTACACTACTAATGGAGTATTCAAACATTACGGGATTCTTTTTCCTATTCATCTGCATTAATTTACATTTATCTATATTTAGAGTTAGCTGCCATTCTTTACACCAATCACAAATCCTGTACAAGTCATCTTGTATCCTCCTACAGTCACTCAACGACGACACCTTCCCGTACACCACAGCATCATCAGCAAACAGCCGCACATTGCTATCTACCCTATCCAAAAGATCATTTATGTAGATAGAAAACAACAGCGGACCTACCACACTTCCCTGGGGCACTCCAGATGATATCCTCACCTTCGATGAACACTCACCATCGAGGACAACGTACTGGGTTCTATTACTTAAGAAGTCTTCGAGCCACTCACATATTTGGGAACCGATTCCATATGCTCGTACCTTAGTTAGGAGTCTGCAGTGGGGCACCGAGTCAAACGCTTTCCGGGTTTTATGTTATACTTTACAGCCCAAGGATATATTCTGTTTTTAAGCAACAGAACATTGAATGTTTCGAGAGCGAATCGCTATTGGTTCGATTCGTTGTGATGAAATAACCGGAAACGTCATGTTGGTGGATACAGAACTTTCGTATTTAGTTATTTTCGCGTTATCTCAGATTCAAGAGAAGTAAAAACCTAGCTGACAGACAAAATCTGAACGAAGAGAAAATGAGCTTAAGGAGAGCAATGAGAGAAGCATTCAATGACTTTGAAAGTAAGACGTTGTCAACGGACCTGAGTAAAAACCTAAGAGCTTTGGTAGTATGTAAAATCTGTAAGTGGGTCAAAATCACCTATCCATCCTCTCAGCAACCACACCGGCTCCGAAACAGAAGATAACAGAGAAAAGGGCGAAATACTGAATTAGGTCTTCCGAAGTTGTTTCGCCGCGGAAGATCGCGACGCTATCCCTCCTTGCAATCGTCGTTCGAAAGTCGAAGTGGCTGATATTGAGATAACCGATCGCGGAACTGAAAAGCAGCTACAATCGCTTAGTAGGGGAAAGTCGTCAGGACCAGATGAGATACCTATAAGATTCTATAAAGATTATGCGAAAGAACTTGCTCCCCTTCTAGCAGTAATTTATCGTAGACCGCTTGAGGAACGAAAGGTACCTAACGACTGGAAAACAGCGCAGGTTATTCCCGCTTTTAAGAAAGGCCGTAAGACATATCTACACAATTATAGACCTATATCGTTAACGTCTGTCTGTTGTAGAATTATGGAACATGTTTTATGATCAAGAATTATGACGTTTTTGGAAAACGAACATCTCCTCTAAAAAAAAATTGAACGTGGATTTCCCAAATAGAGATCCTGCGAAACTCAACTCGCTCTGTTCCTCCATGAGATCCACAGTGCAGTGGACAACGGCGCTCAGATTGATGCCGTGTTCCTTGATTTCAGTAAGGCATTTGACAACGTCCCGCACTGCAGTTTAATGAAAAAAATACGAGCTTACGGAGTATCGGAGCAGACTTGGGACTGGATTGAAGACTTTCTTACAGACAGAACTCAACCCGTCGCTCTTAACGGAACAAAATCGACAGATGTGAAGATAATATTCGGCGTACCACAGGGAGCTGTGATAGGACCGTTACTGTTTACAATATATATAAACGATCTAGTAGCAAGCGTCGGATGCCCTTTAAGGCTATTCACAAATGATGCAGTTGTCTATACCGGAATAGCAACGCTAGAAGATAGTAAGAATTTGCAGAACGACCTGCAGGGAATTGATGAATGGTGCAGGTTCAAATGGTTCAAATGCCTCTGAGCACTATGGGACTTAACATCTGTGGTCATCAGTCACCTAGAACTTAGAACTACTTAAACCTAACTAACCTAAGGACATCACACACATCCATGCCCGAGGCAGGATTCGAACCTGCGACCGTAGCAGTCGCGCGGTTCCGGACTGCGCGCCTAGAACCGCTAGACCACCGCGGCCGGCGAATGGTGCAGGCTCTGGCAGTTGACCCTGAACGTAAATAAATGTAACATACTGCGCATACATACGAAAATGTACAGCTACACTATTGATGACAAACAGCTGGAGACAGCTGGCGTAACTATCCAGAGCGACCGTAAGTGGAATGACCATATAAAACAGTGGGTAAAGTAGACATCGGATTCAAATTCATCGGAAGAATCTTAAGGAAATGTAGCTCATCCACGAAAAAAGTGGCTTATAAGGCGCTTATTCGCCCGATTCTTGAGTATTGTTCATCAATCTGGGATCCCTATCAGGTAGGGCTGATAGAGGAAACAGCGAAGATGCAACGAAGAGCGGCGCGTTTCGTCATGAGAGTGTTTAGCTGGCGAGATGGCTCAAATGGCTCTGAGCACTATGGGACTTAACATCTGAGGTCATCAGCCCTGTACAACTTAGAACTACCTAAACCTGACTAACCTAAGGACGTCACACGCATCCATGCCCGAGGCAGGATTCGAACCTGCGACGTTGCGGTCTCGCGGTTCCAGACTGAAGCGCCTAGAACCGCCGGCCGGCCTAGCTGGCGAGAGAGCGTTACGGAGATGCTAAACAAACTCCACTGGCATTCGTTACAAGAGAAGCGTTGTGCATCACAGAGGAGTTATTATAGAAAATTCCGGAACAACACTTTTCCTGAGAAGTCGGGCAACATATTACTTCCCGCCACATACATTTCGCGTGTTGACCACGAGGAGAAAATTCGAGAAGTTAGAGCCAGTACAGCAGAGGCTTACCGACACTCATTCTTCCTACACACTATTCGCGGGTGGAACAGGGTTGCAGGGATCAGATAGTGGTACCAAAAGTACCCTTCGCCACACACCATTAGGTTGCTTGATGAGTATGATGTAGATGTAGATAACTATTGTTTTATGAGATTAAGGCGTTTTAAAGCAGCGACGCATTGAAGTTTCATGAAAACGTGCCCGTCGTGTCAGGATTTGTTATAATGAAATGTCAGTTAGTAACATTTCGGTGATTACAGTCTTAAAAAGATTGTAACTAAAATATGAGGTCATTAGTAACAGAGTTTCAGCTTAGAGTAGTTGAGTGAGGGGCCATGTTAGGTTACTGCCGGCCGCGGTGGTCTCGCGGTTCTAGGCGCGCAGTCCGGAACCGTGCGACTGCTACGGCCGCAGGTTCGAATCCTGCCTCGGGCATGGTTGTGTGTGATGTCCTTAGGTTAGTTAGGTTTAAGTAGTTCTAAGTTCTAGGGGACTAATGACCACAGCAGTTGAGTCCCATAGTGCTCAGAGCCATTTGAACCATTTGAACCATTTGGCATGCAGCTTTACTGTATGATTAAGTGATGATGGCGTCCTCTTGGGTAAAATATACCGGAGGTAAAATAGTCCCCCATTTGGATCTCCGGGCGGGGACTACTCAAGAGGACGTCGTTATCAGGAGAAAGAAAACTGTCGTTCTACGGATCGGAGCGTGGAATGTCAGATCCCTTAATCGGGCAGGTAGGTTAGAAAATTTAAAAAGGGAAATCGATGGGTTAAAGATAGATGTAGTGGGAATTAAAGAAGTTCGGTGGCAGGAGGAACAAGACTTATGGTCAAGTGAATACAGGGTTATAGATACAAAATCAAATACGCGTAATGCAGCAGTAGGTTTAATACTGATTAAAAAAGTAGGAGTACGGGTAAGTTACTATAAACAGCATAGTGAACGCATTCTTGTGGCCAAGATAGACACGAAGCCCACGCCTACTACAGTAGCACAAATTTATATGCCAACTAGCACTGCAGATTACGAAGAAATTGATGAAATGTATGATGAGATAAAAGAAATTATTCAGATAGTGAAGGGACACGAAAATTTAACAGTCATGGGTGACTGGAATTAGAGAGTAGGTAAAGGGAGAGAAGGAAACATGGTAGGTGAATATGGATTGGGGCTAAGAAATGAAAGAGGAAGCCGCCTGGTAGAATTTAGCGCAGAGCATAACTTAATCATAGCCAACACTTGGTTCAAGAATCATGAAAGAAGGTTGTGTACATGGAAGAACCCTGGAGATAGTAGAAGATATCAGATAGATTATATAATGGTAAGACAGAGATTAAGGAACCAGGTTTTAAATTCTAAGACATTTCCAGGGGCAGATTTGGACTCTGACCACAATCTATTGGTTATGAACTGGAGATTGAAACTGAAGAAACTGCAAAAAGGTGGGAATTTAAGGAGATGGGTCGGGATAAACTGAAAGAACCAGAGGTTGTACAGAGTTTCAGGGAGAGCATAAGGGAACAATTGACACGAATGAGGGAAAGAAATACAGTAGAAGAAGAATGAGTAGCTTTGAGGGATGAAATAGTGAAGGCAGCAGAGGATCAAGTAGGTAAAAAGACGAGGGCTAGTAGAAGCCCTTGGGTAACGAAGAAATATTGAATTTAACTGATGAAAGGAGGAAATATAAAAATGCAGTAAATGAAGCAGACAAAAAGGAATACAAACGTCTCAAAAATGAGATCGACAGGAAGTGCGAAATGGCTAAGCAGGGATGGCTAGAGGACAAATTTAAGGATGTAGAGGCTTATCTCACTAGAGGTAAGATAGACACCACCTACAGGAAAATTAAAGAGACCTTTGGAGAAAGGAGAACCACTTACATGAATATCAAGAGCTTTGATGGAAACCCAGTTCTAAGCAAAGAAGGCAAAGCAGAAAGGAGGAAGGAGTAAATAGAGGATCTATACAAAGGGCGTGGTACTTGAAGACAATATTATGGGAATGGAAGAGGATGTAGATGAAATGGGAGATACGATACTGCGTGAAGAGTTTGAGAGAGCACTGAAAGACCTGAGTCGAAACAAGGCCCCCGGTGTAGACAACATTCCATTAGAACTACTGACAGCCCTGGGAGAACCAGTCCTGACAAAACTCTGCCATCTGGTGAGCAAGATGTATGAGACAGGCGAAATAACCTCTGACTTCAAGAAGAATATAGTAATTCCAATCCCAAAGAAAGCAGGTGTTGACAGATGTGAAAATTACCGAACTATCAGTTTAATAAGTCACAGCTGCAAAATACTAACGCAAATTCTTTACAGACGAATGGAAAAACTGATAGAAGCCGACCTCGGGGAAGATCAGTTTGGATTCCGTAGAAATGTCGGAACACGTGAGGCAATACTGACCCTACGGCTATTCTTACAAGAAAGATTAAGGAAAGGCAAACCTACGTTTCTAGCATTTGTAGACTTAGAGAAAGCTTTTGACAATGTTGATTGGAATACTCTCTTTCAAATTCTGAAGGTGGCAGGGGTCAAATACAGGAAGCGAAAGGCTATTTACAATTTGTACAGAAACAAGATGGCAGTTATAAGAGTTATAAGGGTATGAAGAGTTATAAGGGTATGAAAGAGAAGCAGCGGTTGGGAAGGGAGTGACACAGGGTTGTAGCCTGTCCCCGATGTTATTCAATCTGTATATTGAGCAAGCAGTGAAGGAAAGAAAAGAAAAATTCGGAGTAGGTATTAAAATCCATGGAGAAGAAATAAAAAGTTTGAGGTTTGCCGATGACATTGTAATTCTGTCAGAGACAACAAAGGACTTGGAAGAGCAGTTGAACAGAATGGACAGTGTCTTGAAAGGAGGGTATAAGATGAACATCCACAAAAGCAAAACGAGGATAATGGAATGTAGTCGAATTAAATCGGGTGATGGTGAGGGAATTAGATTAGTAAATGAGACACTTAAAGTAGTAAAGGAGTTTTGCTATTTGGGGAGCAAAATAACTGATGATGGTCGAAGTAGAGACGATATAGAATGTATAGAATGTAGACTGGCAATGGCAAGGAAAGCGTTTCTGAAGAAGAAAAATTTGTCAACATCGGGTATAGATTTAAATGTCAGGAAGTCGTTTCTGAATGTATTTGTATGGAGTGTAGCCATGTATGGAAGTGAAACATGGACGATAAATAGTTTAGACAAGAAGAGAATAGAAGCTTTCGAAATGTGGTGCTACAGAAGAATGCTGAAGATTAGATGGATAGATCACATAACTAATGAGGAGGTATTGAATAGTATTGGGGAGAAGAGGAGCTTGTGGCACAAGTCGACTAGAAGAAGGGATCGGTTGGTAGGACATGTTCTGAGACATCGAGGGATCACCAATTTAGTATTGGAGGGCAGCGTGGAAGATAAAAATCGAAGAGGGAGACCAAGAGATAAATACACTAAGCAGATTCAGAAGCATGTAGGCTGCAGTAGGTACTGGGAGATGAAGAAGCTTGGACAGGGTAGAGTAGCATCGAGAGCTGCATCAAACCAATCTCAGGACTGAAGACCACAACAACAACGTAAAGAATGAGATATTTAGATATGGTGACTTTTATAAGCTGATGTCCATAACCTACAGGATATGTATCTTTTCTTTTTGTCCTGTTACGCGTTGGTGGGTATTGAAGTTTTTATTTATGTATACCACAAACAGAACAACATGACTGGCATGCGGCCGAGAGGGAAAACGTGAGTTGTAATGGAGCTAATGTTGGAATTATACGGGTTTCCATTTTTGTAAACAAACTGTGCTTTTTGTGGGCCAAATAAAAACGGCAACTGCCGCTGGGGAGCGCAGAATGTCGTTAGCCAGCTAGTCCCGTATATTAGTTTCATTATGGGGTTACACAGCCAACAGGTTGCAAATAACTGTTTGGTACATTGACCTAGGTCTCTACACCTCAAAGGACGTCTTCATCAGAATAAATTTTTGAGCAACGCTATAAAATAATACACAGAAAATTAAGCATGGCAGAAAGCATTGAACAACATGACAACTGTTGTGACGTACATAGGTTACTTAAGTAAAACGACATTGGGAGAAAGCAATGGTCGGAATAAGAGCAGATGTGCTCAAGTTGCAGCCTTTGGCACGTGCGCGTATCTAGGAACAATATCAGACTGATCGGCCCCGTGTCTTACATTGCTGCCACGAAAACAATACGAGTTGCTTTTTAATAACAAAATGGATAGGAAGAGAGTTTAACGTATTTTTGAAAGTACACAGTAGTCAAGCAGAGTAAGTATAAGCAAGAGCCATCTATTAGGCTTTACAGAAATTGCTATCACTTAATGGTCGGAATAATATAGAAAAATCATACGAACAGTTGTACAGTCGAGAAAGTATCTCCATGAATATAACTTAAGTAGCACACATCTATGGGATTCGAAGAAAATGATGTTTCGGAACCTGAGGTAGGAAAATACAGTAAAAAATAGAGGAACCAAAATTACACGAATAGTGGATTAAAGCCATAGAAAGAATTTCTGTTTCGTAGTTGTAACTGGTCATTGAGAATGAGGCCATCGTCCTTGGAAACCTGCTTGAAAATCTCCAGCTGTACGAGTACGTCGAGCTTTCTATTCTTTCTTTTCTTTGTGTAAAATGGAACTTTCTTCAGCGCTTTTCGGTTTGTGTCATTTTTAAATGTAGCGTGTAGTAGTTGTGTAATAAGAGATTCACACATTTCCCTAATAATATTTTCGTACAATAACACTGGGGCTTGCACGTCACAGTCAGTTGTATTCACGCAGTTTTCTGGTACCAGTACAACGTCAAGAGCAAATTCAGTGACTAGAATCTTGTTTAATGAATCCTCTTTTGAATAGGCCTCCGCTTCCAAATGATTACTAACCACAGCATACGTTAACAAATGGGACTGTACAAACAGATCGATACACATAAAAGTGTCACTCTTCTTTCACTATTTTCACCCAGTACTACATTAACTTTATCTTTCAGTTCCTGAATGCCGTTATATGAAAGTCTTTCTGAATACTCATTATGTCTGGCTGCACTAATCCTGGTGCTCTCCTGCGATACTGTATTCTGCACTCAGGCTATGGTTTTCAAAGTGGAACACATGGTATTTCCTTCTGTAGCTGATGCTTCACGGAAAATGTCGCTAGCTTTGACACACCTGAAAAATGAGAAGTGAGGTAAATTTATACTCGAGCCAAGTGATCCGACAGATAACAATATACCATACTCTAAAACGTGCATTACTAAATTCAATTCGAAACAAAACATACCACTTAACAATTAGTAACTGCGAGATGCTGCCTTGGTATTGAGTGGAGCAATTTCTGTCTTATTACATAGTCTTTAGGAAACTTGAACACACGAATCTTGTTTCCTGGTGTTATAATGTCCATTAAGATTTGGCGCGTAAACACTTCGTAATCGTAATCAAGATAAAACTGCATAAACATATATTATGTTAAACTCATACATATAAATGTGATTTCTGTGTACTTAAATAACAATCTCGTAACAATCACGTAGAACAAAGACATTTTGTGCCCAACACATTGTTGATACAGACAGCTGTTGACTTTCGCTGCTCCTCGCTACCATTACAACTTCCAATTCTCGCAGTTGTTCGGCCTTTCCATCTATGAGGTGTGGATCGTGGATGACATTCATTTCCCGACACACCATGCCCACCAGTTGCGCCTCAAAACAGCCGTTTCTGAGAGTGTATTCACTTTATGATCACTCTGAAAAGGTTTCCATTTATCTACGGGTCGTGAATATCGTATCTTTACCTAGGAGATTTTACAGTAGCTGCGTGAGAAACTTCCGTTGCAAAATTCTGTAACGTTGTTTGTAGCGAAACAATGTTCATGGCACATAATTAAATGTAAACATCTGTAGATGAGTTGCCGGGAACTTTGAAATGTCATGACGGAAAAATAAAAGCCTAAAAAAGCAACTGGTTTCAATTAGTTCACTATAAATTATCTTCAATTTCAACTGTAGCAGTGTTCTAATAAGTCTGCAACTCTTTTATTTGATTTTTATAATGGTCTCCTATTCTTGACATTTGTGTATGTGTGTGTTTTGTCGTGAGAACGTTCTGTCAGTTGAGAAATTCAAATTGTGTGCTTACGTAAACGCTGCCAGATCAGAAGAGCCGCCATATCAATCTGAAATTGTGTAACTGTATTCGTATTAACTATTCGTAAACATAATTAGAAAACTTAAAACTGAATACTAAGGAAGCTATAATGTGAGGCTGTTTGTGCAGCACAGCGAAAGTGCTAGATTACGTAACTTCCGGCTCCAACTATGTATATAACGCAGCCCGAGGCATTCCGTTCGGCTCTGTCGTCGCACCGAAGGCACGCTAAGTGCTTCGTACGCGTTGCATCACGTTAACGTTACAAAAGTAATATACTGAAAAGAATTTGGATGTTCGATCTGTTGCTACTCCGGGTATCTGCTATTAATATCGACCAATTGAAAATTCAGATATAAAGGAATATTAATAAATGGAAGTTGCCTATACTTCACTCCACCAGCTAGGCCTAGGTCGTATCAGCTATTATTAACCTTTCTAATTACTAAGTGAGGCTTGGGAGTGAAGGCGATGGCTGTGACAGCCAGCAAACTCGACACATTCCTCCACAGTTCTGACGATGCTCTGCGGATGTATCAGCTGCTGCGATTGCATAGCATACCGTAGACAGCCACGCTACACAAACGAGGATCATTCTTCAGACTCGTAAAATGCATTTCTCGCCGTGTTTATGCAAAAAACGACCAACTCTGTTGGAAATGTGTAACATCTCGGTTCAGTTTACAGTGATAAAACACGCCCGGGTTCCCGGGTTCGATTCCCGGCGGGGTCAGGGATTTTCTCTGCCTCGTGATGGCTGGGTGTTGTGTGATGTCCTTAGGTTAGTTAGGTTTAAGTAGTTCTAAGTTCTAGGGGACTGATGACCATAGCTGTTAAGTCCCATAGTGCTCAGAGCCATTTGAACCATTTGATAAAAGCTATAGAAAGAATAATTTAAAATAAAGAATAGAATTTTTAGAGGGTAAAACAGTGTAGAATCAGAGTTCGGTAATTGCAAATCAAAATTATAGTATATCAGCAAGTAGTTTAACGTCTAGGTACAGCAAAACCACGGAAGCTCCGTCATGGAGAAGGCAGTGACGTTAAACTCTTGTGATGAAAAACCTATAAAAAGGCCTGATCGTCATTATTGCCGCCTTTTTTTCCTCGATTGTTTCGTTAAAGGGAGGGGGACCCGTGTCAGTCAGCGAGACAATAATTAGATTGGACTTTATCGTGTTAAGATTCACCATAAACTGTTAGAGTATTACGGAGATTAAAAGTGATTTAGTGTACGATCTCTGACTTTTGGTAGCGACGGAGTATTAAGGGGATTTTAGGACTTTAGTGCTAGATTGGAACTTTACGGACATATAGACGACAGAAACTCATATTATCTGCTGATACGAGTGAATTCAGAGGTACCGGTATTCAGATATTAACGTGTGGACTTCTAAAAGTGTCGTGTGCCGATAGTTGCGAATGTGGACGTAGAGCGCGTGCATATCGGCATTTGCGGACTATTTAGATTCCTACAGGCTAGGAACCTTTTAAATAGGACATCACCATCTTAATCCTTGAATATAGAGTGAAAGTGAAATACGAGAGTGTTGTACTTATTTCATTTACCTAGTACTAATCAGTGAAGGTTTTACGGAAGGTTTTACGGAACCAAAGCTATTCAGCAGTAAGTCAGCACCATCTAGCGGAAAGCGTAGGTATTAATTAACACGCTAACTGAAGTGAACGTTTACGTGTTTTACGGACTGCTTAATATGAACTTTTGTGATTCTTTGACGTCCCCACACCATCCGAAAGGTGGCGCAGGCTGTCTTAATCATAAAAGGGGAGAGTTTTAGCTGGGCAAATTACTAAATAAAAGCGATATTTACAAGACTCGCAGTAATAGCAAAACACAAGGCCCGCACCTCATCGGAGAGTCGTCGCTGTCACGTCGGGAAGTAAAGCCGGAAAACCTACCGACGATATGTATCTACGAGCAGACGTCGACGTGGAGTACCTAAAAAGGGAACCACAAGAGAGTTGGGGCCCACCCTCACCTACCTTGGCCTCACCATTGACCGACACCTCACCTGGATCCCTCATCTCAGCTCCATCCAACCCAAAGCCCACAACTGCCTCCGACTCCTCTCTGGCCGGACATGGAGGTTGCACCCCTCTACCATCCTCCACACCTACAAATCCTTAATCCGTCCCATCCTCTGTTATGCCAGGCCTGCCTGGATATCTGCCGCCCTCCCCCCCCCCCCCCCCTAAATTCTATAAGTCCCTCCAGATCCTCGAGCGTCATGCACTCCGCCTCGCCTTCCGTATACGCCTCCCGTCCCCCATGCGGATCCTCTATGACCTCATCCCTTTCCCCCATCTGCTCCTATTCCTCAAACATATCCGCATCCTCTGCACCTCTCGCCGCCTCGATCCCCCTCACCCCCTGGTTGCTCCTCTCCTCTCCCATCCCCACCCCCTGCCACACCTTTACTGTTGTGTCCCCCCTACCCTCCATCTCTACACCCTTCATCTCCTTTCCCAAGGTGGCTTCCATCAACTCCCGCTCCCGGATGATGCCCTCTCTCCCTCCATCTATCCCTCCTATCAACTCTGATCCCCCCCTCCTTTCCTTCGTCCTTTCCCTGGGCTCTCTCTTCCCCCCCTTCCATCCTGTTTTCTCCCCACCAAACCTCTCCCTACCTCCCTTTCCCCCCCCCCCCGAGACCTTTTGTATTCCCCTCCTCTGGCTTCCCCACCCCCTGTCGAGTCTGCCCAGCACCCCCCACCCCTCTTATGGGTCCTCATCCTCCATCGTCTCCTTTCCCGCCACCCCCCTTCGCCTTTCCTCTCCTTCCCCCCTTTTTTATTTTCCCATCATCTGTCCAGTTTCCCCCCACCTGCTCTCGGCTGTGGTGTCACATTTGCCGACTTTTTAGTGCAGTGTTCCAGTGACTGTTCAGTGTTGTTCATCTTTCTCGTGTTGCGAACAGAAACCATGCTGTCGCTAGGTGTGAATTTTGTGTCTTTTGCGAAGAGAAAACAGACTGTCGCCGTGTTTTTTAATTGTCTGTCTTGTTTTACCTGTCTGCTTCGTATGTATTTTATCATCCCTCTGTTCTTTGTTTTAAGTTCCACGATTTTTTTTTTTCGCCTTGTTACTCTTTAAGTCTCCGATTTTATCTCCTATTTTTATTATTTATTCTCTTCATCTTTTTAACAAAGTCTGTAGGCTGAAGAGCGGCATACTGAGCTGCTGCCAGCCCGCCCCCTTCGGGGGGAATTGAAATTCAGTAAAGCAAGAAAAAAGAGTTGGGGATGCTTCAAATGCTACCCGTATAAGGCGAAAGGCCATAGACATTACTTTGAGCTCTTTCCCGATTGTCTTGAAAGCGACGTGCCGTTTGCGTCCCAAAACATCGGCGCTTTTCGAACACTTCGACCGGCCACATTCTCGTAAGGCGTTGAACGCTGTGTACACTGGGAGAAATGGTTCAAATGGCTCTGAGCACTATGGGACTCAACTGCTGAGGTCATTAGTCCCCTAGAACTTAGAACTAGTTAAACCTAACTAACTTAAGGACATCACACATATCTATGCCCGAGGCAGGATTCGAACTTGCGACCGTAGCGGTCTCGCGGTTCCAGACTGCAGCGCCAGAACCGCGCGGCCACTTCGGCCGGCTTACACTGGGAGAAACTGAAGTCTTACTATTAGTGTTTAGCTGTCTCGGTTCGACTGTAGATGTTCTGCAGGGGCATACGGGCTGGCGAGGCGAGTTCTTCGCCCACGCAGCTTAGACGCGGTGGTGGGAAAGCTGGCGTCTGCTGTGCGTTCGCAGAGGTTGGGCGGTGCAGCAGCCAGCCCGGAGGAGGCCGCTTCGTGGAAGGCAGGGAGGTCGGAAGCGGCGAGCGGCCAGCCAGGGTGTCGCGTTGCGCAAGAGGAGAGCCGACATCAGGCAGCGCACAACAGCTCCGATCCTCTGACCGCCCACCGCTTCCAGGAAAAACACCGAACAGCCGACTGCTGACAGCAGCTCGCGGATGTGTGAAGAATGCGCCCAGTTAAATCTGCGCCCACACAAGAACGGTGTGAAACTAACGTCCGTTATTCCTGGAAACTAGCCGTTCACTAAGTCACGGCCTACCTGCACCCCCAAGCGCTTTGCCCACCGGGAACACTCCGTATTACCGTGGTGACGCGCTGTCCGAGCCGCGTCCATGCCACCACACAAATCACAACAGCGTCAACAAAACACCTGCTGCCGGCACACCAGTGCTACGACACAGCGTCCCACCACACTGTGTTGGTTCTAGCTGTTTCAACGTTTAAATATTGCCTTTCCTTCTTTAATAGTGGTCATATTATGAAAAATCATCTTATGGAATGTCCGCCCTCGGTAGCTGAGTGAACGAAGGCACAGTAGCTCAGCGTGTTCGGTCAGAGCGTTAGCTGCCCTCTGTAATAAAAATAAATAAATAAATAAAAACTGAGTTAATCGATCAACAACTAACTTAAACGGGTGTCTTACGACGTCCGCCCCGAGCAGATGCAACGAACGAATGCGAACAAAATGAAATTAAAAAAAAAAAAAAAAGTGGTCAGTGCGACAGATGTTAATCGTAGGGCCCGGGTTCGATTCCCGGCTGAGTCGCAGATTTTTCTCCGGTCACGGACTGGGTGTTGTGTTGTCCTAATCATCATCATTTCCTCCCGATATACGCGCAAGTCGCCGAAGTGGCGTCAAATCGAAAGACTTGCACCCGGCGAACGGTCTATCCACCGGGAGGCCCTACTCACACGACATTCATTTATTTATCTTATGCAATGTCAATTTAAAATTTTGTTTTTGTTGTTACATAACTTACACTGAGGCGACAAAAGTCGTGCGACAGCGATATTCACGGATAGAGATAGCGGTAGTACCGCGTACCGAGGTGGAAAAGGGCAGTGTTTTGGCGGAGCCGTCATTTGTAGCCAGGTCACTCCTGTGAAAACGTTCCGAACGTGATTATGGCCGCACAGCGGGGTTTAACAGACTTTGAACACGTTATAGTGGTTCGAGATAGCCGTATGGGACACTCCCTTTCGGAAATCGTTAAGGAATTCAATATCTCAACATCCACAGTGTCAAGTATGTGCCGACAATACCAAATTTCACACATTATCTCTACTGCGTGAAGAGTTTGACAGAGCACTGAAAGACCTGAGTCGAAACAAGGCCCCCGGAGTAGGCAACATTCCATTAGAACTACTGATGGCCTTGGGAGAGCCAGTCCTGACAAAACTCTACCATCTGGTGAGCAAGATGTATGAGACAGGCGAAATACCCTCAGACTGCAAGAAGAATATGATAATTCCAATCCCAAAGAAAGCAGGTGTTGACAGATGTGAAAATTACCGAACTATCAGTTTAATAAGTCACACCTGCAAAATACTAACGCGAATTCTTTATAGACGAATGGAAAACTGGTAGAAACCGACCTCGGGGACTTAGAGAAAGCTTTTGACAATGTTGACTGGAATACTCTCTTTCAAATTCTGAAGGTGGCAGGGGTAAAATACAGGGAAGGAAAGGCTATTTACAATTTGTACAGAAACCACATGGCAGTTATAAGAGTCGAGGGGCATGAAAGGGAAGCAGTGGTTGGGAATGGAGTGAGACAGGGTTGTAGCCTCTCCCCGATATTATTCAATCTGTATATTGAGCAAGCAGTGAAGGAAAGAAAAGAAAAATTGGGAGTAGGTATCAAAATCCATGGAGAAGAGCAGTTGAACGGAATGCACAGTGTATTGAAAGGAGGATATAAGATGAACATCAACAAAAGCAAAACTAGGATAATGGAATGTAGTCGAATGAAGTCGGGTGATGCTGAGGGAATTAGATTAGGAAATGAGACACTTAAAGTAGTAAAGCAGTTTTGCTATTTGGGGAGCAAAATAACTGATGGTCCAAATAGAGAGGATATAAAATGTAGACTGGCAATGGCAACGAAAGCGTTTCTGAAGAAGAGAAATTTGTTAACATCGAGTATAGATTTAAGTGTCAGGAAGTCGTTTCTGAAAGTAATTGTATGGAGTGTAGCCATGTATGGAAGTGAAACATGGACGATAAATAGTTTGGACAAGAAGAGAATAGAAGCTTTCGAAATGTGGTGCTACAGAAGAATGCTGAAGATTAGATGGGTAGATCATATAACTAATGAGGAGGTATTGAATAGGACTGGGGAGATGAGACGTTTGTGGCACAACTTGACTAGAAGAAGGGATCGGTTGGTAGGACATTTTCTGAGGCATCAAGGGATCACCAATTTAGTATTGGAGGGCAGCGTGGAGGGTAAAAATCGTAGAGGGAGACCAAGAGGTGAATACACAAAGCACATTCAGAAGGATGTAGGTTGCAGTAAGTACTGGGAGATGAAGAAGCTTGCACAGGATAGAGCAGCATGGAGAGCTGCATCAAACCAGTCTCAGGACTGAAGACCACAACATCTCTCACCACGGAGAATGGAGTGGCCGGCGGCCTTCGTGTAACGGCCGAGAGCAGCGGCGTATTGTAGAGTTGTGAGTGCCAGCAGACAAGCAACCCTGCGTGAGGTAACCGCGGAAATCAATGTGGGATGCACGACTAACGTATTGTTAGGACAGTGAGACGAAATATGGCGTTAATGGGCTATGGAAGCAGAGGACCCTCGCGAGTGCCTTTGCTAACAGCACGTCGTCGACTGCAGCGCCTCTCCTGGGTTCGTGTCGATACCGGATGGATCCTAGAAGGCTGGAAAACAATGGCCTCGACAGATGAGTCACGATTTTAGTTGGTTAGAGTTGCTGATAGAATGCGACTGTGGCGCAGACCCCACGAAGACATGAACCCAAATTGTCAACAAGGCACTGTGCAAGCTGACGGAGGCTCCATAATGGTGTGGGCTGTGTGTACAATGAATAGATTGGGCCATCTGGATGTACAGCTACTTGGAGACCATTTGCAGCCATTCGCGGGAGTCGTGTTCCCGAAAAACGATGGACTTTCTACGGATGACAGTTCGTCATGTCACTGGGTCACAGTTGCTCGCGATTTGTTTGAAGCAGATTCTGGACAATTAGAGCGAATGATTTGGCCGCACAGATCGCAAGACATAATCGAGAGGTAATCCTGCACCGGCAACACCTTCGCAATTATGGACGGCTATAGAGTCAGAATGGCTCAGTACTATACTCAACGAATCGGAGAGTCCCTACCGCATCCATTTGCTGCACTACACCAGGCAAAAAGAAGTCCGACGCGATATTAGGAGATATCCCATGCCTTTTGTCATCTCAATACATAAGCGTAAAGAAAATTGTTTTCATGTTTTTAAGTCACACACAGAGGGCGCCCTCATGCAACACTACGAGTAGGAGGAAAAGCTATATGCCGCTTATGTCAGCTTTATATTTGCTAAATTCTGGCATTTTAATTAGTATGTCAACGCAGCATAGATACTAGCCTAAATTAAGTGATTCAGGCATGGAACTCCGGCGGATACGCCGACTTAGGATGACGTGGCGATTTCAATTTCTTATTCGTTTTTCGTCGTATTTTCTCCCAGTACTCTTTTCAGCTGTTCCCCATGTTTTTTCTTGCTTCCTTCCGCCAATTCTGGCCAGTTTTCTTCACTCTCCTACCTCCAAATCCTTCCATAATCAATACTTTTTTCCTAAACACTTCTCTGTCAGTTATTTCTTCAGCTTTTCTATTTTTTTCGAAATTCTTTTTCATTTCGTGGATGCAAATTGTTGTGGACTCCTTATCCCACGAATATTGGAAATCAGTTTTGGTTAATGTACTTTCGAGCATTCGATATAAATATTCAGTCCTATTTTTCTCATTATTCCTGATATGTTCTCCATGTTTCGATGAATGTCGCCATTACAGAGTCATTTTCGACCTTCCATAAATTCTCGTGGCCCAAATATTTTTCAATAATTCGCCTTTCTAGTTTTTCTAATTTGTCTGAATAATAGTTTAATGCTAGACATTTGGTTGCATATACACATTCTGTCTTCAGTACTATATTGTAATGCCTTATTTTTGAATTTTTAGACAAACATTTTTTGTTGTGGATGCCTTTAGTTAAACCATGCACTCTTCCCATTTTGTCTATCCTTTCCTCTACATCGGTGTTTTTCCAAACCATTTTCTTGGATCACCTCTCCAAGAGATTTAAATTTTTTAACCTTTTCAATTTGGCCAATATCTGTTTTCAGAAATGTTGACACTTTTTTGAAGTTTGTAAAAAGTTTAGTTTTCTGCAGAAATTCTTAATCCGACCCTACTGTCTATTTGTTCTAAAATATTGACTTGTTACAGCAGATCTCACATTTACAGAAATTGAAGCAAAATCATCTGCAAATGCGGGACAGTTTATTCCAATCTTTTTTTTTACTCTTCTGAACTTTACTGATAAAATCTTACATTTATTCAGTTTTTCGTTTCAATTTCTCACTTCTTTTTTTCTAGAAGACTATCCAAGGTGCCACTCCAGGCGGGTGTAAAATGAATGTGCGCAACGGAAAATAATAAATGCTAAAATGAAGATTTGGCCCTGTCTCACTACCCCTGAAGCAGATCTTAGGATTTCTTAAAGCTCTTTAACATATTAATTTCAACCTAAACAGAAATGAATGATTAAGGGAACTAATTATACTAAATGATAAACGTTGTTGCTGCTTATACATTGATTGTACATTAAAAACAATCTTTATTACAAATGTTTATATTTCCTGACTGACATCATCTGTGTACCAAATCCAAGAAGACACTACTTTTAAAGATGATCTACGATGGAGTGCAACGTCAGTGGAAATAAATCCTACGTGATCACAGCTGTTTAGCTTTGTAGCCCCTAATAAGCCAAAGCAATTAGCAATATCACCGTATGTACTGCATCCGGTGTGTCGGAGTGATGTTTCTCGTACACGTCTGCTACAATGGAAGAACTCCAGTCATAAAATAGAACTCTTTCGAACACTAGGACGGCAGAAGGCGGTCCTCTAATATACGCTAATACTGTCTTCTCCTCTCTGTGTTCTACAGACGAGAAACGCGAACTTCCCGCCACAAAGACCTAGTTCAGAAACGTCTCAACGTAAGTCTAGGCAGAGGAAGTGCTCTCAATCACTGAACGCTGCGTACTCAACGACGACTTCCAACCCGGAGGCAAAGTCCAGAATCGTATAAGTTCACAACAGTACAGTGCCTAACCGTTCTAGCTATAAAATCTCGTGAGAGAAAAGACAGCAAGTCGGGCCATACCAACAAGAAGCTGATACTGAGCGACCGTCACAGACGGGAACTCAAAACGGAAGCCCTCTTCTCTCCAGCGCTGGCTTCCCAGGAAGGCTTGGCTCCCCACCCTCGTAATTCCGAAAACGAATCATATTCCCGAAACCACGGAATATTCTCCCTCTCTACAGAGTCTTCCAAACGCCGGCCAACCATATTCTAGTCTTTTATCGTCCAGCGCGGAAAGTTTGAGAGGAAAAACCTATACTCGTACAATGGTATGCTTCTGGGTAAAACTCTTTGGAAATAACCCAGCCTGCGTGGTTTCCGAGGTGCTGCTTCTTCGTTCCTCTCACCTGCGTCCAAGATTTTCAGCGTTTCCGAAATATAATCCTTCCGGTTCTGCTCCAAGCGGCCGATCGCAACTCTCTTGTGCTCCAGCGCTTAGGTGCTAGGACGTCCGTCTTGCTACTTCCTGTGTTTAAGCAGGACCAACACACCTGTTTGGGCCTTCCACCCAGGGCTTCAGTTCCGCCAGCCGTTTGATTTCCACTGGCGTTCCAACCTCTACTAGTATGGGCAATAATTCATTACGCCGTTTTTATAATAAAAACACTCCGTCACCTTTCATGCAATGAGCGTTAACATTTATTTGCAAGACGTACGTGATAATGTCAGTCTCCTTTATATATTCATATTTACGATGTACAACCTGTCACATGATGGCTCTGAGCACTATGGGACTTAACAGCTGTGGTCATCAGTCCCCTAGAACTTAGAACTACTTAAACCTAACTAACCTAAGGACATCACACACATCCATGCCCGAGGCAGGATTCGAACCTGCGACCGTAGCAGTCGCGCGGTTCCGGACTGCGCGCCTAGAACCGCGAGACCACCGCGGCCGGCTGTCACATGATACCTAATTGTTCGTAGATCACGGCAAAGTATATGGATGAGTGCATGTAAGATGGGAAATTATAGCCACGTTACAACTATTAAGAAGTATTTGGGGCACGCCCTGACCTTGCCTTACATCTGTGTTTATTTAGAATGTTAAGAGATTTCTCTCATAAATTTCACCTTAGACACTCTGTCTGCAAGTATTTTACGTATTGTATTTGCTAATTTAAAGTTTAGGCCGCGTCCTAAGTAAGGGACAGAAGAGACCGACAGCGCGCGACAGCTTCAGGCGACAAAACACAACAGCAGGTATAGTTACGGAAGTGTCCTACGTGAGCGACATGTGTGTCGCTGAATGTCTCCCGCTGCAACTGGCGACGTTTGAATTCAAATGTGTTTGAACCTTGTCGCTGCAGCACGCGCGACAGAGAGCGACGGCCACGTGTCTCCTCGGCAAAGCAGTGGAGCGTACGCGACGGCAGCTATGAAATACTTATCATGCGATTTTAAGAAAAGTATTCGGTGAAAAAATTTGATTCTTACGCATCTTATAGCTTGATATCTTTAAACGATACAGGTCTGAATTTATTTTCTTTATTCTTCATAGTTACTGTGCTGCACGAAATTGAATACATGGCTGCACGAAATTTTTAACAATTAGCAGAGATAACAAAATGGTTCAAATGGCTCTGAGCACTATGGGACTCAACTGCTGAGGTCATAAGTCCCCTAGAACTTAGAACTACTTAAACCTAACTAACCTAAGGACAACACACACATCCATGCCCGAGGCAGGATTCGAACCTGCGACCGTAGCGGTCGCGCGGTTCCAGACTGTAGCGCCAGAACCGCTCGGCCACCAGCGGCCGGCGCAGAGATAACAATGACATTGCGTGGACTTTCCGTATAGTTCATTTAAGGCCATTCATTATTACATATGAAATGTGACCAGTATATCTAAATTGTATATAAAGTTGAGATCTGAACGATATCTCTTTTTATTCTTCAGATATTGGCTGTTATATCCACTGACGGGTAGCTCGTGGCGCGTCCGTACCTTTCCTGCGCTTCGGGAATCAAGTGGTCGTAAAACAAGACTCCCTGTAAATTACACTACGACGTTTTGTCCGAATTTTCATAGCCAAACAAAGAGAGAGAAACAGGTAAACGTAAAGTGACCAACGTGAGATCTAGTTTTGGATGAAAATATTTAACTGCTTTAAAGTAATCAGGGTAATTAACGAAAACTTAATGAGTTGAGGAAAAATTGAAATATTTCACGAAAAGCTGCTGCCAAACTATGTAAATGAAGTGTCAAAAATTTCATCTATTCAAGGCCTAGCTATTTTGCACATAAAAAAATACATTGGTGCGGTATTTAAATGTCAAAAAGACTTACTTCGAATCAAGTACGTTACGAAGGCAAATGAGGAGCCAGAAAGATCATACTTTCTGAGTAAAACTTGAAAATAAAAAATGAAAGTAATCAAATATTTTATGAAATGATTTGTATAAAAGAAATAAGCAGATCAGAGAAACGTTCTACGTGCCTTTGAATGATGCTCGAAATAATGAGTAGAAAATGAGGTGCATCAAACGGTTCGCTACTAATTTTTTATTTCATACTTTTAGACAAATCGTTACACAAAACGATTGACTTTCTTTTCAAAAATTTTGTATGCTTTACTTTTACAGACTGTTTAGATTAATTGAAACGCTTGCCCGTAACACTGACTGCTGATGAATTACGTTTGCAACATCAAATATCTGTAAAATTTCATGGTTCTTCGTAATTTATTAGAAATTATAAAGTGTGTGATATACTGGAATAGGTGTGTATACACTTAAAGATCAAGTTCTTTGGCAAGAGCTTAAAATATACTTAGAGATGCAGTGTAAACAATATACATAAAATATAAGACGAACTTGACATCGAACCCAGGACCTTTCCGCAAAACATGTAGATGGACGTAACGCTACCTCTACACCACAGGAACGTATTCCCACACAATCTATTTATATGTTTATTTACAATAGTTGACCCTATAGTCAGTCATTCTTCCGCATTTATTGGCTGTTAAAAGTTCTTGATAATGTAAAAAACATTCATATTTAATTTATTGATGAGATAGTCGAATGGTCCTCTGCTCATTCACGCGTATTCGAAGAATTTGTCTGGTGATCTTCGTAATTAATGATATTTACGAAATTCTCCGTGCAGATTCCTCCCTTTTTAAATTTCATGCACAGCATTCCTTTTCGATTTGTTTTCTATAAAAAGTCTAATTCTGTATCCTCACTCTCCAGCTACAGTATTCTACAGTTAAGGGGCGCAGTTTTATAGAAACAACTGGTTGGCTCTAAGCAGCCATCTTGTAGCGCGACATGGTCGCTCGCACGCAGGACACTCGAGCTTTCCGCTTGATGCTGCTGCCCGTCGCTGGAGTGTCGCGTTTCCAGAAGTCGCTCGCTGTCGGTCGCTTCTGTCACTCACGGCCTTGCGCCAAATTTTTGGATTCCCTTATCTATAGTTTGCCTGTAGGCGGAATGAGAAGGCTCCCGAAATCAGCGCACCACAATATCTTTTCATTTCAGCAGTCAGCTGCCCTAAGGGGTAAATAAATAAATAAATAATAAAAAAGTAAAGAAAGGTGGCTACGTCGGTTCCCTCAGATCAGCGAAGTTCAGCATCGTGGCCAGTCTGCCCGGGTACGCATCACGCCCTTGACAATTTTCCCGTTCCCGTCACGGAAGAGGGTACAGTACGGCTTGTGGCGTAACGTGTCTCAGCACCGGTCTTTGCACCAGTGTCCTGAATTAAGTCGCAAATCTCTCCCCAGTTTCCGTAAGGCGCATGCGCAGTCTTGCCGTCGCATGGGGACGTTAAGTTCCGGTGACCCTTCGGTGCTCTTCGACAGAGCACTATCAAGTGATTCCGCGTGCCCGCGTGAAATACCGTCAGTAATGCAGTGCGGTGTTATTCACTGCGATGAGTATCCGTGAAAGTGGAAAACAAAGGAAGATGCCGTGAAATTGGTGATATCCTCGTTAAAAAGAGCTTATACTCAAGTTGTACAACGTTGCCAGGAAGAAAATCAGGGAAAGATACCTGTACAGAAAGCAATTTTGCGAGTGATGAAAATGCAAGGAAATTGAAATACCACCCTATTTAGTAAAGTCTCGGAAAATATTTTATATACAATAGTAGGAAAAAAATTTCTCTGTAGTTGTCACCTCATCTATATTGCCTTCCTTATGTACAGGATGTATCAAGGTGACCTTCAACTCTCCTGTGTTTCTTTCTGCTTTCCAAATGACTTCACAGATTAATTTTAGCTCATTTTTAGGTTTTTGATTCCGCTGTAATAGAGCCTTCTCGGATAGATTTAGTGTTTCTTTAGATTTTAATTAATTTTTCAATTAGTAGACACGATTTCTATAAGAGTTTCCTTATGGATTGGTTCTGAACAATTTCATTTTACACGAGTGTAAGCCACTGTTTCGCTCGCGAAGACTGCATGGTTTGCGCAGATTCTTTTTCTTTAGTTGAATTTATATGTTGTTTACTAATTGCAACACCCTCTAAACCTTTCACTCTAATTAATGGCAAAGAAGCATGCTCTTTTCCGAATGTACTTTTGACCAAAAAGCAGTTTTGGCAGCTGCAGTCGAAGGATCCAGTTAATCATGCATTTTGCGTCCTTGTGGTGATATTTCCAGATGAACATCCCTCCCCTGACACTTATTTCTGTATACATCCAACGCAGAAGTGAAATACCAATTTCCGTTGATTTGACTTTAAAAAAAATTTAATATAACGAAATATTCTCTTAAAAATTTTCGTCCCCTATTCGACCCTCTTACTGGTTCAATTTCCAAAAATGCTGAAACATGTACTTTTTTACTTCTGACAGAAACCAAATACCAGTTTTCGTAGTTGGTTGAATTTCTAAAAACAGTGAGATAATTTTTTTAATTTCTAACCAAGAAACCAAACATCAATTTTCAAAGGTTTACTTTTAAAAATAATTTCCAATGAAATATTTTCGTAAAACATTTCACCCCTATTGCACCACCGAATGGGTTGAATTTCCGAAAAAAGTAAATGCTTTTTTTAAAATTTGTAGCTAAGAAGCCAAATTCATATTATGTCAGATTTAGCTTTAAAAATGCATTCATACTGAAAAACTTCCGCAAAATATTTCATCCCCTACTTCACGCCCTTATGGGTTGAATATCCAAAAACACTGAAACGCGTGTTTTTAATTGCAACCGAGAAATGAAATAGCAATTTTCACAGATGTATCTTTAAAAATACATTAGTAGGTCTTTAAAATAATGATTTATTTTTAAAAAACTTTCGCCCACAATTTCACGCCCATAGAGGTTAAATTTCCAGAAATGATGAAACACACACGTTCTATTTCTGACTGGGAAACCAAATACCAGCTTTCCTAGGTCTAGCTTCAAAATTGCCTTAATAGTGAGATATTTTCAAAAAACCTTTCAGCCGCTATTTTTACCCCTTTCGTGGTGGAATTTCGAAAAATCCCTTCTTAAACTACCACTTCATTATAATGTTAACACCCTCTCCCAATTTCAAGTTGGTTCCCTCAGCGGTTTGGTCTGGGCGTTGATGAGTCATTGAGTCAGTCAGTGGGGACATTGCCTCATGTGTACAAAGATTTATTTTAAAATATCCCAAATTCCATGTTTATAACCCTGTTTTCATGTTTGCCGCTGTAGTTTCTTAGGATCCCGTCTTAAGTAAATGTGTTGTAATTCCATCTGACAGAAAACTAATAAAAATAGTAATCACTTCCAGTTGTAAAAATTTTGGCATTACAGTTCTTGTTTGAGAGCGTCCAGTCCTCTTCAACAATACACCACGTAAGGACCTCGGTTCTGTCCCTGGGCGCAATTTCACAGTACATCTGAGAGACTGCCTCCTCTCCGTGAAACGGCGTTCGCTAGCATTGCGACCTTTTTTTTTAATTTTGTGTGCATACAGTGCGCTTCAGGCCCAGCAGTAAATATTTTAGGAAGTGGTACTACAGAACAATTAGAATAATAACACATGTCAAATTTGAGCTCTTGGAAGGTTACCCGCAGGCCGGCCGGTGTGGCCGAGCGGTTCTAGGCGCTTCAGTCTGGAACCGCGCGACCGCTACGGTCGCAGGTTCGAATCCTGCCTCGGGCATGGATGTGTGTGTTGTCCTTAGGTTAATTAGGTTTAAGTAGTTCTAAGTTCTAGGGGACTGATGACCTCAGATGTTAAGTCCCATAGTGCTCAGAGCCATTTGAACCATTTTTGAAGGTTACCCAAACATACACTCGCCGAAGGCAGGCCTATTAAGTGAAACCAAATGCTTAAATTGAAAGTTGATTTTCATAAATTCCACCTCCGACTTAAATGCACTTTCGGATTCGCTAACAACACCGCCTGTAGGCCATCTTGATGTTCTTTTACAAGGCCAGCACTGTTCGCAATCCCAGCGACCAGTTCGTTTCTTGTGTTTACTTTTTCCTTGTAGGCTTCGTGTTTCAACTATCCCCATAGAAAGAAATCTATAGGGGTAGGGTCCGGGAATCTCGGTGGCTAAGAAACGTCACTATTTCGAAAATTACTTGCAGTGTGTGACCTGTGTTTCATATCCGACAAATCCGCGAAGCTTTTAGGAACACTTACCATAGAATGAGGTTGCTAAAGTTCATAATTCTGCTTTCACGGAGGATTTATTAATATCGGACACAATCCAAAAGGATTAGATGGAATGACGATTCTACATAGAGAGAAGAAAGCGTGCGAACTTGATGTCTTGGAAGAACATGAGGTCTTTAGATTTATAGTAAAGTAATGATGACCTCATTTCAAACGAACAAGTACAGGCTAGAAACAAAAGCCTTTAAGCCGTTGCTCGCAACTATTCAGGTTTCCATTCACTTCCATTGCATAGACGTTGTTCCACCCTTTTCTTTGTGGAATTTGTATTTTCTTACTAACAATAAGGCAGTCGGCACTATAGGACACGATCTGTTTGCAGATTTTATGAAAAGCATCTTTCCCCCATTATTTCCCCCTGTTTGCTAATTGTAATGTATAGTACGCTCTTTATTCTCATAATGTATTTGAAATTAACCACGTTATTCATTTTATGCTGTATATTGTGGTAGTCACTTTTTAAAAAATTATTTTATTCCTTTTGTATCTTTCATACATGCTTTCTTTTATACCACATACAAGTTACTTTGTTTAAAACATCTTAATGCGTGTCATAGTGATGTGTTATTGTAACAGTTGCGTGTTTCTCAAGGTTGAGCGTTTATCACGCTACTATTGCGAGTAAGTGGCGCGATTTGCACCATGTGTAGCTGGCATCGCAAGCTGCTGCCACACGTTCACTCCAATGTCTGTCCTTTTAACAATTTTTACTGTTTTCGTGGAGTACTTCATTCCATATTTTGTACTGTTTTGCTTGAGCGCCTTCGCTCATCATGTAAGTTTACAATTTTAACGTCATTTACATTATGTAAGTCCAGTTTTATTGCAGATACTCCATTTCAATGCTGTAAAATATAAAGTATTTTAGACGTTTATTTTATAATGTGTTTGTAATATAGGTGAGTTTTCTTATACAGATGATGCCCTTTCTGGTATTGAACCTTGGTCAAGGTTTTTACAATAAACTGTATAATTTATATATTGACAGAAAAAGACAAATGTTTATCTCAACAAAAAATATGTTTCCGGCAAATGACAATATATTCTTCAAAATCAAGTAATTAAGTCACCAAACAACTAAAAAAATTGTATAAAATCTTCTTTCTGTTCACATCACCTCAGCATTTACCGAAATAGAAATATCGGTGATGGGTCCGAACCAGCGGGATGAGACAGACAGAGTTTCAATAAACGCACATAAGAAAGTAATTGTTCACGTACTTAAACGTAAATGTACAATGTAGCCCCAGTAGTCAACATTTTAACACCGATCAAAACCCATATTTATTGCCAGAAGTACGACAAAAACCGTATTTAAGCAAGTAAATACATGCAACTTTCAAGAAAAATTCGATTTTAGAAATATGCTTTTTATTCGTCTCTCCTTGAATTAAGATACGGCATTCGTATCCAGAACAGTTGGCAACGCTACTCACGGTTCATGTGTAACCGAAAAGCATGTAAATTAAATCACTCGACCTCGGATACTGGGTGAAAACATTCATGCAGTAACTGTCAGAGACCTACGTCATTATGTTGTCTCATATTAAGTGGAACCACCCAGACCCGGACAGTGGGTGAAAATACTGTTAATAGCTGACGAAGCAACAGAGGCGTTTTTCAATCGACAGAAAAAAATGACTGCACAAAGAAACAATTGACTCCCCAACTGATAGTTAAAGCGGATGGGCTGTCTCATCACTAGCCGAGTGATTTCCAAGAATGATGCCTGTCGAAGCCGCAGATTCGATAGATATCGAACGTGCGATTCTAAATCGACCGTGACACTGTTGTGTCGGGAGTTGTGAGCAGCGCTTACAATGATCACTAAAGCAACGACAAAAAAACTACGTTGACTAAAATACTTGTAATTACAAAGGAAACGACTTACGTCACTCGTCACTGACGATGCCCTCACCAAGAAGTCCATTTGATGTGTGTGCCACGGAAGCATTCCGTTCTTGCCGTAAACTAGATAGACTCTGCCTATGTGACGTGAAAATATGGGCAGAGCGCCACATTCGTCAACTTTTCCTTGTAAGTCACTTTCTGATGGTGTCGCGTGGAGGGTGTACTCTCTAATCAAATTATGCTGGTTTGGTTCGATAATTTTGAGCACTCAGACCATGTATTTTTCCTGATAGTCGTTCTTGCACCACTGTTTTCACAATGATATTGTAAAGGCATTTCACTATCAAAACTCTTCTTACGAACTTTCATAGACCTCGCCCCCACCATAAACTACACAATCTCTCCCTTCGTCGTTGAGATCTCTTTTGAACAGCACGTTCCAAGGCATCCCAGACATGCTTGGGGAGTTTGATGACCAGCGGAAGTGTTTAAACTCAGAAGAGTAGTCCTGTACCCAATCTGTTGCACTTCTGTCACGTTCAACGATTCTTTTCAGTCGCCGTTGGTCCCGTTCTTTGCAGGATCTTTTCCCGGCCGCAGCAATGTCGGAGATTTGATATTTTACCGCATTTCTGATATTCGCGGTACACGCGTGAGATGGTTGTACGGGAAAATCTCCACTTCATCGCTACCTCAGAGATGCTGTGTCCCATCGCTCGTGCACCGACTATAACACTACTTTCAAACTCACTTAAATCTTGATAAACATTGTAGCAGCAGTAACCGATCTAACAACTGCGCCAGAGACTTCTGTCGACCGCAGCGTCGTATTCTACCGGTGTACATATCTTTGTATCTGAATATGCGTACCCATACCAGTTTCTTTGGCGCGTCAGTGTAAATCCTATGGGTTTCCGTATCAACGCACAGGTAATTTATCATAACTCCCACGACCGCAGTTGCCTGATCGATTTACAGTGGCACGTTCGATATCTATGGTTTGGGAGCTATAACGTCGCAGTCTGGCTAACTAGCGGTAGAGCTGAATATATTGACGTTATATAAAAAATCCATTTAGCCTGCGCTGAAATTCCACCGAGTGCGTATTATTTGTCTCGATTAGGTCAAGCAATTGAGTGCTGCCCGGCGTATTTAAACACAGCTACACGTAGGGACACATCAGTTCCTATTCCGGTATTAATCATAGTTGCAGTCCATGCACAACACTAATATCTCCACTAAAGTTTTTCAGTTTACTAGAGCCTAATAGTTCGTAACAGAGCGATAATTTGTTAATGCGGCAAAGAGCGCTTATGCACGCCGCGTTCCTTGGACAATCAATGTCGTCGCACAGATAATTATTTATTGAATACACAATATTGAATGGACTGAAAGAAGTTATTAACGCAGTAATAACACTGAATGTTGGTTTGTTGCACTATTTTCACATCCTAATATTGCCGTAAGGAAGTAGCTTTTCCTATCTGGGTGGAATTAATGACGTATACTTCAGTCCAAGATACTGTGCAAGTTCCAGAGTCCATTAACTAATTTTACGAAAGTTAATTCTTTTCTCACAATTCGGTTTCAAAGTTTAGTCTCTATATTGGTCTATCATTAATTGTTTCTAACTTTTGGTAATGTCCAGTCTTTTACTGAAAATATTCAATTTAAGACAATTTCGGATCTTTCACTGTCTGTATTCTACGTGATATCCTATTTGAAGTTACTGATTTACTTCTTACAAGTTCAGTGCGTCGTTGTAGTTCGCAAATCTTTAGCGTTCAAAATACAGTCTCTTCGCGCCCACGTATACGAGCACACGCTGATGTACGACTTGCTCCGGCAAACTCTCGTAACACAGTAACAGTGCATGGCTCTTTCTTAGGTATTACACACGATTCTCAAAGAGTACTCATGAGGAGTATTTTTTGAGATCGTTCGTTCTACTCCGTGATTTCTAATTACGGTACTTTCCGATCTACTATGATTTTATTTTGAAGCTAATCGGATTCTATCTTCTTTATTTCATTCTTGTTCAAATCACTAAGCTACTTGGTACTGAATTTCTTTTCTATCTACGTGCTACTATTCAAGCAACATTACTCCAAAAGGGGCTTTGTTTTTTTTTCTTTTTTTAATGAAATTTGGAACTTGATTTTTGGGACTTTTGGGCTTTGGGTAATATTTTTATATTCTTCATTTTTCGTCCAAAGGAAGCGGCGTTACAGAGCTTGTGCTTCACCCCATACAAGTCTCACGCGGCCCGCATCTCGTGGTTGTGCGGTAGCGTTCTCGCTTCCCACGCCCGGGTTCCCGGGTTCGATTCCCGGCGGGGTCAGGGATTTTCTCTGCCTCGTGATGGCTGGGTGTTGTGTGCTGTCCTTAGGTTAGTTAGGTTTAAGTAGTTCTAAGTTCTAGGGGACTTATGACCACAGCAGTTGAGTCCCATAGTGCTCAGAGCCATTTGAGCCGAGTCTCACGTAGTAACCATGTGGAGAAAATTCGAGGAATTAGAGCCAATAGCGAAGCTTTCCGGCAGTCATTCTTCTAAACGTGCCATTCGTGAGTGGAACATAGTCGGAGCGCTCAGTTAGTGGCACAATAAGTACCCTCCGCCACACACCAGTAGGTGGCGTGTGGAGTATGATGTAGCTGTAGATGTAGGCAAACATCCCCGGAAAGGACCACTAGCTGAAATAGCGCGGTAGCTGAGGCTACGGAAAAATCGCTCCTTTCGGAGTATAGCGTCCCCAGTGAAATAATACGAAAATATTGAAAAAAAACAGTATTTATAAAGAAGAGACATTTAAAAATTGAATAATATGTATTTTTATCATTTCTCTGTGTGAGTTTCGAGGGCAAAGAAATATAACAAAATGATCTAGAGAGACGAAAAGATACGCTCTTTTGTTAATTTTTCAGTCGTCTTCACTTCTTCTCTTGTCTTGATTGCGTGTAGACGGACATCTTGCGAGTGCTGGCAAATGTAAGCATATTTGTATGAATTAAGCAGATAATATATTGATTTAATATTATTGTGCACTTTTAATTTGTGGTGAGGTGATCCGATTTCATGTCCGCCTTCCTTGAATTAACCTGCATTCAAGTAATTTACAGTTCAACAATCGCAGCGGCCGATGCAGCCAACGACGCCATTACGTGGCGATGTTAGTTTATAAAAATTTAGCGGAAGCGAAAAACTCGCCCGCTATTAACATAATATTCATTTTCCTCCACAGCCGCCCGACGTTGCAGAAAATACGTAGCTTTAAAGTTCTTATTTTCAGTACCACAGCCGAGAGCCAGAGCCAGGATTCCGACTACAATGCAATGGTTAACGGAGGTAAGAAAAAAAATTCTCGCGGGTCTGTGGGCCGCAATTGTAATTAACAACTAAAGTTCTTTTGCTTTAAAGTGAGCTGACTAGCCGAGGAAATTAATATGAAAAGTTTATTACATTGTTCAGCTTATATGCTCATGTTTTAAGATTCAGTGAGTCTAACGTTCATTGACGTAACAAATAATTTGAGATTAATATTGTTAAAAAGGAGAACTTCAGGAAAACATTTAATCGTAAATCAAAATTGAATGAAATATCATTTTTATTAAGGCCCACCACGTAAGTCGGCAACAATCAAAATAATAATAATAATATATTAAATTACGACGGCCGACGGACGCGAGAGGAGCCAGTGCCGGCTGCTTGGCGCGTTATCGCAGGCCCGGGTCACTGAGATGATGTAAACACACACAAGGCGGCGAGCGGGGCCACACAGGCTGCGCCAGTGTCTCCTACGGCCGGGTTGCAGAAGCCGGAGCCGCCATGTTGGCTCCCTGCCTGCTGGTTTCCGCGTGTCTGGTGCGGCTGCTCAGCGCCCAGGTAGGCCTGAGTTGCTTCCGCTGCAGCTGCTGCTTCTGTCCCAGAATGGAGGCGGCTGACCGGCTCTTTCCGTACCGTCGTGTACCACTTCGGAATCTAGCACAGTGGCGCTCTGCGCCACTGCTACAACTACTACGATTTAATTCTTTGCACAGAAGCTTACGGAGAGTGGAAATGCTCTAAACGGCTTTCCAGTTCTGGATTTGCTCTAAAAGCGTCAAACCGTAGAGAAAATGTTTCAGACATACAATTCTAGTGTCCGATCCCAACCTTCAGCTTTGACCACTGACGTCCTGTGTAAGATAATTTTCCGATGCGAAGGATGTAAGTGGCCTCTTATTAAATGCTATCTGTGGTTGTGTTAGTAACTGGCGGATATTGTGTTGTTTATTACAGATACGTCTCGCTATTTCCGTGACAGCGGTTAGGCACGAATCTGAGAGGACAGCTTAATTTGCTCCGACCGTAACGATTAACAATCGTATTTATAATCTTCGTCCTAAAAAATATTTGGCTACTTACTTCCAAATGCGCATAATTTTCGAAGGTGAAGTTGACAGGAACCTAAGAGAACAGCTTACATACCTCCGAGCGCAACGATCTACAATCGTAATCTATGTTCTCACAAATATTTCTTTTTTCTTTTCGAATGTGGCACGATTTCCAACGATGAGGTGGGATAGGAACCTAAGAAGACAGCTGTGTAGGTCGATTGTAGTTCCCCATCCCACGGTTCGTTATTTTTGGTGACTTTTCGTTATGTGTGTATTCTTCTTACTTTGAGGACCGTAGTTCCTTCTCTTAATTGTCGCATAGATGACAAAATGGTAGATGACAGAGGGACAGAAAAACAATTAAAATCGCTCAAAAGAGGAAAGGTCGCTGGACCTGATGGGACACCAGTTCGATTTTACACAGAGTACGCGAAGGAACTTGCCCCCCTTCTTGCAGCGGTGTACCGTAGGTCTCTAGAAGACCGTAGCGTTCCAAAAGATTGGAAAAGGGCACAGGTCATCCCCGTTTTTGAGAAGGGACGTCGAACAGATGTGCAGAACTATAGACCTATATCTCTAACATCGATCAGTTGTAGAATTTTGGAACACGTATTATGTTCGAGTATAATGACTTTTCTGGAGTCTAGAAATCTACTCTGTAGGAATCTGCATGGGTTTCGAAAAATACGATCGTGTGAAACACAGCTCGCGCTATTCCTCCACGAGACTCAGAGGGCCATAAACACGGGATCCCAGGTAGATGCCGTGTTTCTTGACTTCCGCAAGGCGTTTGATACAGTTCCCCCACAGTCGTTTAATGTACAAAGTAAGAGCATATGGACTATCAGACCAATTGTGTGATTGGATTGAAGAGTTCCTAGATAACAGAACGCAGTATGATATTCTCAATGGAGAGAAGTCTTCTGAAGTAAGAGTGATTTCAGGTGTGCCGCATGAGAATGTCGTAGGACCGTTGCTACTCACAATATATATAAATGACCTAGTGGATAACATCGGAAGTTCACTGAGGCTTTTTGCGGGTGATGCTGTAGTATATCGAGAGGTTGTAACAATGGAAAATTGTACTGAAATGTAGGAGGATCTGCAACGAATTGACGCATGGTGCAGGGAATGGCAATTGAATCTCATTGTAGGCAAGTGTAATGTGCTGCGATTACATAGAAAGAAAGATCCTTTATCATTTAGCTACAATATAGCAGCTCAGCAACTGGAAGCAGTTAATTCCATAAATTATCTGGGAGTACGCATTAGGAGTGATTTAAAATGGAATGACCACATAAAATTAATCGTCGGTAAAGCAGATGCCATACTGAGATCCATTGGAAGAATCCTAAGTAAATGCAGTCCCAAAACAGAGGAACTAGGTTACAGTACGCTTGTTCGCCCACTGCTTGAATACTGCTCACTGGTGTGGGATCCGTACCAGATAGGGTTGATAGAAGAGATAGAGAAGATCCAACGGAGAGCAGCGCGCTTCGTTACAGCATCATTTAGTAATCGGGAAAACGTTTCGGAGATGATAGATAAACTCCAGTGGAAGACTCTGCATGAGAGACGCTCAGTAGCTCGGTACGGGCTTTTGTTGAAGTTTCGAGAACATACCTTCACCGAGGAGTCAAACAGTATATTGCTCCCTCCTACGTATATCTCGCGAAGAGACCATGAGGATAAAATCAGAGAGATTAGAGCCCACACAGAGGCATACCGACAATCTTTCTTTCCACGAACAATACGAGACTGGAATAGAAGGGAGAACCGACACGGGTACTCAAGGTACCCCCCGCCACAAACCGTCAGGTGGCTTGCGGAGTATGGCTGTAGATGTAGATGTAGATTTTGTTGATTCTCGTCCCTGCACTTAAGCTACATGGGTCATCTGTAGTTGTCGATTCCAACGTTTGTTATTTTCGCGTTTTTGGAGTAGCATAGAGAGTGATACGAAAGAGTTAAATCGCTAACGAAACAATTCAAAGCCAGTAAAAATCACCAGAAATAATGGAACGTGAAATCGACGGTTACATTGAGACGGTGCATGACAATACTTAGAGAACGCACACTATGCACCAACTGAGTAGTACGAAAAGTGGCACCAGAAATACAAATATTGTAACAAACCATTGCACACACCTACAGCCAAAACGTGAAAAACAATGGACCATGAAGTAGGTAACTAGAATTGATATATACAGGGTGCTCTAAAATTCCACTTCCAAGTTTCTAGGACGGGAACGAACCGTTGCCTTGCTGCAGCCGTTTGAAAACTTGGTTGCTAGTTAGGTATGCAACAGGGTTGCCTTGGTGGAGGGGTGCTTACATCAGATCGGCCGATGTCATTTGACGTCTGTCCTGCCTCTCTCACCTGGTTCGAGCCTCACTCAGGTGTCTGAGTGTTAGAGCAACACGGTAGAGTACATGTTTGCAGAATACACCGACACGATACTTATGTATGGCAAAGCTCGCGGTAATGCAATAGCTGCTCGTCGCCTTTATCAAGATCGTTACCCAAAACGTTCGACTCCATCGCATACGCTTTTCGCCACAGTTACGCAACAGCTTCGAGAAATGGGCTCCTGCGCGGTAACCATGCGTGGCTATGGTGCTCCAAAGAGACGCCGCCCACCCGAATCGGAAGGGGCCGTACTGCGTCACGTTGAAGAGAACCCGTGAAGAGCACTCGAGTAATTGCGCACGTAATCGATGTTGGTCCCAGCACTGTCTAGTATGTTCTGCAAGACCAACAACTACATCCATACCGCCTCGAAAGGGTACAGTTACTGATGCCAGCCGATTTTGCACCATTCGTTTGAGTTCTGTACGCAGTTTCTGCGTCGCTGCATCAATGACACCCTAGCATATCCGAGCGCATTCTCTTCGTAGATGAATGTAAATTTACTAGCGATTGTGTTCTCAATTCTCAAAACAGCCACGTTTGGGCAGACGAAAACCCACATGCCACGCTTGTCCGTGGATTCCAAGACGGGTTTGGTATCGATGTGTGGGCAGGTATTCTGGATGGGAATGTTATAGAACCACTCAAGCTTCCACCCAAGCTCTCGAGCCGCGTCTGCTTGACATTCCTACAGCAAGTGTCCGGCGTGTCTCTCGGTGCTGTGGCATTCAATATCCGTCAAGATACGTGATTTCAGCATGCCGGCGCATCCGCTCGTTTTTCATGTCATGTTTGGGAACATATGGAACAAAGATTCGGACACAGATGGATGGGCCGAAGTGGTCCAATCGTGTGGCCTCGGCGATCACCGGATTTGACTGCACTGGACTTTCTCCTCTGCGGCAGGATGCAGGATTTGGTTTGGAGACTCCTGTAGAGACAGAAGAAGATCCAGGGGCACGAGTTGTGGTCGGTGCAGCGCGCACTGCAGACGCACCGGGTGTGGCAGAGCGTGTGTACCACAGCGTCATTTGTAGGTACAATTCGTGCACCGAACTTGGTGATAGCTGCGTCGAACCTTACTCGTAGTAGATCACAATGCTCACCCTCCTTTGTAAAGCACAAAAACCTTTTAACTGGAAACAACAGTGTTTGTGGAAACTGATTAAGTTTCATTTTTGTTTCTTTGTTTGTTAGTGAGTGGAATTGTAAAACAAGTGACGCACTGAGGCGCGCCTAATAAATTACTTGTAAATGTGGTTGCGTCACCAACATGTTTTCAAATGGTTGTAGCACGGAAACGATACGTTTCCGGACATAGGTTCCAGTTCAGAATATTATCTACTCACTGACCTCTACAAGTCTTGGAAGTTCGTAAGGGGAATTTTAGAGCACCCTGTACACGTAAATTCTAGTCACAGATTCCAAGGTCCGTTATTTGTGGCAATAGTACAGAAATCGGCAGAGAAATAGAAATTGTATAATAAAGAATTGTATGTATCTACTGCAAAAAACGCTGAATATATTTTTTATTTCTCAAACTAGAGCAGAGAGCAAAAGCAAAAATGTAAATGCTTCAACAAACCACTGCACAAACCTACTGTGCATTGTTTTGGAATTTTAATATGTGATATAGCTCTGATTTTCAATTCCAAGTTCCTTCATTGTGTTATGTTCATTAACTTATTAATTTCGTAATTGTATTGTAACGCTTCCTCTACTGCTGCAAAAACGTGATAAATAACAAACCTTGGAACCAGTTCGAAGATTTCTTGTTTATCGCTGTAGTGCAGAAAGCAAAACCAAAACCAAAAATAGAAATCCTGTGATAAAGAACTGCACACAATACTGGAAAAAAGATAAAAATTATGAATTTTGGAACCAATAACTAGAACTGAGGTACAGAGCTCAATTCTAATTACCGTGTGCAATATCTGGTATTTACTCGTGAACTTTCGATACTTGTCTAGTGCATTTTCTTTCACGAATTCTGTGTTGCTTTTTCCTTATTTTCTGCATATGTCCTTCTTATGTTTCCTTTCATTACTATTTATTTCATTTTGCTGTTACTGCGTCAAATTTTATTTTGTTCCCGCCTAAAATCTTCACTTTCACGCTTAGCCCCTTAAGAATCAGTACTTATTACTAAGAATAACTGCAATCCTTGGTATATCGATTTTACTAAGCGTGATATTGTAGTGTACTTTAAAGATCGCCTGTGGTTCTTTCACTTACTCGCGTAAAATATGATAATTGATTTCAAGCATGTATGTTTCATTTTTTTTCTTTTACGATACCTCAGTTTCTTTGAGATATAACTCGGCGCCATGTAACAAAACGCGTGAACTGCGGCGGTATTTTGTCGTATGTATGTGTATAACCTTTTTTCTGTGACAAATTCCTTTGTTTTCCAATAAGCCTCGTTGTCTGCAGACGTCGCCTCTATGTAGCAAGTTTGGCTTAAGTATGAGGTCGTTGTTTAAAGCCGATGGGTGGAATCGGATACTAGAGTTCGTCTTCATTTTTTTCCAAAGACGCGTTTCCACTTCTAGACTTCTTCCAAGTGTCAAATCGTAGAGGAAAATATTTCAAACTTCCATTACTATTAGGTGTATGATCTTTGTGCCAAGCCTTAGGTTCCGTCGTCTAAAGCTATGAACCCGTTCCAGTTAATTCCAATGGATGCAAGTGACTTCTTTGATTTTAAAGATGCTACTGAAACATTGTTGTCAATGCGGGCTTTTAAGTAGTCCAAATGCAGTGTGATCAAAGTGTCTCATTCTCATTCATCTCAAATTGCTGTTATAAATGGCTCTGAGCACTATGGGACTTAACATCTGTGGTCATCAGTCCCCTAGAACTTAGAACTACTTAAACCTAACTAACCTAAGGACAACACACACATCCATGCCCGAGGCAGGATTCGAACCTGCGACCGTAGCGGTCACGCGGTTCCAGACTGAAGCGTATAGAACCGCGCGGCCACACCTGCCGGCCGGCTATTGTAAATTCTCCCTCTGAAACACAGCTATGAAAAAAGTCAATGTATTCAACAGAGGAAAGATCGTGGCAGATGTATACCATGACGTACTTCTTCTGAAAGATCAACCATGTTTATCAGTTGCTAAACAGCACACAGTTTTACAGTAAAGTTCGCAACGCCTCATCCCAAGAACGGAGTTGCGTAAGAAACAGAAGAAAATATTGAAAGATTTTTTTCATGATTTAATTTAGTTACTCTCCCATAAAAATGTAAAAGAAATGAGACATACTTTTGTTGGCAAAGATCTACTATAGTTAAAATATTTGTGCTGTGCGGATATTTCCGTGCTTGTATTAGCTGAAAACATACTGCCTCTGTTTTAATAACAGTTGTAACAAAAACTTTCTCATTGGCGTTTAGAGCCAATCAGTTTCCTTGTATGCCACTTACAACGTTCTGAATAAATTATTTATTTTCTAATTTCTCTCATTTTTTATAGTGATGAGGTGGACAGCATAATTCTGTGCTATCTCCTCAATTTTTTTTCGATGGAACTCAGTAATGTAGAAAAAGGCATACACTGTGTTTTTTTTATTCTCCTGATAAATGTGAGATTTGACACTCAGAACGTTTCCGACTGCCACTTTCCTTATCACGACAAGTAATGTGTTCTTCTCTACGTAATTGGTCCTCTTACGTCATGTCTCGTTCAGGGTACTGCAGGAAACAGGAAAAGTCAGTTGAGGAAAGCAAGTGACTTGACAGCTGCATGACGCATCGACTTTGGTGACACCACCTCGAAAAACAATACACAGTCGCCTCTGACGAATGCACGCAGCTGTTTATGACTGCGTTCTGTAGTGCGATAGGGAGCATTAGCTGTTACACGAACTTGCAGACATGCATTTAATGAACAGGGTGCAGCAGCAAGCAGAAGACTGAACGTAAAGAGAAGTTTCGCAGCAGCCAGCATCCGAATGGGGAGAAATTAGACCATACGTAGAGAGGCTGTGGAACATTATTCAGTTTTTACATAATTGTGTTCTGTAACTATACAGTATTTTGTTTACATCGATATATTTGTTTACTTCTGTAATAAACCTTGTTTTATCTATTTGATATTCCGAGAATTTAATGACGACAGGAAATTATGACAAAGTCTTGCATCTACTTTGTAATCTGTCCGAAACCACAGGAGCATAAGATAGTAAGTTTTTGATGTGACAGAAAACTTAGTTGCTGGGTAGAAGGTATGGTGAATTACGTCTTTTTTGTCGAGTATTATAAACTACTGATTCAGTTTTTTTACTGTTGCAATATGTGTTACTCAAATAATTCCTTTCATTGCTTTCTAGAAGTTTTAAGCTTTCACATAAGAAAATATGGATCGCAGAGAGAAATTTCTGTAATTTTCTGTGATTAGATACTTACTTGCCCTGAATTATAACTTCAAATTACTACAGGAACCATTTGTGTACAAAATAAACAGTGGATATTACTCTGTGAAACACCCATGCTATCGTTTTGTACATACGTAGTCTTTTTGCAAACTTTGGAGCTGTATAATGGCCGGATGATAAACTAAGTCAGGAGAAAGGTAGGTTATGCATGTAGCATTTCAAGTATTAATTTGATAACAACTTAGCCGTATGTTTTACTGGCTGGGTGTGTACGTCGTAATGTACCTGATCCATGAGTCGGAGTTTCCGTTTATTTATTTCACATTTAACAATAAGCTACGTACAATTTATGACAAAGCAACTTTTTCTAGGACTTCATCTCTTAAATCAGTTCTTCGAAATTTGTAGGTAACATGTATATCCAACTGATGTTGGAATATTTCTGCATCGGATCGTCTTATGTTCAGTAATGGGTGTATTAAACTACGTGAAGACTGGTCCTAAACTGAGTTTTCTAGACCACGCCTTCTCATTTTGAATGTCACTAAATAGACTGTGTGAGACTCTTTTGACGGCATAAAATGTGGCAGACTCTTGCCCATTTTGCTTCACTGCCACGGCAATGTGGTACTGCGTCTCTGTGGCACTCCATCTCTTTCGTCACTGTGAGCAGAAACTTCCGAGACACCGACTCGTTTAAGCCACGGATAGCTGGCCAGTACTCTCTTCAAAGAATTGTTCGCACAGTAGAGTTTGATGAGACGGTGTTGCATCGTGTGGGAGAAGATTCGTCAGTAACCACCCGTCAGCTTGCCCGTGAAACCCTCGTTTGGAAGAAAAGTATGTGAAAAGTAATGCTGGAGTGAAGTCACACCCTGCGATACACAATGTCTGCTAGCACTGCAGACGAATGGTTTACAACGTGGAGTTCAGTTCTGTCAACACTGCACTAACGCGTTGCCCGTTCACTTAAATTTCGGCATCTTCGGACGACGTTCGTTTTATGATTTTCATGCCGTTTCGTAGGGCTCTCAATATTATTCGGAAGTTACCTGGACCAACAGGTGTGGCAAAAGCAGCGAGAAAGCCTTTGGAATTCTGTAATTGCCTCACAGATGACGAAATTTCGTCTATTATAATGTTGTGTACAAATCAGTATATTGAGAGCGTCAAACCTTCATCCCAATGTGAGAGAGACGTAAAGCAAATAGACATTATTAAATTGAAAGCTTTCATTGGTCTCTCATTTTTAGCTGGAGTAAACAAAAGTAACAGACGAAGGATCTGTGGGGAGCTGATGGGGAGGCATGGAGAAATTTCGCCTCGTAATGACCACAAAACGTTTCAGATTCACTATGTGGTGATTTGACAGTCGTGCAACTCGCGATGAAAGGAGACGATTAGACAAGATAACAGCGATTCGGGAAATCCTATACCCTCGGAGAACATCTTACAGTATATGAGAAACTGGAAGGATTCTGTAGAAGGTGCAGTTTTCGCCAATATATACCTGGTAAACCAAACAAATATGGGATTAAGCTATATGCTCTTGAGGATTCCCAAGTATTTTACCCATATAATTTGGAAATATACGCTGGGTTGCAACCAGAAAGATTACATCACGTAATCAATAAACCTTCCGATGTTTTTCTGTTCAGTCAGGTCGAAATGTGACTGGAGACAACTGGTTTACTAGTATTGGCTTGATAGAAGAGTTACGAAGGAAAAATGTTCCTTTGTTGGAACTATGAAGAAAGACAAGGGTGAGATTCCTCTGGAGTATGCTACCTGTAAAGGTAGGGTTGCCAACAGTTCACTTTTTGGCTTCAAGAAAGGTTGTATTCTAGTTTCCTATGTTCCTAGAAAGGGGGAGTATGTGATCCTAGCATCAAGTTTACATGACTATAATTCAGAAGATGCTGACATTGGAAATAAACTAAAGCCATCGATTGTAACATTTTAAATAGCGTCAAAGGTGAAATCGATACTACGGATAAGTTGACCTCTTCGTACAATGTTGCAAGAAACGTGCACCGTTGGCCCATGGTTATATTTTTTGCAGTGATCAATATGAGTGGAATCAATGCACAAGTAATCTATTCTGGGAGCAATAAGAATTGTATCAGAAGAAAATGATTCCTGAAACAACTATCTCGTGCATTAGTTCTACCTCACTTGATCCGTAGAAGTTTAGGCACCACAGGTGTACACAGGGATCTTCAACTGAGGCTACAACATTATAGGCCAACATGTGAAAATGAAGCAGAAGACGAAAGCAGAAAATGAAAAAAAAAAAAAAAAAAACTGAAAGCAAGAGGAATAGGTGTAATACCTGCACAGTAAAGAAAAGCCTGACAAAATATTGTTGCAAAATGTGTCAAAAGCCAATCTGTTTGATGCACATTGAACCATTTTGTTCTGACTGTGGTAAAATTCCTCATATCGTACCGCAGTCCAAAAGTGACGATGATACAACTGAATAAGTAATGTTACCATTGTTATTGTGCTATTATGTCATCTTTGCATTTCTGTAAAGATATTTTTCATTTATAATGAGTTTAATTAGTGAAATGTAATAAAGAAGATAGTGAAAAAAAGCGATGTTATCATTTGTTACCACAATCCAACACTCATGAAAAGAAATCTGAATGAATAATATTTCTATCGCTGTTGTGCTCTTATGTCTTCTTTGTCTTTCTTTAAGGATATTTTTTAATTTATTGTATGTTTTGTTAATGAAATTTAATAAATAATCACGTGAATACGTGATATTATCAATTTGATACATCGCGCTCGATCTCTTTGCGAAAAACGCAGCGCCCGACAGAAGGTTAAAGAATGAAACTCCCGTGTAGAAAACAAATATGAACATGTTATTAGAACTGTATTAATGTGTTAAGTATTTGACTTTAAGCGTGTAAGAAAGAAAAGTTTATATTTCAACTTCGTTCGAAATCGCTGAGTGATGTCATTACCAAATACTGGATGAGGAAAGTCTGCGCCTTGTTTTAAGCAAAAGCTAGTTTCTCACACTTCTCAGTATTTATGATGTCATATCTTCTCAATTGTGTGCCGTACAGTGATGTAATTTTGCACATACATTCTGTGCTACATGTACGCACTGTACGGGAAATGTCTTGCGAAGAGAGTTAGTAGCAAAGAAGTCATTAATTAAAATGTTATGCTTTATGCGGTAGTTTTACTGCAAGAACAGCAAAAAACGTAGCAAGCGATAAACTTTTTAACTTTCTTCTTTTGCGGGTGATGTCAGCGAGAAGAAATTTCGTAAAGGCTTGAAATTATGTATAAAATTTGTCGGAAGTTACTGACAGTTGTCATTCTCAAATACTGGATGAGTATAGTTGGATATTTGCTCGCCGTCAGTTACGCTGCTTGAAGACATGTCACAGTTTCTAACTGTAATATGCGGCGTCTCAGAAGATACGGCGCAATTTTAATATGTTATAGCGTCTAAACCAGTTAAGATACTCACATAATGTTTGGTTTGTACAACATATATCTAAAAAAGTTTTTATGCCATTCAGTCAATTTCAACATGTGCGCCTTTGGTGGGCCGCACGACATCCAGTTTGTATTGGAGCTCTATCCAGACTCGGCGCACCATATCCTCATCAGCTGTGGCAATGCGAGCAACGATTCGGTTCATTTAAGTATTGATGTGATTGACAGGAGTTCGGTAGCGTTTGTCCTTGACGTAACCCCTTAAAAATAAATCCTTGGGTGTAACACCAGGCGATCTAGAAGGCCAGGGAATTAAACCGCCCCTACCAATCCAGCGATCTGAAAACACATCTAGAACATTTCACAGTCTGAGTCCGATGTGGCAGTTCACCATCCTGGTGGAAGACGACAGTGTCTTGACGGTCAGCCAGTTCTGGCAACACACACAACACCAGCATATCAAGGTAACTGTTAGAATTAACTGTTTGTTTCCTCAGAAAAAAAATTTCCCACAGTGCGATCAGGCATCGAACACCACCAGACATTTACTTTCGCGCTATCACGTAGCTCTTTCCGTCACAGCATGAGGACTGGTTGTGCCACATATGCGAACATTGTGTTCGTTTACGTTACCACACATGCAGAACGTTACTTTATCAGAAATACCGGGCTGTTCAGGAAATGTCCATCCTCCTCTAAACGGTGAACAACGTCCACAGTGAGTTGCATAGGTTGTGGCTGGTAGTGTGGCTTCAATGTGTTCAACAGTTGCGGTTGGTATGGATTTACCTGTAAACGTTTCCGAAGCATCTGTTGCGCCGTCATCCTATGGATTTTCAGTTCCAGGGGCGCCCTCCGAACAGACTTCTGCAGTGAACGTTGAAAAGCCAACCGTATCCGTTCTGTGCCGGCTTCATTACTTCCAGATCGCCCAGTTCATTGCTCCCCATCGACGCACCCTGTCAGCTTAAAACTCCGGTACGACTTGCGTATCGTCGTCTGCCAGAGTGTGTGCTTCCTGTACCGCGCCTGGAATTCCTTTGAACCCGCGTGTCCGATTTGGTCTGAATATACCATTCCAGACATTGAATCTTTTCCGGAACCGTTGTCATTATGTCTTCACTTAAAACTTCCGGGCTGATAGGCCGTCGTCAATGTATGAAACTCTCCCCTGACGTTTCGTCTCCGACTGCGGGAGACATCCTCGGTGATAAAGCGCCGAACTGCAAAGACAATTCGAGGAAGCGCTAATTATATAGGCGCCACTGTCCATCACGTGGAGTCTGCTATGAGAATGTCTCTGGTAATGCCAACCTTCCTCTACCCTGTTAAAATTATTACGGTAATTATAAATTTCGATAGCTTCTCTGTGCATGCGCGCATAATAATGCGAGGTTTTAGATATATAACGCTCGTCTCGCTGAATTTTATTTTATCACCGTCCTGGTAAACATGTTCTGCTGCGGCCGATTTATCCGTGTGACCCAGGCCGTAATTCCTCTTTTAACGCTTCTCTTTGTGGTACAACTACAAGGAGTTTCATATACCCCCAGGTGTAGCCAAACGATGTCGTGCATCTTTTGCCGATCTTATATATTTTTTTATTTTCCTGGTGGGTCTGAAATTAGTTTCCACACCATATTTGCTTAACGTTTTCCCAATGCGACCTGTGACCTTACTAATGAACGGAAGAGAAACCTCTCCATTGGGCGGCTGGTGCTGATTCTCTGCCTAAGTGCTCGTATCTATCTCCTCGCTAGAATATTCTTCGCGAAAGTCGACAATAGATGTTCAGTCTCACGTTTTGAATAAACAGGTTCACAAATATTTTACCCCCTGTCTACCAAGGTTTTTATTACACCTCTTTTTTGTCTAGGGTGGTGGTTTGAATCTTTATGGAGATGTGGCCTTTCTATTCATGTTATGGCCCAACGTTCCTCCCGTCGTTTAATCACAGACACATCCAGAAAATTCAGTTGCCCATTACTCTCCGTCTCCGTAGTAAATTGGATTTTCGGATTAATGCTGTTTAGATGTGTCAGGAAGGCATCCAACTTCTCTGCTCCGTGTGTACATACTACGAAAGTGTCATCGACGTAGCAGTACCATCTGGCGCGTCTCTTACTGGCAGTCTGCAACGCCCGTTGTTCAAAAGTCTCCATAAACAAGTTAGCCACAGCAGGACTAAGAGGACTGCCCACACCCACTCCGTTAATCTGTTCGTAAAAGTCACTATTATATTTGAAGTAGGTTGTGGTGAGGCAGTGTTGGAATAATGCCACAGTATCGGTAGGAAAATATCCGCTATGCAGGAGATAGCCGGCCGCTGTAGCCGAGCGGTTCTAGGCGCTTCAGTCCGGTACCGCGCTGCTGCTACGGTCGCAGGTCCGAATCCTGCCTCAGGCATGGATGTGTGTGATGTCCTTAGGTTAGTTGGGTTTAAGTAGTTCTAAGTCTAGGGGACTGATGACCTCAGACGTTAAGTCCCATAGTGCATTTTTATTTATTTATTTATTTATTTTTTGCAGGAGATAGCTTCGCTTACCGAAATCATGGTAAATAGCGACACAATATTAAAACAAACGAGGATATCATCCGGGCCCACGCTCATTTACTTTATCTTGTCAATGAAATGAATTGAATTTTTAATATGACTGTCCGTCCTACCAACATGAGGTTGCAGCAGTGTGGCAAGGCGTCTAGCTAAATTGTGGGTGGGACCGCCTACAGCGCTGACAATTGGCCTCAAAGGAACCTCAGCTTTATGCACTTTGGGTAATCCATAGAGTCTAGTTGGGCACGCTTCTGTTTTGCAAAGCAGCTTCTTGTCGGAGGAGGAGAATGACGACCCATTCACCAGTCGATTGGTCATTTTTAAAATCTTCATAGTCGGATCCTTCTGAAATCTTTTATAATTGGAGGGAACCGAAATATCATTGATCTTTCCATGGCAGTCCTCATTCTTCAATATGACGGTGGCAGTACCCTTATCTGCAGTAAGAACAATAAAATTTTTATCTGCGTTCATATCCCTCAGCGCCTTTCTTTGTGCCTCCGACAAATTACTGTTAGGTGGCTTGCATGTACGTAAAATCCTAGCTGTTCCCATTCTGATTACATCAGCGGACTGTTGTGGCAGCTGACAGATACCTGCCTCAATACTTGCTACAATATCCTACCGATATTGTGGCATTGTTCCGACACTGCCTCACCACAACCTACTTTCAATACAATAGTGATTTTTATGAACAGATTCACGGGGTGGCTATGGGCAGTCCTCTTTGTCCTCCTGTGGCTAACTTGTTTATGGATTTATGAACCAGTTTATTTAAAATATGAGACTGAACATCTACAGTCGACTTTCGCGAATAATGGCTATTCTAGGGAGGAGATAGATACGAACTCTTTGCTCTAGACAGAGAATCAGGAGCAACGACGAACAGCCGCCCAACGACAAGGATTTTCTTCCGTTCATTCGTAAGGTCACAGATCGCATTGGGAAAATGTTAAGCAAATATGATGTGCAAACTATTTTCAGACCCACCAGGAAAATAAAAGAATAAGATCGGCAAAAGATGCACGACATCCTTTGGCTACACCGGGGGGTATATAAAATTCCTTGTAGTTGTACAACAGAGAGAAACGTTAACACGCGTCTTTTGAACATAAGAGGAATTACGGCCTGGGTCACACGGATAAATCTGCCGTAGCAGAACATGTTTACCAGGAAGGTAACCGTGAAATACAGCGAGACGAGCGTTATATCTAAAACCTCGCATTATTATGCGCGCATGTATCGAGAGGCTATCGAGATTGGTAATTACCGTAATAATTTTAACAGGGTAGAGGAAGGTGTTAAACTGGATAAAATTTGGATGTCAGCGTTGCATCGGAAGCATGACGATCGATTGCTTTCAATCCAGAATGTTGGCATTACCAGAGACATTCTCATAGCAGACTCCACGTGATGGACAGTGGCGCGCCCTGCACTGCCTATATAATCAACGCTTCCTCGACTTGTCTTTGCAGTTCGCCGCTTTACCTCGGAGGATGTCTCTCGCAGTCGGAAACGAAACGTCAGGGAGAGTTTCATACACTGACGACGGCCTATCAGCCTGGAAGTTTTAAGTGAAGACAATGCCGGCCGTGAAAGCCTCCATTCTATGATCTTTGTCATTATGGTTCACTTACGACAGCCCGGGACGCAAACAAACAAAACTTCGTGAGTTTGTCACGTAAGCCAAAATTGGTGTGACTATCTTAATTATTTAGGATGATGTATCACATTGAAGTTGTTGCGTATCTTTTGACAGACTCTGTACTCTGCTAAACCTTTAGCATAAGACTATACTTCTTAATAAGTTGATTTTGACAGAATGTTACATTTTTAGATGGCGTCAACAATTGCCGTTAGACAGCCAACATGCAATGCCTTTTGGTATATGGATGGTCATGTGGATAACTTGGAAGCTCCATTAAGGCTGTTTTGCAACTAAACTGTTTATACTGGAAACTCGCAACACCAGAAAACTGTGGCGCATTTCACACGGAAAGTACTCGTAGATAATCGTTTTGTTTATAAAAACCGCCTTTCCCTTGCGGCAATGTATTTTATTTATTACAGAAGCGTTTCGCCTTTTCCTTGGTCATCTTACAGTTTTGTTTTGATATGAGATATATTCACGTCTCGTTTTTACGCAAATAAGTGATGACTGACAGTTATTCGAGTTTTTGGTTGGCATCTGCGTTTCCTCTCATCTGCTCACATGCTGGAGGTCGGACTATAACTTCACTTACGAAACACAAGCAAATTTTCACGGTTACGAACACGAAAATTGTGAAGAAAAAAGTTTGTAAGGTGAAAATGTGCTTGTATTTCGTAATTTAAATCATAGTGCGACCTTCAATATGTGAGCAGATGAGAGGAAACGCAGATTCCAGATAAAAGCACGAATAACTGTAAGTAATCACTTATTTGCGTAAAAAAACAAGACGTGAAAAATTACTGTTTCATACTCTGCAAATATCGCATATCAAAGCAAAACTACGGCGTTCTAGATTCCACTGAAGACACCTTAAAGTAAAAGACGAAAGGCATCTGGAACAAATAAAATACATTGCAGCAAGAAAAAAGCGGTTTTTATTTACGGAACGAATATTTCTGTGCTTACCGCGGATGATTCTCACGCAGACAAACATATAGAAAGTTCTCGTTTGACCGATTCTTTAACACCGCTCGTCACAATGGGTCCCTTTCGTGTTAGGATTAACCGAAGGGGGCAGAGAAGAACCAGTGGACGATTCGTTTAGCAAACGCGCGAGGGCGCTGCAGAAACGGTCAACAAGGCGTTACAAGAGACCATTGTTAGGCACCCCGAGCGGAAGCAATGCTTTGTTGTTCTATGATTTTCACTGTTTGGAGTGCGATGAACTGATGCTGCAGCATACGTCTTTGGCACTCTGGTGTAGGTGCCACAAATTCAGCTAAGTAAGAAACACGTGCTATCTTTTGTGGATGCACGCAGGCTTTTGTCCGGTGAGTTCCTGCTTTGTTTGGGCTGAGCCATCCCTGTGACCAGTAACGACACAGGATAGCAATGGTAGACGTTGTTGACGAGCAAGCAGAGATTCACATACGACGATCCGCTGCTTTTTGTTATTTTCGCTGTACGCATACATAACGTGACCATTTATTTTTTTGTGTCAATGGGTCGCTTGCAGAATTTAGGAAAATACTTATTATACTATTTATAATTTATTCAAAAGCAAGGACGTGATAACAATGTATTAATTATATATAACTTGAATTAATCAACATTAGGTTGCAGCTGCAGATGCATTTGTTTTATATTTGTTGGCGGAGGAAATCAGTTTCAAAATGTCGGCTCTAGTTTTCAAGTAGGAATGGAGCTTATCACATGATTTGTTGATGTTAGTCGTGGTAATCAAAATGGCTTTCAAAACTGCAACACTTAATAGTGTTTTGTCACTTCTCCATATTGTATTCATTAGGGGAAGACTCTTTCGACAGGCAAAAATAAAACGTATCCAATACTTACGCGAAATTTCGTGCGGTTCAGATTGTTCTCACGAAAGTGTGTGAACAACTCCAGCCAGCGGTGTTCAGTAGCAACACTTTTAGCGTTCCAGCTTGATATTTTTTCATCTGTGACGTAGTTGGAAGTAAACAAAAACTCATCGAATAGGTCCATATCTTGGTCGCTGCTAGTAAATCCTTGTGCAATCAGCAAATCCGTCACACTCTGTATTTCTTCCCACGTATGTACTTTTGTCAAAGCTACCCTTTCCAACACTTCCAAGTCTTCAATTAACTGACACCACTGATCCAAGTATTCTTTGCTAGTCTTATAAAATACAGCATCTGCAGTTTCTACACCCTGGACAACACCATCAGCTTCTTGTTACTTTGTTATTAGATTACGGACGGTGTGAGGAAGAAAAAATAAGCTGTCTTTACCTGCCAAGTTATCCCGGAGGCCCTTTCCTTCGTAGATTCTACACGAGACACACATTGCGCTTCAGTTTTTTAAACCGTTTGGTGGATAATCGTTGCCTGTGTACGCAAAAAGTATAACCATAATTCAGAGATGGGATGGATTGTCGAACAATGCTTTCATCTATCGATTCTCAGAAATAGCTTTTTAAGAGCTGAAATATTTTTAAAATTTCGTCAAGCGTCGGCATTAACGCGAGCCACCTGTTTTTTTTCTGTAGCCTAGCAGTTTGATACTCTGTATCACTGAAATCACAGAACTCTTTTGAGAGCTTCCATTCCAACTGCTGTAGTTGTAAAAAAAAAAAAAAAAAAAAAAAAAAAAAAAAAAAAAAAGTAAATGTTCACAATGATAAATTTAAAGTCCACAGGGAAACGATTTGAAGCTGTATTTGGTGGTAAATTCCTATGGGTCAAACTGCTGTGGTCATCGGTCCCAAGGCTTACACACTACTTAGTCTCAAACTAACTTACTACATCACACACATCCATGCCCGAGGGAGCACTCGAACCTCCGACGGGGGGAAGATGTTTTGATCGCTTTATGAACTACATGGGCTCCATACCCGATCCCAATAAGTTGCCTTTCAAGTGTTAGGTTCAGTTTTGCTTGAACAGTATTACCCTCTTTTCCTTTCTCACCTGCAAAATTCCTTCACAAAATGCCACAATTTACTTCCTTAAATCATTGCACGATAATACATTTTTCAAATAATCGACAAAAGTGTCCGATGTTCCAACAGGCTGATCTTGAAACTCTAAAGTATAGAATATTCACTTTCACACCTTCATAAGGAGGAGGAGGAGATTAGTGTTTAACGTCCCGTCGACAACGAGGTCATTAGAGACGGAGCGCAAGCTCGGGTTAGGGAAGGACGGGCAAGGAAATCGGCCGTGCCCTTTGAAAGGAACCATCCCGGCATTTGCCTGAAACGATTTAGGGAAATCACGGAAAACCTAAATCAGGATGGCCGGAGACGGGATGGAACCGTCGTCCTCCCGAATGCGAGTCCAGTGTGCCTTCATAAGGTAAAAAATATGGAATAAAACAGGAAATAATTTTACTGAGCCACGATTTAAAGCATTCATTAATAAAAATATGCAGTGAAGTTCACAAAGATGCTCTTTCAATTCATCCATCACCATAGGTACTAGCACATTTGCAGCAGCCTGGGATTTTGTACAAGCACATCTAAATTTTTTCTCAGAACATGTTCGAATTAAATTAGAAGTACAGTCATTTGAACGAAAGCTGTGGTTTTCTTGAGCCGTGTGGTACTCACATGTGCCTTCCGCTGCAGCTACATTCAAATCCTTCGAAGTTGGCATATCAATTCTTACTGGATCTCCCTATCAACCGCGAGATTTAACCCCTGATGTAACCAAAAACTTTAGAGGAATCTTGTGCTCATTTAAACATATGTTCCATAATCATTCTATCGTCGTTGGAGGAAACTTTTATCATTCAACAATTGACTGGATTGGTTGGTTAGTTGGTTTGAGAGGGGACCAAACAGCTAGGTCGTCGGTCCAGTTGATTGGGATAATTACAGTTCTGTAAATGGTGGATGTAACAACATATCCTATGAAATAATACTAAATCCGTCCTTTGAAAACTACATGGAATACATAGCTTAGAAGTCTGCTCGTGATGGAAATATACACTCCTGGAAATGGAAAAAAGAACACATTGACACCGGTGTGTCAGACCCACCATACTTGCTCCGGACACTGCGAGAGGGCTGTACAAGCAATGATCACACGCACGGCACAGCGGACACACCAGGAACCGCGGTGTTGGCCGTCGAATGGCGCTAGCTGCGCAGCATTTGTGCACCGCCGCCGTCAGTGTCAGCCAGTTTGCCGTGGCATACGGAGGTACATCGCAGTCTTTAACACTGGTAGCATGCCGCGACAGCGTGGACGTGAACCGTATGTGCAGTTGACGGACTTTGAGCGAGGGCGTATAGTGGGCATGCGGGAGGCCGGGTGGACGTAAAGCCGAATTGCTCAACACGTGGGGTGTGAGGTCTCCACAGTACATCGATGTTGTCGCCAGTGGTCGGCGGAAGGTGCACGTGCCCGTCGACCTGGGACCGGACCGCAGCGACGCACGGATGCACGCCAAGACCGTAGGATCCTACGCAGTGCCGTAGCGGACCGCACCGCCACTTCCCAGCAAATTAGGGACACTGTTGTTCCTGGGGTATCGGCGAGGACCATTCGCAACCGTCTCCATGAAGCTGGGCTACAGTCCCGCACACCGTTAGGCCGTCTTCCGCTCACGCCCCAACATCGTGCAGCCCGCCTCCAGTGGTGTCGCGACAGGCGTGAATGGAGGGACGAATGGAGACGTGTCGTCTTCAGCGATGAGAGTCGCTTCTGCCTTGGTGCCAATGATGGTCGTATGCGTGTTTGGCGCCGTGCAGGTGAGCGCCACAATCAGGACTGCATACGACCGAGGCACACAGGGCCAACACCCGGCATTATAGTGTGGGGAGCGATCTCCTACACTGGCCGTACACCACTGGTGATCGTCGAGGGGACACTGAATAGTGCACGGTACATCCAAACCGTCATCGAACCCATCGTTCTACCATTCCTAGACCGGCAAGGGAACTTGCTGTTCCAACAGGACAATGCACGTCCGCATGTATCCCGTGCCACCCAACGTGCTCTAGAAGGTGTAAGTCAACTACCCTGGCCAGCAATATCTCCGGATCTGTCCCCCATTGAGCATGTTTGGGACTGGATGAAGCGTCGTCTCACGCGGTCTGCACGTCCAGCACGAACGCTGGTCCAACTGAGGCGCCAGGTGGAAATGGCATGACAAGCCGTTCCACAGGACTACATCCAGCATCTCTACGATCGTCTCCATGGGAGAATAGCAGCCTGAATTGCTGCGAAAGGTGGATATACACTGTACTAGTGCCGACATTGTGCATGCTCTGTTGCCTGTGTCTATGTGCCTGTGGTTCTGTCAGTGTGATCATGTGATCTATCTGACCCCAGGAATGTGTCAATAAAGTTTCCCCTTCCTGGGACAATGAATTCACGGTGTTCTTATTTCAATTTCCAGGAGTGTATTACATTTAGTACTTACGGTCATGTTCAAAGAAGTCAGGATTATTTATTGCTGGCATCGGTGACGATGCGGCGGTTGCAGCAACAATGATTAAAAAGTACAAAGTGCAACTAAAACTTGTAGAAAGATGTAAATGATCGGTGAGCTAGATAAAGAGACTCATGCCATATTTCAAAGAGGAAATCCAAACATTTAGAGGAACTTCGACTCAAGTTTAAAAGCGTAGTTGACCATGCACTGGATAGGTGTTTACGTAGTAGAATAGTCCGTGATGGAAGGGACCTTCCGTGGTATATAGTCACTGTAAAGAAACTTCAGAGGAAACTGAGACTTCTGGACAATACACTACTGGCCATTAAAATTGCTACACCAAGAAGAAATGCAGATGATAAACGGGTATTCATTGGACAAATATATTATACTAGAACTGACATGTGATTACATTTTCACACATTTTGGGTGCATAGATCCTGAGAAATCAGTACCCAGAACAACCATCTCTGGCCGTAATAACGGCCTTGATACGCCTAGGCATTGAGTCAAACAGAGCTTGGATGACATGTACAGGTACAGCTGCCCATGCATTTTCATCACGATACCACAGTTCATCAAGAGTAGTGACTGGCGTGTTGTGACGAGCCAGTTGCTCGGCCACCATTGACCAAACGTTTTCAGTTGGTGAGAGATCTGGAGAATGTGCTGGCCAGGGCAGCAGTCGAACATTTTCTGAATCCAGAAAGGCCCGCACAGGACCTGCAACATACGGTCGTGCATTATCCTGCTGAAATGTAGGGTTTCGCAGGGATCGAATGAAGGGTAGAGCCATGGGTTGTAACACATCTGAAATGTAACGTCCACTATTTAAAGTGTCGTCATTGCGAACAAGAGGTGACCGAGACGTGTAACCAGTGGCACCACATACCATAACGCCGGGTGATACGCCAGTATGGCGATGACGAATACACGCTTCCAATGTGCATTTACCGCGATGTCGCCAAACACGGATGTGACCATCATGATGATGTAAACAGAACCTGGATTCATCCGAAAAAATGACGTTTTGCCATTCGTGCACCCAGGTTCGTCGTTGAGTACACCATCGCTGGCGCTTCTGTATGTGATGCAGCGTCAAGGGTAACTGCAGCCACGGTCTCCGAGCTGCTAGTCCATGCTGCTGCAAACGACGTCGAACTGTTCGTGCAGATGGTTGTTGTCTTGCAAACGTCCCCATCTGTTGACTGAGGAATCGAGACGTGGCTGCACGATCCGTTACAGCCATGCGGATAAGATGCCTGTCATCTCAACTGTTAGTGATACGAGGCCGTTTGGGATCCAGCACGGCGTTCCGTATTACCCTCCTGAGCTCATCGATTCCATATTCTGCTAACAGTCATTGGATATCGACCAACGCGAGCAGCAATGTCGCGATACGATAAACCGCAATCGCGATAGGCTACAATCCTACCTTTATCAAAGTCGGAAACATGATGGGATGCATTCCTCCTCCTTACACTAGGCATCACAACAGCGTTTCACCAGGCAACGCCGCCGGTCAACTGCAGTTTGTGTGTGAGAAATCGGTTGGAAACTTTCCTCGTGTGAGCACGTTGTAGGCGTCGCCACCGGCGCCAACCTTGTGGGAATGGTCTGAAAAGCTAATCATTTGCATATCACAGCATCATCTTCCTGTGGGTTAAATTTCGCGTTTGTAGCACGTCATCTTCGTGGTGTAGCAATTTTAATCGCTTAGTGTAGGTGCCAGACAAAGTGTGGGCTCATGGGTGGAAAGATGCTGAATGAAATGTGTCAAGAGGGCACTGTGTGAAGCCTGCAATGACTACTGTAGCAGAATCTCTTACAAAATCCAAAGAAATTCTGCTCATATGTAAAAGCTCTCAGTAATGCCAAAGCCTTAGTGTCCAGATACTCGTGGATTGAAAATGAAGTGAAATTGAGGGTAACAATGCTGAACTCTGTTTCTGAATGTTCCTTTACTAAGAAGATTTTATGTATATAACAGCCAGATTTACAAGATTCACTTTTTGTTACGTAGTTGATGTGTAGTTTTGGGGTATGTGAACCGATTTCCAAATAATCGAAACTGACAAAATGGTGTATTCCGTAATAGCATGCAAACCGTGTTAAGATTGTACATAGGCCCCTACACTTATATCAAAGACAAATTTTTGAATGAACATTGGCAGGACAAATATGTTTGTCCTGGAAGGAAGAACAGTTGTATGGACAATATGGATTGTAGCTCACCATGTAGAGCAGACGTTGAGTCGCAGACAGACACAATAAAAAGAAATGCTAGAACTGTTCGGTTTTTGGACTATGTCCTTCATCAGAAAGAGAAACACATACATGTTCACTCAAGCAGAACTTGCACACACGTGGCCACTGCTGTCTCCAGTTCTTAAGGCCTCAGCACCTGGAGATGACCGTGGACACATGTACTTGAGTTCTTCTTGTGTGAACATGTGTGCATTTTCTTGTTCTGATGAAGGACATAGCCAAAAAGCTGAACAGTTCTACAATTCTTTTCATTGTGCCTGTTTGCAACTCAATACTTGCTCTACATGGTGAGTAGCAACCTATCCTTTCCTTTCAAAAAATATTGTTGATATTATTAAACCATTGATACAATGCATATAGATAATACAGAGTCCGCCAGAAAAATGTATATACCCACTTTAAGAAACGCAAATTATTACTTACGTGTTTATTTTACATTTAATAATTGATCACACATATTGTACAACCTTCAGTTTAGCACATGGTTACTTAAATGTTCAGAATGTTCACCGTTGGCGGCTATACACATAAGACGACGATCGGTCGCCGCAACTACGTCATTCAATGTTACAGTGGAGATCGTTGCACATGCCGCTGTAATCTCCTGGAGAAGTTCCTCCAGCGTGCGTGGCTTACGTCGATAGACGTTATCTTTCACACCGCCGCACAAGTAAAAGCCCATAGGTGTTAGATCTGACGACCGTGGAGGGAACTCAACGGGTTCTCTTCGTCCAATCCGATGCCCCGGAAAACTGTCATCCAGGAAAGCTCGTACAGCTAGTTGGTAGTGTGGTGGCGCCCCGTCCGGTTGCTAGAAGTCCTCTTCATCAGCTCCATAAAGCACACGTACATCTGGCAAAATTGATGTGCGTAACATTTCCACGTACACTTCTCCAGTGACAGTAGCATCAAAGAAAAAGAGTCCTACTAAGCCCCTAAGAGTCCAAGTACGTCCACGTCACACATGAGCCCCTGGTAGATTGACAGCGTAATCCACATAAACATGCGGATTTTCTGGTGCCCAGCACACACTGATATTAAGTTTAAATTGTGCCTCGTCGCTCCACACTACCTTCGTCACAAATTGTTCGTCATCAGTTACCATTTGCTGATGCCATTCGCAAAATTTCATTCGGCTATCAGGGTAATCGTCATTAATTACCTGTGGTAATCGTGGAATGTAAACTTTCCACTTTGCAGCTTTCAGAATACTTTGTGCACTTGTACTACTAACACCCACTTCACATGCACATTGCGTAGCAGACTTCTGTGGAGAATTAACAAACTTTTCCAACACAAGAGTCGACGAAGCGGAACTTGTAGCTGTACGCTGTCTACCTGATCTTCCGTTGTGAATATCACAAATCGTTCCATGGAGTTCAACCTTGTCAATGTTGCGTTTAACTGTCAGGCGAGTTGGCGGTTCTGTTTCAGACTCCCGCCTCCATTGATGTTCCACTTCAATGGCATTATCAAACTTAAAAAACCACTTCTCAATACATTTTCATTGCTCGAATGTCAAGTGTGTTCCAGCCATCTTGTTTTCTCAGTACCGAGATGAAAGTACTAACAAACAGCTGTTGAGCCAAAGACCACACTACAATACACTCCTAACTCAAATCGATAGAGCCTGACAAAGAGTGTGTCCCTTTTTCTGGTGGACTCTGTATGTCATTATTTGTCTCCATGGGGTCGGCATGTTGTTTTGGATTTGGGATTGTTAGTCGTAGGGGTGGCTGGGTGCATACCCCCCTTTCCTGATGCCACAGCTCCCACCTGGTATGGAATTGTGTACACCATCTGTCTGTAACCAGTGTCATCCCACAGGGAAGAGTGAGAGTGTTTTATAAATGTTTGCGAATTGTGTAACTGAGGCGGCATGTGGGTAGCATCCCAGTATTCACCTAGTCAGATGTAGGAAGCTGCCTAAAAACCACATCCAGGCTGGTCGCCACACCGACACTCTTCGTTAATCTGCTGGTCGGATTCAGTGTGGGATTGGCACACCTCCCCGAGTCCTGGAAGTATGTGCTTGACTATCCTGGCAGGTTACACTACGTCATTTGTCTCTGTAAGTGAAATTAGTCTTTTTGCAGTAGTATTTGCAAGACAATCCAAAATAGGACTTTCATAGAAATAACATATGAACCAACGATAGTCCGCAGCTCGTGGTCGTGCGGTAGCGTTCTCGCTTCCCACTCCCGGGTTCGATTCCCGGCGGGGTCAGGGATTTTCTCTGCCTCGTGATGACTGGGTGTTGTGTGCTGTCCTTAGGTTAGTTAGGTTTAAGTAGTTCTAAGTTCTAGGGGACTAATGACCATAGATGTTAAGTCCCATAGTGCTCAGAGCCATTTGAAAAATTCCATTTTGGGCCAACGATAAATAACATATAAACAGTAGACTGTATGGGAAGAACTCACTGCGTACAAGGATCAGATTAGCATATGCGTTGGTATTGTTTTAGGACTTCCAACATTGAAACTGAAAGTTTGCTTTACAAAACTATAGGGTTGGTGCATAAGCTTGTAGCATTTTTCCGTAAGTTCAGTAAACACAACAGATACACAAAACATAGACTGTTTACAACAGTCTGTCAATGCTGAGGTTAATTTTCAGTTCTGTGACTGTGGAAATTGTGTGGTTTTGATGTGAAGAACCACTTTCGGATCACATTTTAATCCAGAAGGTAAGTTCGTTGCAGGTTGTTCAATAGAGAGTGGAAAAGGTGAAAATGTGAGGGCGCAAGATCAGGTGATAAGGTAAGTGCAGAATGACTTCCGAATCAAACACCTGTATAATGGTTTTTGTCACTCTAGCCGAATATGGGCAGCCGTTATCGTGGAGTTGCATCACTTCATGCAGTCTTATTCATTGCTGGTCTTGGATTACATCTGCAAGACGTCCCAATTGTTGACAATAAATATCAGCAGTGATGGTTACATCTCGGGGTAGCAGTTTGTTGTATACTGCACCGTTGCTGTTCCACCAGATGCATATCGTAGTCTTTTGTAGATGCACACGGGGCTTTGTATGGAAAGTTGCTGCTTTGTTTGGGCTGATTTATTCCTTTCTTTCCGTTATGTGAGCATAAAGACTCCATTTTTGTCACCAGCAATGATACAGGATAAGTACTGTCAGTGTTGTTCACGAGCCAATTGATAAAAGGCAAGCAGAGATACACATATGACCACTCAGTAATTTTTGTGATTTTAGCTTAGAGCATACACACAGTTTTTGGACCTTCTCTATTGCGTGCAAGGCGCACAATGGTGGAATGGTCGCAGTCTGTCACATTTGCCAGTTCAAGATACACTAACATGGATCATTGTGGATCAATGTGTAAAGTAAATCATCCTCATCAAACCCTGAAGGAGTTCCTGAATGTGGAGAGCTGATAATGTCAAAACGATCCTCCTTAAAACGAGAAAATAATATTCTTGCTGTGCTCTGTCCAAAGACATTATCTTCATACATGGCGCAAATGTTTCTGGCTGTCTCCACTGGTGTCACACCCCTATTGAACTCAGAGAGGAGAATATGTGAAAAATGTTATGATTTCTCCACTGGACACTCCATTTCCTAGCGCCCACAGTTCCACTCTGTATGTACAAATCACAAAATTGCAATATGTAAACTCAAGCAGCAATAGTGAACTACAAATAAAACATGACAGCAGGTAAATAAATTCATAACAACTAGAATACCAACATGCAAAACAAAAATGTTACAAATTTATACACCAATGTAATACTTACCAGGAACGCTTTTCGCACCCTGAAAGAGTGTAGGACATATTATATTATGTTGGTAAAAAGTGTGCCACTTAGTTATAAGTAAGATTTTTTTTTATTTTACTGTGGCCTGGTGAATATTAAATTACATGTTTTATCTTACTATATCTACATCTACGCTCTGCAAACTACTGTGAAGTGCGTCACAGAGGGTACTTCACATTATACTGTTATTAGGGTTTCTTCCCCATTCCATTCACATATGCAGTGCACGAAGAATGATTATTTAAGTGCCTCTTAGCATGCTCCAATTAGTCTATTCTTGTCTCTGTAGTATGTATGAGGTTGTCATATATTCCTAGAAGTGCACTACCATCTAATTCTTGCAAATTTGTAAATAGGTTTTCAAAGGATAATCTATATTTGTCTTAAAGCATCAGAAATTTTAGGTTTTGCAGCATCTGTGCAATATTCTCTGACCGGTGCAAGAAACATGTGGAATTGTGCCACCTTTCTCTGTACATGTTCAATACCTTCTGTTAGTCCTATTTGGTACAATGCCTAACACTTGAGCAAAATTTTGAGATGAGTTACAACTGTGTCTTGTAATCAATCATATTTGTACACTGACTACATTTCCCTACTGTTCTACCATTGGACTAAAGTCTGCCACCTGTATGTACAGCTTTGACCTAGATTATCATTGCACTTCATATCCCTAAAAGCTGTTGTTTTATATTTTGACTGATTCCAGCCATGACTCATTGATATTTTAGTTACAGGACACTACATTTTTTATTTGTTAATGTGAAGTGCACAGTTTTACATTTCTCAACATTTTCAGCAAATTACTAAACTTTGCGCCACTTTTATCAAGATTTAAATGAATATTTGTGTACCTTGTTCCAGACAGTACTTCACTATGGATAACTGCATTATCTGCAAAATTCTGAGATTACTATTAATATTGTCTGTCAGGTCACTAGTATAAAACAAGAACAACAGGGATCTGATGCACTTCCTTTGCTCACATTTTAAGTTACTTGTACGCCTGTTGGTGACTATCCACCGAAGATAACATGCGGTGTCCTCCCTACCAGAAAGCTCTCAATCCAGTCCCAAATTTTACTTGATACTCTATGAGGTTGTACTGTTGTTAACAAGTGTAGGTGTAGCACTGAGTGAAATGCTTTTAAGAAAACAAGAAATACTATGTCTACCTGATTTCCTTGATCAACAGTTTTCAGAATCTAATGTGAGGCAAGGTTAAGTTGGGTTTTGCTTGAGAAATGTTCCCAGAATCCATGCTTGTGCCGACAGATCTACTCTCAGTTCTAAGTAACTTTCAGACCAATGTAGTTTGAGTTTTAAAGTTTTGTGAATTGACCAACGTTTCTCCCAAGATTGTAGGGAGATGGCTGTAAAGTGTTAACAGGATGACTTACTCACCAATGTTTTTTGTAAGTGGTCAACCAGTTACGTTTCATTGTGCCTTTCTTTTAGCTCTTTTTACTTATGTTTAAATCTCATATATAGCCACTTCTACTCTTTCTCCATTGTTTAATGCATATGAGGCAGAGAGATTGTGTGGTCAATTTGGTGCATGAGATTTTATTCATATTTATTTGTTTTAATGAGTGTTACAGCATTGATAACCTTGCCATTGAGTACCCATAAAGTCCAACCCCCCCCCCCCTCCCCACACACACACACGCTCCATGCTTGTGTACGTGGAGGTGTCATTCAAACATGGAATGTATTTCTCTGTAAGAGCTGAGCAGTGAAGTTTCATGCAAACTTAAAAGTAATATTAATACTTGAAGTAACAGTATTCAGAGAAATAAAGTTTGCTGAAAACTGAAGTATTTGCCACTTTTGTGCATATATCAAATCATTGGTGCTGTATAATGTTCTTGTTATTATTATTATTATTACTGGTACTCTTGTAAATGGTACATTATCATATTTTTGTTCCTTTAGAGTCAGCTATGGGTGTCCTTGAGAACCCATTCTGAAACCTGTAATTAATCCTACAAATGTTTCTGTGAAAATGAGTATGTGCTTTGTAACGATATTACAAATAGTGTGCATTAAGACTAGTGAATTTACGTAATTCACATTGTGTAATGCATCATTGAATATTTGATTGTCGGTTACATTAGCCTTTGGTTTGACAATACCAGTCAGTTCTTCAAAATAAACCTTTGGCTTACTTACGGTTTAGGTTAATTTGACAACTGCTGTCTGTATGACACGTACATTGTGATTGTCACTTGATACGTAATGTGAATTGCTCACCTCTGGAGCTGTAAGCTTATAAGCCAATAAGAAATGATGTCATTTGTTTTAGGAACCTGAAAATCCTCAGCGAATCACAGAAAGTCATGAAGGTATTCTCCCTGTGGTGGCAAACTTCACCCCAGTGGACGTTGCTGTCTACTACGAAACTTTGTGCTCAGATTCACGTAACTTTATCATCCAGCAGCTACTTCCATCTTACTTAAAAGGACCTCAGCTGCTCAACATTACTCTGATTCCTTACGGAAAAGCACAGGTGAGTGACAGACCAAACTCAGAGAGAGAGAGAGAGAGAGAGAGAGAGAGAGAAGAAGTGTCAGCAAATTTAAAAGATCCAACTGGGCTGAGATAATTGGATTTTTGGATTGCTGTTCTCATACGTAACAAGTTCAGTTGTGAGGACACATGGAGCTTTAGCAACTCAGGAACTCATAAATGCACATATGGCAGCCTGCTACCAGTAGCAATGCACTACATAAACCATTAAGGTCCTCATAGGCAATTAAATAACAAACTGTGAATTATTGATTAAATAAGTAAATAAATGGTTGTAACCAGTTTATTGGTACCAGATCTGTAATCTTCTTTGTTTCATCCTCCAAGAACACTAGCAATCACTAGCATATCTCTGCTGTTCTTCCATGGCTTTTCTGAACAGTGATTTTGTGCTCACACCAAACCATAGATTCCAGTTCTTTAGCCAGGATAATGTTCTATGTTCTGAACTACATCTGCCATCAATCTTTCCTAGAAGTATTAATTGCAACAGGTGATTTTTGTTGTTGTGTATTATATAGCCAAAGTATTCAAGTTTTCTCTGTTGCTGGTATTGAGAATTTCTAAATCTTTGCTTGTAAGCCACATTTGTGACTTCATCTGTCATGTTATCATTGATATACTTCAATTTGCCCACATTTCAAATGCCTCCATTTCTTACCTAATACTCATACCGTGGCATGTGTCCACGACTCAGTTTCACAGAGTAGAATACTGAAAACATAGCATTTAAGTACTTAAGGGTGAAATATAATGGGAATTTGTTGAGAGAAGTTGCAGTCATAGTTGATTTGAAACCCCCAATATTTGTATGGTGGAATCCTTTGGATCTTATCATAACGAGTGCAAGAGTGGCCTGAATTTTGTCTCTGTTCCTTCCTACAATCATCCGTTTTTGTCTTCTTGACATTTAAACCTAACCCCCTGTCAGTGCTGTCATCAGTAACAGTGTTTAGTAGTTGTTACAGGGCTTCCAGCCTTGTGAAAGTAAGATGGTGTCATCAGAATATCAGTGTTATTCATAACTCCATTAATCATCACTCCTTGACATTTTTCATCGATAGCATCTCAGAAAATGTTTTCAGGATAGATAATGAAAAGCAATGGGGAGATTAAGCAGCCCTGCAAACTCCTTTCACAGTTGATATTACTCACATTGCTGTTCTGAATTTAACAAGTGGAGCTGTGAGGACACGTGGAGCGTGTCAGCTGACTGTCAACATGCATCTGTCGGCAAGAAGAAGTAGAGATTGTACAGTAGTTGCACACTACAAAAACTACTCAAAACTATGGAGAAAGATTATAAAAAAATCAAGAAACGAATATATAATGTCAGAAATCAGTAATTCCAACAACAGACATAAGGTTAGTGGAATGTAGTGAAACAAGAGGCAGGACGACCAGCCACAGAATATGACAGGGTTGACAACATATGGAAGTTGTGTCTGGCTGTGAGTCGTGCATGGATAACCGAATGGTAAGGTGACTGCTCTTGATGAGTGGGAAATCTGGGTTCGCATCCTCAACTGGCACAAATTTACAAATTTTGATTGTTGTCATTTCATTCTACAACTAATAGTTGTCATTATTTGCAGTTGCGAATACATCCAATGTAAGCCACAGAATAGGATAACATCTATTGAACTGAATGAAAGGGCTATAAATGATGAGTCACAGGTAACAAATTCATTTAATAATCATTTCATAAATACAGTAGAAAGCATAGAGAAAATAGGTTCAAGAGCAAAATCGCAGCAGTATGCTGAAAAACTGGCATAAAATTCAGTCATTTGAAGGTATCACTGACTTCTCCTTCTGGAATTAAGAAAATTATACATTCACTCAAAGATAAAAGCTCATCTGGTTTTGAAGGTGTTTCAATTAGTGTACTAAATATTTGTTCCCATATAATAAGTCCAGTCTTATCTGAAATATGTAATGCATCACTAATTCACAGAATTTTTCAGAGACACTGAAATATGCTTTGTTGCACCTCTCTTGTTTGTGGAGGTCTTTCAGTGCCATAATCAGCCTTGGGTAAAAACTGCTGTAGGGTGTGTTAACACTGAGCTGAATGGGATGCTCCAGACACCGGCAAAGTCTAACATGAGTGTTGTTCCAGTTGATGCTATTGGTAGGTGGGGTTACACTACACATGGCCTGCACCTTAATAGGAAGGGGAAAGATAAGTTAGCTTCTCTATTAGCAGATACTGTAAGGGGGCCACAGTCACACAAGGGGTGATCCCTGTGGTTATTGGGACCAGGCAGACAGGCTTTTTTGTAGGTTAAAGCCAAATTCCAGACAGACAACAACCAAGGAAAATAGAAGAAAAGAAACTTCATACACAGCAAATAGGGATAAAACTAAGGGTGGTATCAACTTAGTTCACCAAAATATCAGGGGAATAAAAAATAAAGTGGATGAGCTGGTAATGTGATTAGATGGTCTCAGAAATTAGAACGAGACTGATGTACTTTGACTGTCTGAGCACCATGTAACTGTAGGGATGGAAAATGTCTGTATAAATGGGTATAATTTAGCATCTTACACTTGTAGATCTAGAATGGATAAAGGAGGAGTTGCCATTTTCATAAAACAAGGGTATAAATACACAACTGTTGAAGTAAGCATATTTTGTGTTGATAAGCACTTTGAGGTTTGTGCATGTGAACTTCAGCTAGATAATGTTGTGTTGATATTAGCAACAGTGTATAGGTCACCACTAGGAGATTGGGAGCTATTCATAAAAAAGTTTGACTCCTATTATGCTGTCTTTCAGACAAAAAGAAGTAGTTATTAATCTGTGATGATTTCAATGTTAACTTTCTAAGCAATTCTGATAGGAAAAGTGAACTAGAAGTCTTGTTAACAACATATAACTTAGAATCAGTGATCAATTTCCCTACACGTATAGCTCAGGACAGTAGTACTCTAATAGATAATGTATTCGTACAGCAAGAGGATGTAGAACAAACATATGCTTTCCCTGTGGTAAATGGATTATCTGACCATGATGCACACTTGATAAACTTACAAAACGTAACAGGGTGTACACTTCAGAAACCATTAAGTAA